>NW_012102332.1:368602-374362 GCF_000951045.1 Mandrillus leucophaeus
TGTGTTCATGTCTTTGATTTCCTTGGCATGAGGCATCAAACCTTGGGTATTTACCCCAGACAACAATGCTGCTTCAGTGTTACACTCCTGGTTTGGAAATTTGTGTGTGTGTGTGTGTGTGTGTGTGTGTGTGTCTGTATTAGCACGTTAATTTTTAAAAATCTTTATTTTCCCGGCTTTATTTTATTTTATTTTTAAAAAGGGAATTAGGAATATTTTGTAGTTAAAAAATATCTGCGCTTGCCATTCTGCATACTTATGGCCAGATCCCGGATAGTGCTTTTATCAGTTTGTGTTCTCTGCCTCATTGTTTTGATGGCTTGCATTTTTCTTATTTCACTAAGGGTCAAAACTATTGCAATAAGGGAGAGAGACAGAACTCAACTCCAAGGACAGCAATGACATTTGGGTATTTGTAGCCAACAGGCAAGGAGACAGGATCAATGGATGAAAAATTACTAAGAGGGATTTGATGAGATGTCAAAGGTGGGGATTGAAACTGGGCTCAGCAGGCCAAGGACAAGACCTGGTTAAGAAAAGGGCTCCAGGAGCCTGGCTAGGAGGGAGTCCTTACCAAAATTCAGTGACAAAATAAGCTTGGTATGCTAGAGAACAGTTCATGTGGCATTTAACTCAGGAACTCTGACATGAACTAGACTACTGTGATCAGGGGAGGAGGCTTAGGAAACGGGCTGCACAGACGTCCTTTGAAGTGTAGGGTCAGGGGAGTCGGGAAGGCCAGAGAGAGACATCACCTGCTGAAGCCCTGGCCCTCCCTGCAGGGGCGAGAACTGTAGCCTGCAGAGGCAAAAGACAGATGGGTGGACTGTGTTTTAACATGGAAATGGCCCCGTTTGATCTGGCTGGGCTACCAACGTGTAACGATGGAAAGGAACAGCAAAGCATCAGGCATGAATGTGATTGGTGAGCCCAAGGCCGACCCACAGAAGCCCTGCGGGGGGTGCCCTTTGTGTTCCTGAGTGCTGTGTCAGCTCCGTGGAGGAAGCAGGAGCTTGCAGGCTCATCCCCAGTCTGTGTCCTGGAGGATGAGGGCATCCAACCCGCCTCCTGCATGGGCGAGTGCCGGGGCACAGCCTGTGTGGGGGCAGGTGAGCTCGTAGGGACGAGAGAGTCATTTTTATGGCCCTAAATTCCAGGACTAAATGTATTCTCATTACATTTTGTGCTTTTTAGAGAGCACGTCACAGAACTGAGCTCATTTTAAGCACGGTTTCCACTGGTGTACGTGTATTTCTGAAGCTAGACGGAAAGAAAAGACATATGGGGGAATTCCAAAAGTGGCTTCTGCATGCTGCCCATTGAACGTTTGCTGAGGAACACTGCACCCATAGTGTCCTGGGTGGAGCCAACGGTTATCCCGGGAGACGGCAGAGCCTGGTGACCCTGACCCTGGGACCCTGGCATGGGCCTGAACACTGGCACGCACATATGGAAGGCGGACAATGCTTCCAGGTGCCTTTTGAGTTCCAGATGCCTTTGAAGACAGCAGAGAGGCTTAACCCAGTCAGTAGACATTCTACCTTCATTGCAAGGATGCTTTTAAAATCTTTATTTAGAAAGTTCAGTTCCTTGGCTCGCACAAAGGATAATTTGAAGAACAATTGAACTGCTGAGAACATCCAGATTCGACAACATTCGGAGAGACAGTCAGTGACTGATGAGAGGAACCAGCTTATATTTCTGAAGCTCAGGGGCCTGCTGCCAGGACTCTTATTTAAAACATGCCTCAGAATAGGCCCCTGTGGGCGCCAGCAAGACTTGCCTTAGAATACTTTGGAATAACCCCATGCTTTCGTGGCCAAAGCTGTACATTTTTGGATGCCAGGTTTCTATTTGAAACTTGTCACTGTGACCTGCAGACTTGTAGCTGCTGCCAATCGCACAGTCGGAGTTTTTCTCCCTGAGTGAGGATCCAGAAATGCATGCCCAGCTGAGCTCCCAGTATATTGATAATCTCCTCACCCCTTGAATGAAAATGGTAACAATTGCTTCAGTTAAAATGTCAGATGCTTTTGGTTAAAAATAACCACAGAAATCCTAATTTTAGCTACTTCAACCATAAAGGGGAGTGCTGGCCCAAATCACAGTCTGGAAGGAAGATCCAGTGATAGGTGTTGGGGCACAGGAAATGATTCCCCAAAATATGGTGCTTTGGCACATGGAGTGCTTTGACAATTGAAAGGCCTCCACAATAAGCCTTAGAACCAAGGTTTCTCTCTGACCTTTTCCCCACCTCTTTTTCTCCCTGATATTCCTTCCTGAAGCCCAGGAGGGACTCTTCTCTGGAATTTCCTTATCTAAGAAAGCTTAAACGCAATTGTCTTAAGACTCCCTCCTTAGGAATCTCATCAAAGAACCAGGACCATCAAGCACTGGAGAAGAGAAGAGACTCAGAGTCCTCACCGTGCCCAGATGGACTTTTCATCTGTTCTTCTACGAGCAGCTCCAAGAGATTATCTGGGGGGCTTTACCTGCAGAATAAGACAACCTTTGTTCCCGTGAGCTCTGACTCCACTTCCCAGAGCATCTGCCTCCTGCCTTTGGGGTCCGTTCATCCTCCCTAATGATTTCCTGCCCATCAAAAGATCATCTGCATTTCCCATCACTTCCACCCCTAGGAAAGGGTAAATGAACTTCCGCAGGGCACTGAGTAAGTGGGTGATCACTCTGTGGTTGTCTCCTGTGCACATTAATAAATTTGTTTGTCTTTTTTCTCTGTTAATCTGCCTTTCATCAGTTGATTTTCAGCAAGGCTTCAGAGGGCCAAAGGGAAGTTTCTCCTTCACTCCTACATAGGCATTCCTAGCACGTTCCAAAATCTCCTTCCCAGACGTGAGACCCCTTGGAGTTAAGCATATTTCAGGACCAACAATAAACATGATGTGTGTTACTTTGGGGGAACATTAAGAATCAGGGTATGAGTCTCCACCTTTCTCCCCATGGCAGGTCATCATGGAGTCACACATTGATTTGAAGGTGCACAAGGAAGCCTGGAACCCCGGGCCACCCCTTGGGGAGCATGGCCCTGGAGCCCACCCAGGCCCACAGCTGGCCATGAGTGAGAAACTAACTTTTGTGAGTTTGCTGAGGTCATGGTTTAGGATCACCCCATCTTCTTGCCCATCCTGACTGGTAGAGTCTTCAAAGTGGGTTTCATCCAATGACTCAACAATGACCCCGTGGACTGGCTCTTTCTGTCCCTCTGCCCTCTGAACCATGGCAGAATGGCTTCTGTACTTGCAGACACTTAAAGTCTGGAGCTACACTACCCAGAAGGCGCCCACAGCCTCCCTTCCATCACATTGGCCAAAATCAGGCTATACGCCCATTTCTGAAGCAAGTTTTTCATCCAGGGAATGCCATAGACTTGGGTAAAGGGCCAGCCACTGGGGCAAGATCAGGCTGTGGGATCACATGTATCCTATTAGATGAATCAAAGCCAGCTCCTGTAGAAAGGCATGAGGCTATTGTGCCCTGAGGCACATAGAAGAGGGGAGGGGTTAGGGAGAAGAGAATGAGGTGTGGGTTGGAGATTAGGAGGCAGGGAAGCAAAGTCATGTGCAGGTGAACATGAACCTGTCAAGATCCACCCCAAGGCCTTCCTAACTTTCCTGCAGCATAGCACACATTTCATTTTTCCTCTCATTTTTCTCAAGATCAATGGGGCAGCGAACATCTGAGTTCACAGTAAAGAATGAACCTGTAAACAACAAAATAAGCCAGGCACAGGAAGACAAATGCTGCATGATCTCACTTATATATGTGTAATCTGAAAATGTTGAACTCATAGATATGGTGAGTAAAATGGTGGTTAGCGGGGGCTGGGGCATGGGGAAGGGGAATAGGTAGGGGTTGTTTAAAGGGTACAAAGTTTCAGTTACATAGGAAGAATAAGCTCTTTGAGATCTATTGCACAGCATTGGTGAATATAGTTAATGTATTGTATATTTCAAAACTGTTAAAAGCAAATTCCAAATGCCTCACCACAGAAAATGATAAGTGATGTGGTGGACAGGTTAATTAGCTTGATTTAATCATGCCACACCAAACTCCACATTATACTCCACGAATATATACAACTATTACTTGTCAATTACAATTTAGATTTTTTAAAAAAGAAACTGTAAAAACAAATTTTTAAAAATGTTCTTCTAAGTCCATTAAGAAAATGAAGGCCAATAATGGTGGCTTGACACCTGTAATCCCAACACTTTGGGAGGCCAATGTGGGAGGATTGCTTGAAGCCAGGAAGTTGAAGTCAGCCTGAGCAACCAGGAGGCTGAGGCCAGCCTGAGCAACAAAGTGAGACCCCATCTCTACAGAAAATAAAAAAATGTGGTGGCATGCACCTGTAGTCCCTGCTACTTGGAAGGCTGAGGTGGGAAGATGTCTTGAGTTCAGGAGTTTGAAGCTGCAGTGAGCTAATACCGTGCTACTGCACTCCATGCTGGGTGTCAGAGCAAGACCTCAGAAAAACAAGATCATGAAAACATTCTCTCATATCTCCTTCCAGAATTGTTTTACCTTTCACATTTAGGTCTATGGCCCAACTTAAACTAATTTTCACCTTTAGGGTAAGATATGGGTAAAGTGTTTTTTTTTTTTCCATACAGGTATTCAATTGCTCTATTTATTAGAAAGACCATCTGTTTCCATCTGAATAGCGGCAGCACCTTCGTGGTAAACCACATGTGGGTCTATTTCTGGATCCTCTGTTCTGTTCCACTCTTCTCTTTATCCATCCTTCTTCTAATACCAGTCTATCTGAACTCCTGTAGCTTCAAAATAATTCTTGAAATCCTTGAACTTTGCTCTTCGTCATTAAGTATTCTGTTTCTTTCAGGTCCTTTGTCTTTTCATATACATTTTAAAATCAGCTTCTCAGTTTCATCTCTTTAAAAAAACTGTTTAGCTATATATGAATTCATCAAAAGATATGGGGGGGAGTTGACACCTAAACAACACAAATTTTCAACCTCTAAACATGGAACATCTTTTCATTTATTTTCGTCTTCTTTCGTTTCTTGCAGTAAGGTTTTCTAGCATATTAATCAGAATTCTCCAGAGAAACAGAAACAACAGGATGTGTATATACAGAGAGATTTATTTTTAAGGAATTGGCCTACAAGATTATGGAAGCTTGTAAGTCCAAAATCTGCAGGGTAGATTGGCAGGCTAGAGACCTGGGAGAGAATTTCAGTCCAAGTGCAAAGGCAGTCAGTTGGCAGAGTTCCTTCTTGCTCAGGAGAGGCCACTCATTGTTCTATGGAGCCCCTTCAGCTGACAGGATGAGGCCCACTCACATTATGGGAGGTAATTTGCTTTACCCCTAGTATATCAGTTTTGGTTGATCTCAACAAAAACACCTTCACAGAAACATCCAGAATAATGCTTGACCAAATATCTGGACACTATGGCCCAGCCAAGTTGACTATAAAATTAGCCAGTGCAAGTCCAGCCCTTGTCATCCTGGCAGCTATACACATCTCCTTAAACCATACTTAATTTCCAAACAAAGATGATAACAAAGCCATCTTTCACCTAACTGTCCTGCACACAACCAAAAATGCACTAACCCCCTCCCCAGAAGAGTATGCAACGTCCTTACGTGATGCTTATGCCTCTCGATAGCCTGCTACTTAAATACTGTAATGTGAAGTTAACAATACAGTCATGGCCGGGCGCAGTGGTTTGCGCCTGTAATCCCAGCGCTTTGGGAGGCTGAGGCGGGTGGATCAC
>NW_012102332.1:374607-379687 GCF_000951045.1 Mandrillus leucophaeus
AAAAAAAAAAAAAAATACAGTCATGTACCATATAATGAACTTACGGTCAAGAACAAACCTCATATACAACAATGGTCCCATAAGATTATAATACTGTATTTTTACTCTACCTTTTCTATATTTAGATATCCTCGTACTGACAAGTGTGTTACAACTGCCTACGGTATTCAGTACAGTAACATGCTGTACAGGTTTGCAGCCTAGGGGCAGTAGACTGTCCCATATAGCCTGGGTGTGCAGTAGATGTACCATCCAAGTTTATGTAAGTACACTCTACAATATTTTCATAACAATGAAATCACTAAATCACCTAATGATGCGTTTTTCAGAACATATCTCAGTCATCAAGCAACACCTGACTATACTTAATTACTATGATATAAAGTCAATAAGAGGATAAGAGAGGGAAGAAATGAGATACTTGCTAAACATACACAAACACAAACAAACATATTCATAACAAAATAAGGATAAAATAGTCATAACAATTACAATGCTGATTTCTGGAACTGGTCACGTGGTCATAGCTGGTGCTTATAGCTACCTTCTTCCACTACCATTCTATATTCCCTTTGTCCTCAGCTGGTTGTGTTTTTATACAGGGTAGAGTGATCCAAATCTTAATTCCTGAAGTGTCTGAGCCATTGGTAGTCCTGCCTGGATTGGGTTGGTGTAGTTTTCCACTGACTTTAACCACAGGGCATGGTAACACTAAGAGATGTCCTCAGGGACTTCCTGTATTCTAGACATACTCTTCCTTCCCTCCATTGTGGAGTAGTACTCCAATTTCTGCTTGGTAGTGAGAATCAACCACCCCAATCACCACAGTAACTCCCTTATTTGCCTACTCATTCAGAGACCTGAGGACTCCAAAGTGGCTGGGCAGCCGTCTTCTAGTTCATTGTGTCATTTTTGTGTCTCTTAGTGGAAGCCTTTTTCCCTTTGGAACTAACACCTTTATGCCAACAGAGTATACGTTCACAGGAACAGAAGGCAAAAATTTTCCTGGGGAGTCAATAGGAGTAATAGGGAATAGTACAACTCCCACTTCTACCTACCCCTTGATTCCTACCCGTGAACCTGTCATAGAAACAGCACCATATATTAAATACTGATTCAGATGGTATACAGCCTCCTGGAGAACCTTATTGTAGCCCTGCAAGGTATTGCCAGAAGCAATGCTGGGTGGAATACCATGATGGTGGATAAGACATTCTATAAGTCCGTGGATGGTAGTTTTGGCAGAAGCATTGTGTGTAGAGGAGGCAAATCCATTTTCAGGGTAAAAATCTATTCTAGTGAGGACAAAACACTGCCCTTTCCATGATGGAAGCTGCCCAAGTGTAATCAACCTACCAGCAGGCAGGTTGACTGATGGATCTCCCTGGGGAATGATGTCATACTGTGGACTCAGTGTTAGTTTCTGCAGCTGGTAAATTGGACACTCAGCAGATGCTGTAGCCAGGTCACGTTTGGTGAATGGAAGTCCATGTGATTGAGCCCATGCATAGCCTCCATTCCTGCCACCATGTGGGCAACGGCTGGGACGGCTGGTGAAAGAGGCTGACTGCCTTTGTTTTGTCTGTTTATTTTATTAGTATTGAGAGAGGTAAGTTGATATATCAACTCTGATGTGGATTCATCTCTCTCTTTAGTTTCTGTAAACTTTTGTTTCATATGTTTTAAAATTATAATATTAGTGCATACAAAGTTAAAGTTGTTATGACTTCCTTTAGAATTTACCTAGTTACCATTATGAAATGTTACAATCGATCTCTCAGAATATCTTTAACTTTGAAGTCTATTCATATTTTAATTAGTATTACTGTCACCATGCCAGGTTTCTTTTGATAGTGTTTGCATGTTTTTTCATGCCTTTACTTCATTCTATCTATAAATGTATATTTGAAATATGTTCATTGTAAATAACATGTAGTTTGGGCTTCTAAAAATATCTGATTCACTTTGTAGTTTAATTGGTGTATTTAGTCCATTTATATTTAATAATATTATGTAACTGGTCTGGTTGATTTGTTTATCATTTTGCTATTTGTTTTCTATTTGTCCTGAAATTTATTTTCTCTTTTCTCCGTTCCTGCCTTCCATTATATTAATCAGGTATTTAAAAAATATTCTGTTTTATCTTATCCATTAGCATTTTGTTATACTTAAAATGTTATAATACACTTTATCTTATAATACACTTCTATCTCATCTATTATCATTTTGTTCTTTTGTTATAAAAGATTAGTATCAATCTTTCCATCATTACACTAGAAATTACAGAATGCACTCTTACTTATTATGGTCTGCTCTAAATTAGTATTTTAACACGTCCCCAATGGTCTGATAACCATGCAACAATTTAACTCCGTTTACCATCCCCTCCTTTTTTGCTTTTGTTGTCATGTATTTTATTCTACATAAATTCTCAACTTCATGAAACATGTTTATTGTTTTGTTTAAAAGAATAGATTTTACGATTTATACATGTGTTTACTCTTTCCAGTGCTGTTCATTTATTGAATTTCTATCTCTCTGTAAAGATGTAGATGCTCGAAACAGTGGAATCCCTCCAGGACAATAAGGAGAGAGATGTGGGTCAGTATACGGCACTCTGAAAGACCCTGAAAAATTATGGACCTGCAGAACCAGCCCCGGGACTGCCAGCATCCAGGCTTGTCATTGAGTAAATCTGTCTGCTCCTTTATGTTTAAGCTAATGTTACCAGTCACAAAAATACCCAAGCTAATGCTCCTACACTACCATTCTCGCAGTTATAACCAGTCTCAAAATATGGGTCATTTAGATTCTGTATTTCTCTCTCTCTCCCCACCCATCACCAGTTCTTGATGCTGAGAGTTTTGCCTCCACCCTGCCTCCCACAGCACTCCTTTATTTCCATAGTTACACAGACTAGACTCTGGACCGGAGTACCTCTTTTCTGACACTTTGAACAGCCTCCTTGCTCTTTTCAGATTTCCCCCTGTAATCCATTCTACATTCTAAGATCAATATCTCTTTAAATATGGCATTCATCTTCAAACCAGCAGTTCTAACTTTTAGGTCTTAGGAACCTTTCGTATTGCTAAACTTATTGAGAATGACAAGAGCTTTTTTTGGTGAGTTATACCTGTTGATATTTATCATATCTACAAATTAAAACAGAAAAATGTTTAAAGTATATTTACTAAGTCATTTACAAATACCAATAGTAAACCCATTAAAGGTTAAAATAAATAACACCTGGTTATGAAAAATAACTATAACACAAATAGTGAAGAGTGGCACTATTTTAAATTTTTCAAATTTTCTAATGTCTAGCTTAGAAGACAAATGGATTACCATATCTATTTGACTTGAGATATTCAAGCGGCTGAAATATTTTGTTGTAGTCGAAGTTGACTAAAATCCAGTTGCATATAGTATTTGAGGGAAGGGAATGTTTTAATACATTTCTATGGTAATTATAAATATGCTACTTTGATACTACCTCCAAACTAGATGAGTGGTAGTTTCTTAAAAGTTTTGCAATGTAGATTCTGAAACTGTTTCAGTAAATTTGTTAACTGTACATTAAAATTAATTGATCTAGTTTGTATTTTGGATGGATCTTTTCCTCATGCATGATTGTGTAAAATTATGTACTGGACACTTGGAAAATATTAGTTCACTGAATAATGCAACTCTTTCAAATATTTCCACATTTCATTATATATTAAAAATTGCATTTATTGATAGTACCACCAATCTTATAAAAAAAATTAAGCATTGGGAAGTCATCGAGCTCATGGTAGCAGATACAAGTTTTCCAAAATTTTAATTTTCTTTTGTTTTAGGGAGTCTTGCTCTGTAGCCCGGGCTGGAGTGCAGTGGCCGGATCTCAGCTCACTGCAAGCTCCGCCTCCCGGGTTCACGCCATTCTCCTGCCTCAACCTCCCGAGTAGCTGGGACTACAGGCGCCCGCCACCTCGCCCGGCTGTTTTTTTTTTTGTTTTTTTAGTAGAGACGGGGTTTCACCGTGTTAGCCAGGATGGTCTCGATCTCCTGACCTCGTGATCCACCCGTCTCGGCCTCCCAAAGTGCTGGGATTACAGGCTTGAGCCACCGCGCCCGGCCCAAAATTTTAATTTTCATTTGAAAACTTAAATGTAATCATTAGCAACAAATACTAATTCCTGTTCGTTGTTTCCCTTAAAGTAACAGGCTTACTTTATTCATTTTCAGGACAAGTCTGCTGTAGGGGAGGGAAAATTTTCCCATTACCCTCCCTCTGAGGATTTGATAATTGAGTTTATGAAATCAACAGACAGCAGGCAGATTAGCAGGAGAAAAAGTATACAAATGTATTACATGCATGGGAACATCATAGCAAAGAAAAGTGAATACCCTCAAACCCAGTGAGATCTAGAAACTTACATACCCTCCTCTTAGGAGAGAGGGAAGGAGAGATGTAGGCAACTTAGGAGACAGTAAATTACTTTTGTAAAAGATGGGGCTAGAAGAGGAGATGACAGCCTGTGACAAAGCCTGTGTAAGGCATCAACCTCTACTCTCCTCTCCTGTGATAAGAGTCCATCTTCTCCAGTCAATGAGATGCCTCGGGGATGAGATAGATGGCAGTTGAATTCCTTTTGGAGGACCTGTCTCTAGGCAGATAGGGGAGTTCAGAGACAGCCCTTCCCTGCGTTTGCCATTCCCCTGGTGCCCTCAGTTTGAAGTAATCAGCACACTAAATTTTGGGGTGACATATTTTGGGGTGACATTTCCCAAACTCCTTCAACTCCCAAATACACAAACCTAAGTAATCACCATCTGTCAGGTGCTCTTTCAAGTAAAAATTGTGTTTCATGAAAAAAGTAGGTGGTTTAGCTCACAACTCAAATGATTGCACAGGTCCTTTCCTTCAAAGTAACCATCCTGCTTTATTATGTAACTGCAGTGCATAATGTGTACTTCCCATCTTATCACACGGAAAGTTATAAAGGTGTGTACTCGATCATTTGTATTTCTCAAATAATTAGTGATATTGAGCATTTTTCACATGCCTCTTGGCTGCATGTCTTCTTTTGAAAAGTGT
>NW_012102332.1:379737-381160 GCF_000951045.1 Mandrillus leucophaeus
TTTTTTGTAAACTTGGTTAAGTTCCTTACAGATGCTGTATATTAGACCTTTGTCAGATGCATAGCTTGCAAAAATTTTCTCCCATTCTTCAGGTTGTCTGCTTACTCTGTTGATTTTACATTTAAGTCTGTAATCCATCTGGAGCTAATTTTTATATATGGTGTAAGGAAGGGGTCCAGTTTCAATCTTCTGCATATGGCTAGTCACTTATCGCAACCCCATTTATTAAATAAGGAGTCTTTTTCCTATTGCTTTTTTTGTCAGCTTTGTTGACGATCAGATGGTTGTAGACGTGCAGTCTTATTTCTGGGCTCTCTATTCTCTTCCATTTGTCTATGTGTTTGTTCTTGTACCAGCACTATGCTGTTTTGGTTACTATAGCCCTGTAGTATAGTTTGAAGTCGGGTAATGTGATGCCTTCAGCTTTGCTCTTTTTGCTTAGGATTGTCTTGGCTTTTCGGGTTCTTTTTTGGTTCCATATGAATTTTAACATAGTTTTTTCTAGTTCTGTGAGGAATTTTATTGGTAGTTTGATAGGTATAGCAGTAAATCTGTAAATTGCTTTGGGCAGTATGGCCATTTTAATGATACTGACTCTTTCTATTCATGAGCATGGAATGTTTTTCCATTTGTTTGTGTCATCTGTGGTTTCTTTGAGCAGTGTTTTCTAACTCAAATTGTAGAGATCTTTTACCTCCCTGGTTAGCTGTATTCCTAGGTATTTTATTCTTTTTGTGGCAATTGTGAATGAGATTGCATTCCTGATTTGCTTCTTGGCTTGGCTGTTCTTGGTGTATAGGAATGCTAGTGATTTTTGTACATTGATTTTGTATCCTGAAACTTTGCTGAAGTTATCAGTTTAAGGGGCTTTCAGGCCGAGACTATTGGGTTTTCTAGATACAGAATCATGCAGTCTGCAGAGAGAGTTTGACTTCAGATGGGTAATTTAAAGAAGGATAATGGAAATTTTAAGAAATAATCAAAAGAAAATGCTTGAAATTAAAAACATTATAACCAAAATAAAGAATGCCTTTGGGCTTATCAATAGCCTGGATGGACGTAACTAAGGAAAGAAGCCATGAGCTTGAAGATATGCCAATTCAAAACTGAAATGTAAAGAAAGAAAACAAGATATTCAGGAACTGTGGGACAATTGCAAAAGGTGTAACATATGCATAAATGTAATGGAGAAAAGGGAATGGAACAAGAGAAATATTGGAAATAATAATGTTCAAATTTTTCCCTAGTGAATGATAGCTACCAAACCACAGATGTAAAAAGCTCAGAAAACACTAAGTAAAATAAATGTGAAAAACCCTACATCCAACCCTATCATATTCAAACCTCAGAAAACCAAAGACAAAGAGAAAATCTTGAAAGAAGCCAGAGTAGGTAAAAATGAAATACTTTGATGTAAATTTAA
>NW_012102332.1:381670-384049 GCF_000951045.1 Mandrillus leucophaeus
CCTGCCTGCCTGCCTTCCCTCCTTCTTTTTTCTTTCTTTCTCCCATTCTTTCTTTCTTTCATTTTTTTCTCCTGCTCCTAGAACAATTAGATTTTCATAGGCAAAAAAAGGCACTTTGACTGAATTATCATGCCTTATCCAAAAATTCTCAAAAAGGAACAGATTTTATGTAAATCGTAAAACTATAAAACTTTAAGGAGATACCTGTAAGAAGATAAATATTTGAAACTTTAGACATGACACCAAAAGCACATTTTATAAAAGGAAAAATTAATATATCTGACTTCATCAAATTTTAGATTGAGCTCTGTGGAAGACTCTAATAAGAGAAAATGATAGTCTGGGGGAAAATATTTGCAAGCTGCATATTCAACAGCAGAATCCTATCTAGCATATATAAATAATTCTTAAGAGTCAGCTCTTGTTAGAAAAACAAACAATCCAATTGGAAAATGAGAAAAAGAGATGAAGAGACATTTCACTGAAGAGGATATATACATGGCGGTTAAGCACATGAAACAACATTCCCTATCACTAGCTAGCAGGGAAACCCAAGTGCAGACAGTAATGAGATATCATCACATGTTTATTAGAAAACTAAAACAAAAAACAATGACAATACCAAATGCTGGAGGGGTTGTGGAGAAACTGGATCGGTCATATATCACTACTTTGGAATGTAAGAAGATGCAATCACTCTAGAAAATATTTTAGGAGTTTCTTTAAGAAAACTAAACATACATTTACCATACAATTTAGCAATTGCACTCTGAGGCATTTATCCCAGAGAAAGAAGAGGTTGTGTCTGCACAAAAACTGTACATGATCGTTCAGGGCAGCTTTAATTTTAATAGCTAACAACTGGAAACTACCAGAATGTTCCTTAGTAGGTAAAGTGAAACAAGCTGCGGTACATCCATTGTGTACATCATAGAATACAGAGAATGAACTGTGCATACATGTGAACTTTGATGAGTTGCAAGAGCATTTTGCTGAGCGATTAAAAAAAAAATCCCAAAAAGCCACATGTCATATGATTTCATTATATAGCCTTGTCAAAAAGATGACGTTATGGAGTTGGAAAACAGATAGACTGGTTTCCAAGGTTAAGGATGGTGAAGGGAGGAGAATACGTGCAGTTACCTAGGTGTAGCACACTGCAGTGTTGGTGGTGATGAAATAGTTATTGGGTTGATCACATGAATCTGTACATGGGAGAAAGAGACAGAGACAGAGCTATACACTCACGTTGTAGCAATGTCAGTTTTCTGATTTGGGTATTATACTATAATTATGAAAGATGTAATCATTGTGAAAATCTGAGTAAAAGGGTACATGAGACCTCTGTACTCTTCTTGCAAAGTCCTGTGGGTCTATAATCATGTCAGACTAAAAAGTTTGGCGCCGGGCGCGGTGGCTCATGCCTGTAATCCCAGCACTTTGGGAGGCTGAGGTGGGTGGATCACAAGGTCAGGAGTTCAAGGCCAGCCTGGCCAACATAGTGAAACCCCGCCTCAACTAAAAATACAAAAAAAATAGTTGGGTGTGGTGGTGCGCACCTGTAATCCCAGCTACTCCGAAAGCTGAGGCAGGAGAATTGCTTAAACCTGGGAGGCAGAGGTTGCAGTAAGGCGAGATCACGCCACTGCACTCCAGCCTGGGTGACAGAGGAAAAAAAAAACAGTTTGAAAGCACAGAAATTAGCGTGACAACCCTAGGGGAGTTGGACAGGCTTACTTGTGGAAACCACAGAGGAGCTGAGCCCCACAAGTTGCGCAGGGGCTTCCAGGAGTGGCAGAAGCCTTATTCCGGGCAGAGATCAGATCAGCCTTTCCAGAAGCTTGGGGGTGGGAACAGGTCAGTCAGGGTGCTTTCGGTCAAAAGTAACAGAAGTTTTTTGTAAAAGTGACTTGCTGAAGAGGGGTTTGTTGTAAGTGTTGGCCGTTCTCTGATGGCCCTTCCACATGCATACACTGCACTTCTCTGTGTCCTGGGGAGCTGACCTCACCACCACCTGGGCTCCCTCAGATTCAGCCAGTGGGAGGCATTGGCAGGATTTCAGAGGGTGCCAGGTGGCAGAGGTTGCACCACCCTTTCCGCACTGGGCTGCAGTTTTGAAAACAACTCAAGAGTTACTGGACCTGATCCCTCATGCCCTGTGAGTTAAGCCTCACCAGGTCCCGGGAACCACCTCTCCCTCACCTTCGCTGATTGGTGTAGCAATTCATAGCTTCTTGCTGATGCCAGTTCCTGGATGTTTCAGCGACCTTTACGAGTTTCCTTCATCTCACCCACACTTCTGCCACCAGACCCACCACTAACCTCTTCAGTGAACCCTTTGAGAGTGGTCTGTGGTCTGCAAGAATATAGTCTGAAATT
>NW_012102332.1:385844-390835 GCF_000951045.1 Mandrillus leucophaeus
GACGTTATGGAGTTGGAAAACAGATAGACTGGTTTCCAAGGTTAAGGATGGTGAAGGGAGGAGAATACGTGCAGTTACCTAGGTGTAGCACACTGCAGTGTTGGTGGTGATGAAATAGTTATTGGGTTGATCACATGAATCTGTACATGGGAGAAAGAGACAGAGACAGAGCTATACACTCACGTTGTAGCAATGTCAGTTTTCTGATTTGGGTATTATACTATAATTATGAAAGATGTAATCATTGTGAAAATCTGAGTAAAAGGGTACATGAGACCTCTGTACTCTTCTTGCAAAGTCCTGTGGGTCTATAATCATGTCAGACTAAAAAGTTTGGCGCCGGGCGCGGTGGCTCATGCCTGTAATCCCAGCACTTTGGGAGGCTGAGGTGGGTGGATCACAAGGTCAGGAGTTCAAGGCCAGCCTGGCCAACATAGTGAAACCCCGCCTCAACTAAAAATACAAAAAAAATAGTTGGGTGTGGTGGTGCGCACCTGTAATCCCAGCTACTCCGAAAGCTGAGGCAGGAGAATTGCTTAAACCTGGGAGGCAGAGGTTGCAGTAAGGCGAGATCACGCCACTGCACTCCAGCCTGGGTGACAGAGGAAAAAAAAAACAGTTTGAAAGCACAGAAATTAGCGTGACAACCCTAGGGGAGTTGGACAGGCTTACTTGTGGAAACCACAGAGGAGCTGAGCCCCACAAGTTGCGCAGGGGCTTCCAGGAGTGGCAGAAGCCTTATTCCGGGCAGAGATCAGATCAGCCTTTCCAGAAGCTTGGGGGTGGGAACAGGTCAGTCAGGGTGCTTTCGGTCAAAAGTAACAGAAGTTTTTTGTAAAAGTGACTTGCTGAAGAGGGGTTTGTTGTAAGTGTTGGCCGTTCTCTGATGGCCCTTCCACATGCATACACTGCACTTCTCTGTGTCCTGGGGAGCTGACCTCACCACCACCTGGGCTCCCTCAGATTCAGCCAGTGGGAGGCATTGGCAGGATTTCAGAGGGTGCCAGGTGGCAGAGGTTGCACCACCCTTTCCGCACTGGGCTGCAGTTTTGAAAACAACTCAAGAGTTACTGGACCTGATCCCTCATGCCCTGTGAGTTAAGCCTCACCAGGTCCCGGGAACCACCTCTCCCTCACCTTCGCTGATTGGTGTAGCAATTCATAGCTTCTTGCTGATGCCAGTTCCTGGATGTTTCAGCGACCTTTACGAGTTTCCTTCATCTCACCCACACTTCTGCCACCAGACCCACCACTAACCTCTTCAGTGAACCCTTTGAGAGTGGTCTGTGGTCTGCAAGAATATAGTCTGAAATTGAACATCAACTCACATAACAAGAATTTTGGGTCAGATGGTTCCAGGTTTGGTTCATCTGCAAACTTATTTCAACAAGGGTTCAGGCTCTTTCTGTCTTTGGCATATGGTCTCAGCAATTAGTTTCATCCTCTAGTGCTCCAACTTGTTAAGGTTTCAGGCAACCTAATGTAAGCACAACAATATGCTGTCTAAGGGCGACACTGGAGCTGCGTGTGTGTCTGTGTGTGTGTGAGTGCATGCTTGCGTGTGTCTTTGTATAAAAGCAGAAATGCTTCCATTACACTTCTTTCAGGTACCATGGGCCAGGATTAGATCCATGTCCATGCCCTGGCTACAGGGGTGTGGAAGTAATTATTTGGTGTTTTTATCCTCTGTGGTAGGAGGTGGGCTCTGACCGCTGGAAAGAAGTGAATGGGAAGATGGATAGGAGGTAGGCAATTAATCTTGTCCTCCCCACTTGGAAGATCACAGGCTGACCATGTGGTGGCGTGGGGCTGAGGAAGATGGTGGGGAGAGTGCGGCCACTTCACAGAGAGTTTTGTGTGTCAAAAGCGTAATCCAAGAATCATTCAGGTTCACTTAAGGACCTAAACCATCAGTAAAGTGACAGAGACAGAGCATTTCTGCCTCTATAGCTTCCAATGGTCACTTTCAAGAACCTATACTGGGGGTAAGATGGAATATTCTAGACTAGAGAGGGATAAGCTCTCTGACCAGTCTGTACAAGCTCGTCGGTTTCTGGGCTCTGCAGTGTGTTCCACTGGCCTGCCTGTCCACGTCTGTACCAGCACCACACCTTAACAATGATGACTTTATAAAAGTTTGTAATAAGCCCAACTTGTATTTCTTCTTCTAGAGGGTCTGGGAAATTTTTGACTTTTTACAGACTGACATAAATTTTAGAATCAATTTGTCAAGGTCCACAAAAAACCCTTTTGGAACTTTGATTGCGTTTTCATTTAATGTATAAATTAGTTCAGGAAGAAATGAAATCTTTATAACATTTTGTTTTAAAACTCACAAACACAGTATCTATTTAAATCATTTTAGTGTCTCTCCATAAAGTTTCAAAATTTTCCCATAGTATTTTAAAAACACATTTTATTAAATTATTACTAGGTACTTACTCTTTTATGGTTTTGCTGTTAATAGCAGTTTTTAAAAAGTATTTTAAAATTATTTCTTATAGAAATAGAAATACAATTGATTTTTATTTTTACTTAATATACAACAACCTTATTGAACTCGATTAATTCTAATATTTTATCTGTTATTTTTCCATACATAATCATATCTATAATGTCTTATTTGTTTCTAATTCTTATATCTTTGGTATATTTTTCTAGATGGCTAGTACTTTTAATAGATATTTCAATAAAATGTTAAGTAGAGGATGATAGAAAGCACCCTTATCATATTCACAATTTCAAATAGAAAACTTTCAATGTATCACCAATAAAGATAACATTTGCTGTAGGTTTTTTCTGTGTGTGTGTGTTTTTTTTGTTTGTTTGTTTTTGTTTTTGTTTTTGTTTTTGTTTTTGACACTGGGTCTCACTCTGTTGCCCAGGCTGGAGTGCAGTGGCAGGATCACAACTCCTTGCAGCCTCGACCTTCTGGGCTCAAGCAATCTTCCCAGGTCAGCCTCCTGAGTAGCTGAGACTACAGGTGTGCACCATTACACCCAGTTAATTTTTTAAATTTCTGGCAGAGACAGGGTCTCACCATGTTGCCCAGGCTAGTCTTGAGCTCCAGGACTCAAGCAATGCTCCCTCCCTTGGCCTCCCAAGGTGCTGGGGTTACAGGCATGAGCCATGATGCCTGACCTTTGTAGGGTTTTTGGATATTCCTTTTTTATCAGGTTATCTAAACTTTTCCCATTTCTCATTTTCTAGAGGTTTTTAATCATCAATAGATGTCATATTTTAACAAATGCTTTTCCCATGTCTGTTGGGATTTTTCTGTTAAATGATCATGATAATGGGTAAATTATATTTCTTAGTTTTCTATTGATTAAAGCAATCTTGCATTCTGGACACAAACTCAACTTGGTATTGATATACTTGTATTGTCCTTTTTATATATTTTTGAATTTTCCTTGCTATAATGTTGTATAAGTGTGTGTGTGTGTATTCAAATGAGGTTGACTTATATAATTTTCCTGTCAGGCTTTGGAATCAAGGTTATGTGATCAAAAAGTCAACTAAAAACATTTTCGAAGTATATACTCTCCCACCAATCTTTGTGTAAGTAAGATTAAAAAAATAATTTCAATCTGTGCCTGAGATTTTCATTATGTGATGATTTTTAAATTTCTCATTTAATTTATTCAATGATATTAGGACAGTTCAAGTTTAGATGTTCCTCTGCCCCTACTTTTAAAGAATAAATTGGTTGTTAAATCCATAATCTTGTCAGATCAGCAGAGGCATTAGATTCTCACAGGGGCACAAACCCTGTTGTGAACTGTGCATGCAAGGAATCTAGGTCGTACACTCATATGAGAATCTAATGAATGCCTGTTGACCTGAAGTGAGACAGTTGCATCCTGCAACTATCCCCTGCCCAGCTCCTTGTCCATGGAAAAATTGTCTTCCACAGAACTGCTCCCTGGCGCCAAAAAGGTTGAGGACCTTGGCCTTACAATGTATCCTGGAGCTCACTCCCTGGCAATATTCCTTTTAATCGCAGCATAGCATTATACCTTGTGCATGTACCATAGTCTATGGGTCAGGAGCTGGGTGTGCCAGTCAGCTAAGACTGCCCAAATCCAAGTTCAAGGTCTGAGGCTCCCTGTGCCACACAGATGACTCAAAACCAGGTTGCAAGTACCGGCATGGTTGGTTTATGTCCCCTTCACCCTTTCCCTGCATGTCGTTGGCCTTCAGAGTCCTAGCTTTACGTGAGCACGGTGTGCCAGTAGCCCCATTTCAGGAGGCCTGAGCATTTGACTTTCATTTCTTCTAATCTGATTTCAGTTTTCCTGCTGTTTCTTTGTTTATAGAGGAAATCCTCAGGGCAAAAATCGCTTTGAGCCTTCAGCTTATTTTTTCTGGCTCTTGTCTTCTTTCAAAGTGTGGTCCTGTGATTCTTCACTCTCATTGGCTCTTTGATGCTTTTAAGATGATATATTTTAACATCTCCCTGATATTTTCATTCTTCTCAGAGCAAGGATTGGTCTGAATTACCCAGCCTGCCATTACTAGAATCATTTGTTACTTTTACAGTTGGGGAAAGAATTAAAAAGAAACGTCCATGCATATTTGGGAGATCAGTGTCAGTTTTGACTTACGGATAGTGAACCAAGAAAAATATAATGTCAGTATTTTTGTCCTTTGGGAATAAAATAATTTTCTTTCTCATAGCATAAGCCAAGCCCCTTGGAAGCTAAAACGACTATGTATTTCTCAGAATGCTCCCAGAGCAGTTAATGTGAATGGACTGTGATTTGTGGGGAAGGATTATGAATCTTTTCAGAGACACCTTTCCAGCCAGCACACCCACATCTCATTATCCCAAGTCACCGGAAAGGTTATGGAAGTAGTGTGGTCCCCAGCGCCTGACCTTCACTTCTCCAGTTCAATACAGCAGCAAGAGAATTAGCAGATAAACACATGAAAGAATGAGCAAATGAAGGAACAAAACAAAGATCATTGTTTTCTTTTTTTTTTATTTT
>NW_012102332.1:390885-398034 GCF_000951045.1 Mandrillus leucophaeus
CTTTGGAATCAAGGTTATGTGATCAAAAAGTCAACTAAAAACATTTTCGAAGTATATACTCTCCCACCAATCTTTGTGTAAGTAAGATTAAAAAAATAATTTCAATCTGTGCCTGAGATTTTCATTATGTGATGATTTTTAAATTTCTCATTTAATTTATTCAATGATATTAGGACAGTTCAAGTTTAGATGTTCCTCTGCCCCTACTTTTAAAGAATAAATTGGTTGTTAAATCCATAATCTTGTCAGATCAGCAGAGGCATTAGATTCTCACAGGGGCACAAACCCTGTTGTGAACTGTGCATGCAAGGAATCTAGGTCGTACACTCATATGAGAATCTAATGAATGCCTGTTGACCTGAAGTGAGACAGTTGCATCCTGCAACTATCCCCTGCCCAGCTCCTTGTCCATGGAAAAATTGTCTTCCACAGAACTGCTCCCTGGCGCCAAAAAGGTTGAGGACCTTGGCCTTACAATGTATCCTGGAGCTCACTCCCTGGCAATATTCCTTTTAATCGCAGCATAGCATTATACCTTGTGCATGTACCATAGTCTATGGGTCAGGAGCTGGGTGTGCCAGTCAGCTAAGACTGCCCAAATCCAAGTTCAAGGTCTGAGGCTCCCTGTGCCACACAGATGACTCAAAACCAGGTTGCAAGTACCGGCATGGTTGGTTTATGTCCCCTTCACCCTTTCCCTGCATGTCGTTGGCCTTCAGAGTCCTAGCTTTACGTGAGCACGGTGTGCCAGTAGCCCCATTTCAGGAGGCCTGAGCATTTGACTTTCATTTCTTCTAATCTGATTTCAGTTTTCCTGCTGTTTCTTTGTTTATAGAGGAAATCCTCAGGGCAAAAATCGCTTTGAGCCTTCAGCTTATTTTTTCTGGCTCTTGTCTTCTTTCAAAGTGTGGTCCTGTGATTCTTCACTCTCATTGGCTCTTTGATGCTTTTAAGATGATATATTTTAACATCTCCCTGATATTTTCATTCTTCTCAGAGCAAGGATTGGTCTGAATTACCCAGCCTGCCATTACTAGAATCATTTGTTACTTTTACAGTTGGGGAAAGAATTAAAAAGAAACGTCCATGCATATTTGGGAGATCAGTGTCAGTTTTGACTTACGGATAGTGAACCAAGAAAAATATAATGTCAGTATTTTTGTCCTTTGGGAATAAAATAATTTTCTTTCTCATAGCATAAGCCAAGCCCCTTGGAAGCTAAAACGACTATGTATTTCTCAGAATGCTCCCAGAGCAGTTAATGTGAATGGACTGTGATTTGTGGGGAAGGATTATGAATCTTTTCAGAGACACCTTTCCAGCCAGCACACCCACATCTCATTATCCCAAGTCACCGGAAAGGTTATGGAAGTAGTGTGGTCCCCAGCGCCTGACCTTCACTTCTCCAGTTCAATACAGCAGCAAGAGAATTAGCAGATAAACACATGAAAGAATGAGCAAATGAAGGAACAAAACAAAGATCATTGTTTTCTTTTTTTTTTATTTTTGAAAGTTTTTTTTTCTTTTTTTTTTTTAGACAGAGTCTCACTATGTTGCCCAGGCTGGTCTTAAACTTCTAGTTTAAAGGAATCCTCCCTCTGTGACCTCCCAAAGTGTTGGGATTACAGGCGTGAGCCACCTCACCGGACCATAGACCGTCTGTTTCCAGGCCTGAGCTTGATAAGAAGCTCCGTGCTAGAATATCCAAAGACAATTTAAATCAGACTGTGGATGCAATTATCACGCGCCCGGTGATGTGCCTCATTTTCTACACGGAGGCCCATTGCAGGAGAGGCTGGACCTCCAGATCCTAAAATCAGGTAGATGACCTCTGCAGATCGGGCTGTTCCCAGGAGGGCTGAGCGCAGCAGTCGGAAGTTGGCACGGAGGGGAGAAGGCGGCCGATGGGAACAGCACTGACAAGAGCCCGTGGCGGGGCCGGCCCTTCTGTCTGCACCAGCCCTGCGCGCCGGGCTGCACAGCAGATGCCCCAACGCGTCTTCCAGACCTCGGCTTCCACACTGTGACGGTTCGCGAGGCTGACGGGCGTGGACGGCGAGAGGTCGGGGAGAGTGAGAACGTCAGGATCGTGCGTGTCTAATTGGAGCGAGGCAGGGGCCCATCTAGCTGTGCGGCGATTCCGTGTGTCAGGCCGGGCGGCGTGTAGACGGCCCTGAGGTGGCGCCGTCTGTCTGTGCGAACACGCGCTGCTCCCCGCGCAGTGCTCCAGCTGCTGTGGCGGCCGGGCTGGCGACGGAAACGGAAACAGCAGAGGAAGGCGGTGCTGACGTGCGCGCGGTTTCTCCTTGGGAGGAAGGCCCTCTTGGTGTTGAGGGGGTATTAGTGTGGGGGCCGTTCTCTGCAAACCAAGGGCCTGCCGGGTGACTCCTGCTGTCCGTCTTGAATCCATGCTGTGTCACGACGCTATGAAGAAAACCGCTCTGCCCAGCCCCGCCGAGAGCACGCAGCCTGAAGAATGTTTCTGAAATCCAGATTCTCAGATCAGGTTCTGAGCTGGGGAAAGCCCCGCGTCTCTGGACAGCTCTGGTTTCCAGAGTGAAGAATCCGTCTCGTATTCGCAGACACAGGGGTCTGAGTGGGCTTATTCACTGGCCAGCGAGCCCTTGGCTTTTCCCGGCTGTCCTGGGGCTCCAGAGCCTTCAGCAGGCCTCCCCGAAGGACTGGCCGCTGGGTCCCAGTTCCTGCTCCACCAGCAGCGACTTTGGAGGCGTCCCCTAGCAGTGGGACTGCACTGATTCCAGACAAGGGAATATACCCCGTGCGACTGATGCTCCTCACTTCCTCAGTCACCACAGGCCCTCCTCCATCTCTTCTTCTCCTTCTCCTTCCTCTTTCAAATTTCAGTTTATTCTCCTTTTCCAGATTCCATGTTATTGCCAACATCAAACTCTTCTCAGACTTCTGGCACTTCTTTGGAAAGGCATAAAAGCCTAAAAAGGAATTAAAAACAAACAAACGGACAAAAAGCCCAGCCCAGTTCCTGCCTTGCTGTGTTTCCTGTTCCTTTGATTAAGAAGGTGGCCGGCACAGCTCACAGAGGCGCGTTCTGGGTCCTCAGGGCCAATGCGATTTCCTCCTGAGATAACATATCTGGGCCAGTGTTGAAAATTTACTTTTTTTTCTATTAAGAAACTCTTTCTGGAATTTGTGCCTTGCTGTATTTGGCAGCTTTGATGAATGTTTTGATCATCTGTTCTATTGGTTCTTATAATTTGTTGTTTGTGTGCCTGGACCATTCCTTGCAGACCCCGCCCACTTTGGGAGTATTTCCATAGGTCCAACGAGGTCTATACAGGGGTTTACTGAGACCATAGTCTTGGAAACTGAGCTGCTTCATAGAGTCTATTTACTTGAAGAAAAAGGTGGCCTTCACGGAAATGTGTGACTTGATCTTGTGGTTTCTTCCTTATTATTTATAGAGATTTCACCATACTTTCTATTTACTTTCCTTAAAAATTATGATTATCCCAAAAAAGTTAAACATAGAATTACCATATGGTCCAGCAATTCCCACTTCTGTGTATCTACTTCAAACAATTCAAAGCAGGGACTTGAACAGGAATTTGCACACCCTTGCTTGGCAGCAGCGTTCACAAAAACCAAAAGGGGGGAAGCAACTCAAGTGTCCATCCATGGATGAATGGATACGCAAAATCTGGTATATCCGTAAAAGGGAATATTATTAAGCCTTGAAAATGAAGGAGATTCTGTCACATGCTGCAACATGGATGAACTTTGATGACATTATTATGCTTAGTGAAACAAGCTAGTCACAAAAGGACAGATACTGTATATGAGGTACCTAGAGTAGTCAAATTCACGGAGACAGAAAGTGGAGTGGTGTTTGCCAGGAGCTAGGGAGAGGGGAATGGTGAGTTATAAATGAGAGTTTCAGTTTTGCAAGAAGATTTCTAGAGATGGATGGTGGTGATGTGAATGTACTTAATGTCATTGAACTGATTAAAATGACACATTTTATGTTTTATATATATCTTAGCACAATAAAAATGTGGCTAATTTGGACTTGTATACATTAAACCATGCTCTACCTACAGAGCAACAGTTTGTTCTGGAAGGGAAACGCACAGAGCCTTTGTAAAGGGAGGGTTTGGGGCCTGCCTGTAGGCACAGGGTTCCTTTTGTCAGTAGGTCTACATTTGTATACAAGCATTAGCTTACCTGTATTGCCTTGAAAAAGCTGCTGAATAATTTTTTCCACTGTCACAAACCAGCCTAAGAGGCCACTGCTGAAACTCTCTGGACCCCATTGGTTTTTTATAGTATACCGAAAATTAGTTGTGTTTTGTTTGTTTTCATTTTTGTTTTGTGTTTTTTGTAGAGATGGGGTCTTGCTATGTTGCCCAGACTGGTTTTGAATTCCTGGGCTCAAATGATCCTCCTGCCTTGGCCTCCCAGAGTGCTGGGATTACAGGTGTGAGCTATTGAGCCCAACCAGGAAATTAGTTTTTATATGCCTAGAGTACTTATTGCAGCACCAAAATAAAGGGTAAATTTTGAGTGAACTTTGATTGTGCTTCTTTAAGTAACCTTAGAAGGCATCAATGTAGAAAGAAAGAGAAGTTTCTGAAAAAGTTTTCGGCTTAGGGTTTATTGCTAAAGGAACTTGAACCAAAGTGCCGGACTGAAGCTCCAGGGTTATTCTGACCCAAAGCGTCTTCAGGGCATATCAGCAACATGTTAACTGCTGATATTCATGGATGGCTTAGTAAAGTAACCTCATAGTATTGACACCCAGACAAAGATGAAGGAATAAGGAGAGCCCTTCAATACAGTTGCAACATGACTTCATGGTATTTCTAGAACTATCGAGTCCAATTGGTATGCTTTCAAAGCTTGGGAAATATTTTAAATAGTCAAGTTAAAGTACACTTGATGAAAATGTTTACACTAAACCTAACTGAATCTTTTTGTCTGACTTCTGGTTTACAGAAAACACAGGGAAGAAAGCACCAAATTAAATGATGCCACAGATGACACTGCCACACAAATCCAGAATGCGGGCATTTCGTGAAACATTGTCCTGGTCTCTTCCAACATCATCATCAAAAGGGGCTAAGAACATGCAACAGCCAAATGCAATCTGTGAATCTTGGTTCTTTCCGTGTTTTAAAAAATTTGAGCCATAAAATCATTTCTGAGACAACTGGGAAAATGTTGATATATACCAGATATGAGATGATATTAGGAAATTGAGGTTAATTTTTAAAATTGTGATTATGCTATTGTGGTCACGGAGGAGACTGTTCTTTTTCCTAGAAAACACATGCTGAAGCAGTAAAGTGTCTTACCATCTGCTACTCAGTTTCTAATGATTCAGCAAACACACGGATAGTTGACCGGGGGCGGTGGCTCATGCTTGTAATCCCAGCACTTAGGGAGACCAAAGTGGGCAGATCACTTGAGGTCAGGAGTTCGAGGCCAGCCTGGCCAACATGGTGAAACCTACCTCTACTAAAAATATAAAAATTAGCTGGGTGTGATGGGACGCACCTGTAATCTCAGCTACTTGGGAGGCCGAGGCAGGAGAATTACTTGAACTTGAGAGGCTGAAGTTGCAGTGAGCTGAGATTGTGCCACTGCACTCCAGCCTGGGTGTCAGAGTAAGACTCCATCTCAAAACAAAACAAAACAAAACAAAACAAAACAAAAAACACACAGATAGATTAGGCAGATAGGTAAATATGACAAATGTGGAATGTTGAATACTATTGTGGATATGTGAATGTTCACTGTAGTAATCTTTCAGCTCTTTTTTGTGTTTCAATTTTTTATACTAAAAATTTGGGCAGAAAATTAATATTCAAGTTACTTTTGTGTAATCAGTCTAGGCTACAAACTTCTTGCTAGGTAGACAAGTCCAGGTTTGTTCTCTGGCCTGCTGAAGAATTTTTTTGCAGATATACAAAGGAACACCAGGTAAAGAAATTTAACTTGAGCAAGAGAAGGGAGGCTCGTAAGAGAGTTCCAACACTTAGAACTGAACCTCAGCATGGAAAAGAGAATTTGGAATGTGGAAATGTGGGGTGCTACTCACCTTGCTCAACTTGTCCTTTGAGACTCTGAGTCATGTCATTAAAATCTACAGAAGACTCAGCACCCACCATTGCTGGAAATAAGAGAGAAAGGCCCCGCATGGTGACTCATGTCTGTAATCCCTGTAATCCTAGCACTGTGGGAGGCAGAAGCAGGAGGATAACTTGAGGCCAGGAGTTTGAGACCAGCCTGGGCAACAAAGTGAGATCCCTATCTCTACAAATACCGTTTTTTAAAAAAAAGTAGCCAGGCATGGTGATATGCGCTCGTAGTCCCAGCTACTGGAGATAAGGAGGTGGAAAGACAGCATGAGCCCAGGAGATCAAGGCTGCAGTGAGCTGTGATCGTGCCATTGCATTCCAGCCTGGGTCACAGAGTGAGACTCTGTCTGAAAAAATAGAAAAAAAAAAAAAAGCTTTGGCTGGGTGCAGTGACTCATGCCTATAATCCCAGTGCTTTGGGAGGCCAAGCAAGGCAGGAATGCTGGAGTTCCAGACCAACCTGGTCAACATGGCAAGACCTTAGTGTAGAGGCTAGACTGGGTCTCTGCAAACCTGCACAGGACCTACACTAAGACAGTCTTGTGACTGCTGTCGGGGTCCTTTTATACAAGTTAAGCTTTTGTGTTCATTTTACTTCAATTTATCATAAACTTCTACCCTGAAAAAAATATATCTGGGAGAGTGTCACTTGTCAATAAGAATGGATAAAAAAAATTTTTTTAAATGAAAGCATGGTCTTGATTCTTTGAGAAACCTGTTGCACCTTTAAGCCATATAGTGTGCATTCTTTCTGCCCTGCCCCCCCTTCCTACCCCTACTTCTCTGACCTAGTCATCCTTTCAAGGTTCCCACCCTATTTCTACTCTCTCCAGCTTTCTATCCTGGCCTATAGACTCATCTCCTGCACCCCTCCTCCCCAGTCTATCCAGCCCACCACATTCAAAGCAATCTTTCTCAGGTGTAATACCAACTATGTGTCCGCTCTCCCCCCCATTTTTTTTTAGCTTTATTGTGGTATAATTGGCATACAAGAAACCGCACATAATTAATGTATATAGGCTGGGCACGGTGG
>NW_012102332.1:398344-402649 GCF_000951045.1 Mandrillus leucophaeus
TTGTCACAGACCGTAGGCTTTCCTTCTTTTTTTAAAGGCTGGATAATATTCTATCACATGGATATACCAATTTTTCTTTATCTGTTAATCTTTCAACAGACATTTGAGTTGTTTCCATATGTTAGCGATTGTGAATAAAGCTGCAGTGAACATGGGAGTGCAGCTATCCCTTCAAGATCCTGACTTCAATTGTTTTGGATGTATACCCAGAGGTGAGATTGCTGGATCATATGGTAGTTCAATTGTTAATTTTTTGAAAAATTTTCATACTGTTTTTCATAATGGCTATACCATTTCACATTACTATCAGCAGTATACAAACCTCACTAATATTTATAAATATTTTTATAATAGCCATCCTAATAGGTACAAGATAATATCTGATTGTGGTTTTGATTTGCATTTCCCTGCTGATGGGTAAAGCTGAGTATCTTTTTGTATACCTGTTGTCCATCATTTGTATGTCCTCTTTGGAGAGATGTCTATTCCAATCCTTTGTTCGTTTTTTAACCAGGTTTTTTGTTTGGTTGTTTTTTTGTTTTTGTTTTTGCTATTGAGTTTAGGAGCTCTTTATGTATTTTGGAAATTAACCCCTTATCAGACATATGATTCTCAAATATTTTCTTCCATCCTATCAGTTGGCTTTTTACTCTGTTGATAGTTTCCTTTCCTGTGCAGGAATTTTTTAGTTTGCTGTATGCCCACTTAAGCTTTTCCCTCATGTTTTCTTCTAGAAGTTGTATGGTTTCAGATATTACGTTCAAGTCATCACTCTATTTTGAGTTAATTTTTGTGTTTCATGTAAGAAAGGGTACAATTTCATTATTTTGCAAGTGGAGATTCAGTTTTCCCAACACCATTTGTTTAAGAGACTGTCCTTTCCCCATTGTGTGTTCTTGGCATCCTTGTTAAGAATCCATTAGCTATGTATACCTGGGTTTATTTCTGGGCTTTTTATTCTTTTCTATTGATCCATATGCCTATTTTTATGCCAGTATCAAACTGTTTTGTTTACTGTAACTTTGGAATGTATTTTGAAATCAGGAAATGTGATTCCTCCTGCTTCATTCTTCAATATTGCTTTGGCTATTTGAGATCTTTTCTAGTTCCATAAGAATTTTAGTTTTTTTTTTTATTTCTGTAAAAATACCTTTAGACTTTTGTTAGGGATTGCATTGAATCTGTAGATTGCCTTGGCAGTATGAAAAATTTAACAATATTAATTATTTTATCCATGAATGTGAGATGTCTTTCTACTTATTTCAATCTTCTGATGAATTTCTTTCATCAGTATTGACAGTTTTCAATACAATTCTTTCATTTCCTTGGCTAGATTTACTCCTAAGTGTTATATATATGTTAAACATATATTATTTATAACATATATATGCTCTGTTATAAGGTTGTTTTCTTAATTTTCTTTTTGGATAGTTTGCTCTTAGTATATGGAAATACAACTGATTTTTTAATGTTGATTTTGTAACCTGAAACTCTACTGAATTTGTTTATTAATTTTAATATTTTTTGTTGATGCCTCTAGGGTTTTCTATGTATAAGATCATGTTATCTGCAAAGATTGACATCTTAACTTCTTTCTTTTAGAATGGCATGCTTTTTATTTATTTTTCTTGCATAATTGCTCTGGTTAGGTCTTCCAATACTACGTTTAATGCAAGTGGTGAGAGTGGGCATCCTTGACTTGTATTAGATCTTATTATGATGTTAGTTGTTAACTTTTCATATATCGCCTCTGTTGTTTCAAAGTAAGTTTCTTCTACACTTATTTTGCTGAGAGGTTTTTTAATCATAAGTGGACACAATGTTGGATTATATCAAGTGCTCTTTCGGCATCTATTGAGATAATCATGTGGATTTTTTCTTTCAATTTGTTAATATGGTATATCACATTGATTTGCATATGTGGAACAACCTTTATATTCCAGGGATAAGTCCCACTTGACCCTAGCATTTTATTCTTTTAATGTACTTTTGAATTTGGTTTGCTATTATTTTGTTGAGGATATTTGTATCTGCATTCATTAGGAATACTGGACTTCAATTTTTTTTCCTTTGGTATGTGTTGCCTAGCTTTGGTATGAGGGTAAAGCTGGACTCATAAAGTAGGTTTGGAAGTGTCCCCTATTATTTCTTGGGAGGGTTTGAAAAGGACTGGTATTAATTCTTCTTTAAATGTTTGGTAGAATTTACCAGTGAAACCATCTGGTTCTGGGCTTTTCTTTAAGAGGTGTTTGATTACTGGCTCATTCTCCTTATTTGTTATTGATCTGTTCAGGTTTTCTGTTTCTTCTTGATTCAGTCATAGTAGTTGTATGTCTCTAGGAATTTATTCACTTCTTCTAAGTTATCCCATTTGTTGGTTTGTAATTATTCACAACAGTCCATTATAAACTTTTTAACATTTCTGTAGCATTGGTTGTGATGTCTCCTCTTTTATTTCTAATTTTATGTAGTTTCATCTCTTTCTTCTTATTCTAATAGTTTGTTAATTTTACCTTTTCAAAAAACAAACTTTAGTTTTGTCAGTTTTTTTCTATTGCTTTTTTGGTCTATATCACTTATTTCTCCTCTAATCTGTATTATTTCTTTCCATTTTCTAATCTTACACTTAGTTTGTTTTTCTTTTTCTAGCTCCTTGAGGTTGTTTACTTGATGACTTTTTTGTTTTTTAATGTAGGGATTTATTGCTCTAAACTTCCCTCTTAGTATTGCTTTTGCTGTATCCTGTAAGTTTTGGTACATTGTGTTTTTGTTCTAACTTGTGTGTTTGCATTTTAATTTCCCTTTTCATGTTTTCTCTGAACCCATGGTTGTTCAAGAGCATGTTTTTGAATTTCTATGTTTTTGTGAGTTTTTCTGACATCCTTTTGTTACTAATTTCTAGTTTTATTCCACTGTGGTCAGAAAAGGTACTTGGAATTACTTTAATCTTCTCATATTTGTTAAGATTTGCTTAGTGACTTAGCATATATTCCATCCTGGATAATGTTCTGTGTGCACTTAAAAAGAATGTGTATTCTGTTAGCATCAGGTGAAATGTTCTGCATAAGTCTGTTATGTCCACTTGGTCTACAGTGTTGTTCAAGTCTGCTGTTTCCTTCTTGATTTTCTGTCTGGATGATATATCTATTATTGAAAGTGGGTATTAAAGTCTCCTACTATGAAGGATGGTTAACAGTGGCTTAAAAGGGTAGTGGAGGTCTGCGTGGGGAGGTGTGGATGGTCAATGGGTACTAAAAATGAAAAAGTGAGTAAGACTTGCTATTTGATAGCACAATACGGTGTCTATAGTCAATAATAACTTAATTGTATATGTTAAAATAACTTAAAGAGTGTAACTGGATTGTTTGTAACTCAACGAATAAATGCTTGAGGGGATGGATACCCCATACTCTATGATGTGCTCATTTTACATTGCATGCCTTCACCAAAACATCTCATATATTCCATAAATATATGCATCAACTATGTATTCACAAAAATCTAAAAATATAAAAATAAAGAAAAATTTTAAAGAAATAAATATGACCTTAAAAAATAAAAAAGTCTCCTACTATGATTATATTACTGCCTATTTCTCCCTTTAGGTCTGTCAATATTTGCTTTATATATTAAGTGCTTTAATTCTGGGTGCATATATATTTGTAATTGTTATATATTCCTGTCGAATCAATCCTTTTATCAATATGTGATGTTCTTCTTTGTTTCTTATCACTGTATTTGACTGAAAGGCTATTTTGTTTAAGTATGGCTACCTCTGCTCTCTTAGGGTAACCACTTGCACATAGAATGTATTTTTCCATTCATCACTTCTGTTTATGTGTCTTAAATCTATGGCAGGATCTTGTTTTTTTTTGTTTGGTTTTTTTTTTTTTTGGTCCCATTCAGTCACTCTACATCTTTTGACTGGTGAGTTTAATCTGTTTACATTTAAAGTGATTATTGAAAGGTAATAATTTACTATTGTCATTTTGTTCATTGTGTTCTGTCTTCTGTTTTGAAGTTTACTTGTGCCTCTCTTCTTCTCTTGCCTTACTTCTTTGTGGTTTAAATTTTTTGCCGTGATATATGCTTTGACTCTTTTCTCTTTATCTTTTGTGTATCTTCTATAGAATTTTTTCTTTGTAGTTACCCCATGAGGCTTCCATCGAACTTCTTATAGCTATAAAAGTCTATTTTATGCTGATAAAGACTTATATTCAATTCTATATGAAAGTCCTACCCTGTTACTCCTCCCCAACTTCATATTATTTATTTCCGAGTTTCTTTTTATATTGTGTATCCATT
>NW_012102332.1:404484-406727 GCF_000951045.1 Mandrillus leucophaeus
CCATCCAGGCATCTTTGCACTCATAGCTTGGCCTAGGGAGGGGATCCAGCTGGCAATGCAGTTTGTGATTATGGCTCAGAGGCAAAAGCCAATGGAGCCTGGCATTGTGGACGGTGAAGACTTCCAACAAAGGCAGACACATGATCAGTCCCTTCCCCGGGGCATAGCTAACTGGCACTGGGTTCTTCTTAATCTGCATTAATGATGCAGATTAACGATTTTAGCAACATGTATACTAAAATTACAATGATGCAGAGAAGACTAGCTAGCATGGTCTTGACAAGAATGACACATTAATGACAGTCCGCGTTACTTGAAAACTCTGGAAAACTGGAAAACAAAAAAGATTTTTATCTATCAAGCACAGGAACAAGAATGCCCAGTGCTTCTAGCAGCTTTCCCCTCCTCTAAATGTTCCTGCTGTTGTTTTCTTTTAGGACCTCCCTCATTTCCTCTTATAGATACTGTTAGGCAGTTTTTCAGTGAGCTTACCTGTCCCGCCGCTCCACATTCTTACCCTGTCCAGTTTGAAAGGCTGGTGGGACAGGAGCACAAAGAGAGATCCAAGGCCATCCTTTTGCCCTGAGGGTAATGGCGTGTGGATTAGGGAGCAGCTGCCTGGCGATTGGAGTGGCGGAGCACAGAAGTGCATTCCTCCCTGGGGATCAGCGGGGTCATCTGCCCTGCCTCCGGTGCACAGGGATCACCTTCTGCAGAGATGGCGGCCCAATGGGAGTCAGACTCTCTCTCCAAGGGAGCATTCCCTCTTCCTCTCCTGCAACACAGAGAAAAGAATAAAAGTACCTCCATCTGTGTGAACCAGGATAACCACCCTTGTCCTTGTGGATTAACTACCCACACAGTGTTGAGTTTACTCGGAGATATGCTGAGTCAGCTTAGCCTGGCTTGGGAGGACCGACTGTGCTAATCTCATCTCAAATATGCCTGCAGTAACCTCACATTGTGGCTTGAAATTGGCCACAGCTGGTGTATTTACACCATGGATATTGGCAAATTCTGCAAATCAGAGCTGGTTTCCCAGAAAGCCGCTTGCTAAAGACATATTGGCCCACGGCCTGTTTAGACAGCACACGGAGTGTACTTGGTCTCACGGCCTGCCCTGTTCAGTGTCACATTACGGACAGAGTGACCAGGAACTGGAAGAGTACACCGTCCATGATTATACCAGGGCCACAAGCATAGAGTAGGACTCCAATGGGAAAATGCGGATGTGTGGTCACTCTAATTGTGAACTCTTTGCCAGATTTGAAATTATTATTCCAAAACATAATTATTGTTGGCTGTATAACATTCCTTCATTGGGAAATTTAGAGGAGTTTTTTATTCTTCAACTGTTTACAAATTTTCCTAATGTAAATGGTAGTTCAATAAATGTGCAGTAGAATAAATTCCTGAGCGTGTATTTCTAGGGTAGAGGGTATAAACGTTATTAAAACTCCAAATACGTTTTGCCAATTTGCTTACCCAGAAGGTTAGAGGCATTTACACTCTCTCTGTAGTCAGCCCAGTTCGCCAAAGCCTTTCCAATACTTGGAATAAGGACAGAGAACATTTTCTAACCACCTCTAGCTCCTCTCTGTGCTGAGTCAGCTTTCCAATTAAACTGAGTATATTCTAGGAACACAACCAACTCTGTTCTCTCTGGCCCTCATCTGCTCCTTTGCATCCACTGTTCCCTTCACACAGAGGCTGTGGCTCCAATTCCTCTCCTGTAAATCCTGTCCATTCTAGTTTTAGGCATGAATCCCAAAGTCATGATTAAAACAGTGCACTGGCCAGGTGCGGTGGCTCACTCCTGTAATCCCAGCATTTTGGGAGACTGAGGCAGGTGGATTACCTGAGGTCAGGAGTTCGAGACCAGCCTGGCCAACATGGCGAAATTCCATCTCTACTAAAAATACAAAAAATTAGCCAAACGTGGTGGTGGGCACCTGTAATTCCAGCTACTCAGGAGGCTGAAGCAGGAGAATCATTTGGACCCGGGAGGCAGAGGTTGCAGTGAGTCAAAATCACGCTACTGCACTTCAGCCTGGGTGACAGGGACTCTGTCTCAAAATAAATAAATAAATAAATAAATAATAGTGCACACAGACACATACTCAAGTGTGTTTATTTATGACAAATTAGAAACAACTGGAAATGTTCAAATATAGGGGTTCATCAAATAAATTATGGTATCTGATGACAGAATAATATGCAGTTATGAATAAAGATTGTGTAGA
>NW_012102332.1:406852-427300 GCF_000951045.1 Mandrillus leucophaeus
TTTTGCCAATTTGCTTACCCAGAAGGTTAGAGGCATTTACACTCTCTCTGTAGTCAGCCCAGTTCGCCAAAGCCTTTCCAATACTTGGAATAAGGACAGAGAACATTTTCTAACCACCTCTAGCTCCTCTCTGAGTCAGCTTTCCAATTAAACTGAGTATATTCTAGGAACACAACCAACTCTGTTCTGTCTGGCCCTCATCTGCTCCTTTGCACCCACTGTTCCCTCCACACAGAGGCTGTGGCTCCAATTCCTCTCCTGTAAATCCTGTCCATTCTAGTTTTAGGCACGCATCCCAAAGGTGCGGTGGCTCACTCCTGTAATCCCAGCACTTTGGGAGACTGAGGCAGGTGGATTACTTGAGGTCAGGAGTTCGAGACCAGCCTGGCCAACATGGTGAAATTCCATCTCTACTAAAAATACAAAAAATTAGCCAAATGTGGTGGTGGGCACCTGCAATTCCAGCTACTCAGGAGGCTGAGGCGGGAGAATCATTTGGACCTGGGAGGCAGAGGCTGCAGTGAGTCAAGATCACGCTACTGCACTTCAGCCTGGGTGACAGGGACTCTGTCTCAAAATAAATAAATAAATAAATAATAGTGCACACAGACACATACTCAAGTTTGTTTATTTATGACAAATTAGAAACAACTGGAAATGTTCAAATATAGGGGTTCATCAAATAAATTATGGTATCTGATGACAGAATAATATGCAGTTATGAATAAAGATTGTGTAGACATAATTGTGCACATGAAATCATGCTCACAAAATGGTCACTGGAAAAGAATATGTCATCAAACAGAATATTAGGGTGTAATCTCATTTCTGTGTATTTAATTCAAAAGAAACTGGACCTAAAAATAATTTAAAAGTTTTTAATCTATATTTATGACTTTTCGACAGTGAATTATTGAAAATGAATTATTTAGATAGTGAAAAGGCTTTGGGGGAGATATTCACACGTGAAAAAACTACCAATACATCAGGATCCATTCACATACTCCCTCCTTTGGAGGAATTGGGGAAAGCAGCTATGACAGCTCCATTCTTTGTATCTTGGTCAGTCTTTGTATCTTTGGTCAGTCTTGGTCAGTCTTTGTGGCTCTTTCTGTTAGCATATCAAAAGGTGTTGGCTTGCTTGTCTTGTCTTTTACCAATTCTGTATGTTTTTGTTTTTACTTTTTGAGATAGAGTCTCGCTGTGTCATTCAGGCTGGAGTGCAGTGGTGCAATCTCAGCTCACTGCAGCCTCTGTCTCCCACGTTCCAGTGCTTCTCCTGCCTCAGCCTCCCGGGTAGCTGGGATTACAGGCACGTGCCACCACACCCGGCTAATTTTTGTATTTTTAGTAGAGATGGGGTTTCACCATGTTGGCCAGGCTGGTCTGGAACTCCTGACCTCAGGTGACCTGCCCACCTTGGCCTCCCAAATCCTGGAATTACAGGCGTGAGCCACCAGACCCAGCCTTGATTCTGTACATTTTAAAAGAAAAAAAAATGCTCCATCCCATTTTTGCTCAAGAATATGCTGGTGCTTCCAGTTTGCTGCAGAGTTTCAATAAATATTTGATAAACTGATAAAATTTAATTTTCCTGGGTGACCCACACGCTAGTAAAAACCATGTTTGCTGAAAGGCTTGGAACACGTGTGTGAGGCAGTCTTGGGAATGCATCACACACACACAGAATGATGACACCGGTGAGTCCCGGACGGCTGTGTTGGATGGAAAGCTCATTGCTGGCTGCTTCCCAGGTTCGTGTTGCATTTTCCATGAGCAGCCAGGGCCTGCTCTAGCTCTGATGGAAACTAAGCCAGCCAGGGCTAGAACCAGGATGAGGGCAAAAATCTCTTTGGTCTTATCTTTAGGATTGACAAAATATTTGGAAGCTGTTTGACAACTCTTTGCATATAATAGGCATTTAATACAATCTTAATAAAAGGAGTGTATCAAATAAGAAAGCCCACTGAAAATTGAAGCAAGATTTCATAATTTGACTTCGGAAGTATCAATGCACCAGCCCCAGGGATTTGGGTAAATCTGGACTGTTGTCTCCTCTCTTATTATTGGGTAATTTTCAAGCTCCTTTCACAAAGCACTGCAACCTTGATGAAGAGGCATTTCATGTGTGCAGAGAAGCACTGAACCTTGGCGGTACTTCTCCCCTCCACAGGACTCCCAAGGCCTCTCAGCAGCCTCCTCCCAGCAGGTGGGTGTGGCTATCCCTCCCCAGAAACACCACCCACAGCCCCTGAAGCAGTGTGATCCTGGAGAAATGGGGCTGTGGCCCGACAGGCTGGGGCCGGCTGCCTCCCGGCCATAAGGGCCTGAGGCTTCTCCTACTTCCTGAGACGATGTGAGTGGCAGTGCCGGGCCCAGGGCAGTTGTGAGGATGAGAGGGAATTCATGCTTTTCCAGTTGTAGCCAGTGTTTTTCCTGACACCCAGCAGAACCTGGAGCTCCCAGAAAGCCTGCCTGGTCCAAATACAGAACTCTGTGCTTTGTGCGGCAGGCTCCGCACGTGCACGCATCAGCCAGCGGCAACTATGAATGTACACAAAGGGCGGCAAAGCAAAGGCTCTGCAGCAAGGGGAGATGGCCCAGGGAAATGCATGGGAATCTTCACTTTGGTGGGACCCACACAGGAAAAACTGCCGGGTGACCAACGCTCCTGTCTTAGATCTGCTTTGCAGGGAACGGCAGCTCTCAGCGTGCAGCAAATCCTGAAGTACAGCCCTCTTCTGCTGAAACCTGCCTTGTAGCAGAAACATTTGTGGATCCTCCTCTCCACGTGGGCAAAGGCCATCCCCGGGGACACCTGCATCTCTCTCTCTCTCTCTGCCTGAGGCTTTCCCTTGGTTTCCCCGAGGGGAAAATCACAGGCACATCATGCGGGAAGCAGTTCTCCACCCATGGAGAAGGGGGCTTTGGTGGCCTCGGCCAGGGCCAGCAGCAGGAGTACGAGGCCTGTGCAGGTACACGGGCCTAGCACTGAGAAGGGCCCTGCGCCTGGTTCAGTGTTCTCTGCTGTCATTGACCGTCTTGAAATTCTTTGTTGTTTTATCTCTGACTAGTGCTTTGTAAGTGAAGCCCGACGGGGCACTGGAGCATGCATGTCCGCAGAGGAGATTGGTGCAGTGTGTGTCCCCGACGCCCTTCCTTGCCCTCTGATTGCTGTAGAGCATTCCTGTGCCCCAGAAGCACGGAGTTTGCAGGGCCTGTGATGCATGAGAGTTCAGAGAGCCAGGGCAAGCCCAAGGTCAGTGTGCCACGGCTGTGACGGAGCAAAGGGGACGTGGATGCCCCCACACTTTCCATCACACCCGAACTCACTCCCAGCGCAGAAACAAGACCCGGCCAAGCAACCCTGTCACATCCCTTCCCACCCATATCACTCCCCTGAATTAGCCAATTACTCCAGCTGACACCAGCAAGACGGGAAAGGGAAAGTGGGACGGCCACGGTGCCTTTCACTCTCATCCTTCCTTCCTTTCAGGGAGAAGGGTCCAGGCGTTGTCGCCAGGAGACTGGGATGATGAGATGGGTGCCCGTGGAGAAGTGAAATAAAATCAGATGAGTGAGTTTCCCGCAGTCATCGTTCTGGTAAGAAACATACGGACATTCTGACGTGCAAAATACAAATGGTATGATTTCCTTGACTCTGCCTAGGAGTTAAATGTTGATAGTTGCTGCCATTGCACAATATAAAGATGAACGGTGAATGTATGCTCATAATTTAAAATCACTTCTCACTGCTTGGTTGGAATAACTTTGGGTGTGTTCTCCATTGTGGATAGAGGACCCCAGGGAAACTGGGCTCCAGCCATCCCTGCAGTTACTTACTGGATGACACCTCCTGCTGCCTGTGTTCCCTCCCCCACTTGCCGTCTTCCTTGGGATCACCTCCCCAAAACAAGACTTGCACCAAATCCTTGAATCAGCTCCTTTTCCACGGAATCGATTGAAAGCACCTGCCTGCATTGGCCACCGCGGTGCAGGGGCTGCTGGCAGGAGCGCTCTGTGGCTTAGCCGTGGGGGGGTCATCACCGGCAAGGCAATGGCGGGCTCACAAGTGCCTCTGACCAGCTCTCCCTGGGGCTCACTCTTTCTCAGACAGGTCGGAAACTGCAGTGCTTTTTGAAGTTTTATTGATATTTTGAAGGAAAATGTTATGTTGTTAGTTTTAGAAATGTTGAAACCAAGGATCAAAATATTTTTTCTTCATGTCAGACCATCCCCAAATAAATACCTTCTCATCATTTCACCAACTTGTGGAATTTGTTCTGTAGACACCTGGGGGCCTTATTTTCATGAGGCCCGTGAACTTCATGGGGGGAAGGCAACACGAAGCCCGGAGCCTGTGTTGAAAGGGTGGACCTGTAGTGCCAGGATGCACCGGGCCACACCACACCCTCTCTCTGTTCCTTGTCATAATTCTTTTCTGACTTGCAAGGCCTTCCCTACAGTCAAATGGCAATGAGGAGGTGGCATTATCAAGGGAGAGGATAGACTGCTGTCCTTAGGTCAGGGGCGTTTGTCCAGGGAAGCTCCTCTGTTGCAGTCTTAGCTCTCACATCAGCACTGAATTATTGAGTGACCGAGGTACAGTCATTCTCGGACAAAGGTCACTGTCAGGACAAAGGTACAGCGACACCTCTCTCATGTCAGGAATCAGAAGACGCAGTGAGCTCTAAGGCCATACCGAACCTTCACAGTCGAATCCTGGTTGAAGGGAGGGCCAGGTATCCTGGGTGGTTCCACTTCACAAATACAAAGTGACAGAGATGCTGCCCTTCCTGTGTCCCCGAGGAGCAGGGGGAACACATTTCAGTCAGAGAAGGTTTCGCTCTCACTGGTGACACCAGAGCCCCATATGGTCCTAACAGTTTTGACCCTCTGCTCTCTCTTTTGAGCAAGCACCGCAAACACCAGGACAGGCTGTTCCAGAGCACTCACCAGGTGAAGGCACAATTTTCTGGCTCTATCCTCACCCGACCTCTCTCAGAGACTTCCTGAAAGTCCCCAGGATACCTTCCCATGGCACAAGACCCCTCCTCTGGATTCGTGGGGTGCCAGCTTTGCCCTCTCTCCTGATCTGGTTCACAGTTGGGTCCAATTTGTCGTTACTGTCACACTGACCCTCCGGTGCTTCCAACCGTAGAGGGCAGATCACCTTTCCAGAAAAAGACTCAATGCAGCCTTCCTTCAGATAAGTTCTTTGCTTTGCCTCCTTTTTGGGAGAGATTCTTGTGCCTCTTGTAACAGGGAGAGTCCCCGCCCCCTACCTGGAAATAGCCTCCCGGGATGATTGACAGGCTTAGAGTGGGGCCCACATGTCACTCCCTTGTCATAGCAGCCACACAAGCACCCTCGGGGCTCAGGACAGCCCAGGGTCCACCCCACTCAGTCAAATGCCCATGCTTTCTCTGAGATACTCTAATGGCCTCTGAGAATCACTAGGATCGTTTTTAAAATTATTTCCCGAAAGAGAGAAAAGTGGGGAAAGAATTTACCATCACAAATGATCTGTCTGTCACAATCCGGTGTTTGTTTCAAATGAGGATATTTTTTGGAAGACACGGTCTTAAGAAGACTCTGGCCTACACTCCAATGCCAAAGATGGGAGAAAGCAACCAAGAGTTAGAATAAGACTGTTGGGGTCCGTGTGTTTCCTAAACAAAGGAATGAACACACAAGACAACACAAGACAAGACAAACATGGCAGCCGCCTTGAATGGTGTGCTCTGCTTTATTTTATACAGTCGTTTGTGGAATGTTGCCAAGTCACAAGACACATTGTTGTTTTTCTGACCTTTCCCTGACTTTCTGGATTTTCAAGATGTTTACACATAAACAAGCCCCCAGGGTCTGCTGTTAGCAGCTGGCTCCTTTGTCCTCCCTGTTTGCAGGGAAGGAACGCCCTGCTTCGTTTGCAAGAGCAGTACTTATCGGGAACGCCCTGCTTCGTTTGCAAGAGCAGGACTTATCCGGAACGTCTCGTTTGCGAGCACGTAGTCCTCTACATAAGACCTCAGCTCTGAAGTAAAATGCGCGTCTGCGAAATCTCCAGGCAATCTCACGTTTAGAAGTGTCGCGTGGTGTCTTTCTTGCTTGCCCTTGTGTGGTGGCTCCACTGATCTTCCACGTGGACGGCCACCTTTTGATGGAGCCTCACTGGGAATTGTCGAGGGATAAGAGCTAGAAGGGGAATATGAATGTGAGCTCCACAGTCTAAGGGTCACCTTTCATGGTTCGTATGGTTCATACTTTTCTTTTCGGTCATCACATTTTTATAAATCACCTGAAAACATTAACATTGATATAATTGCATTTTTAAAGTTATGTATCTGAAACTATTCATTTTTATATGCATGTATGATTTTTAATAACCTACTTGAGATAACAAGTAGGATTTTTAAACAAGAAGGATCTTTTCAAAGATCCTTCTTTTACTCATTGTCCTATTATATGTCATCTATTGCTTTATAATAAATTACCCCAAACTCAATGGCTTCAAATAGTGATAAATATTTGCTGTCTCACAATGTCTGTGGTTATGACTTGGGGTCTCTCTTGAGGTTGCAGTCAGGTGTCAACCAGGGCTGCAGCCATCCAGAGGCTTGACTGGTGCTGGAGGATTCAGTTCCAAGGCGGTTACTCACATGGTGGGCGGGGAGTGCTGGCAGGGGTTGCTGAGTGTTGGTCAGATTCACTGCCTCTTCTCGTGGGCCTCTCCACAGGCTTTGTCAGGGTGCTCCCAGCATGACAGCAGGGTCCCCTGGAGACGATGACTTCAGAAACAGGGATGGAAGCCACAGAGCCTTTTATGAAACAGACTTGGGCATGACAGGCCATCACTTCTGCCATATTGTATGGGTCACCCAGACCAACCCTGACTCTATACAAGAAGTGACTACCTAAGGGCATGAATATTGGGAGGCAAGGATCCTTTTGAAGTCCTTGGAATCTTTGAAGGTGGCTACCACAGTTATTTATTTAGAAATGGAGGCTTGCTATGTCTCTCAGGCTAGAGTGCAGTGGTGAGATCATAACTCACTGCAGCCTCAAACTCCTAAGCTCAGGCGATCCTCCTGCCTCTGCCTCCCAAAGCACTGGGATTACTACCGTATGAGCTACTGTGCCCAGCCAGCTCCAACAATTTAAATGTCATTTTTGTGTACACAGTTTTCTAATGATGAGAAGGAGGCATATGAAGATGTGTGAACTGTCCTAAGATGAAGCATCTTACATTGTCCTAAAGTGACACCAGCCCTCAAGCCTCAGATGTTTGAGTCAGGCCAGCCTCAACCACTCTCCTGGTGCCCTGTACACATGTGTGTGCATGCGCACACACAAACACTCACACTCAAAGACACACTCATACACACTTATTAACAGACAGACACTCACACTTACACAAACATACAGTAAGTCCTTCCTAAACATCCTCAATAGGTTTCACAGTGAAATGATGTTTAATAAAACTGTTTTACTGTAGGCTAATTGATATAAACAAGACTTAAGTTTCTATGACATATTTCTGTTCACAAAAACATCACCAAACTTCTTAATAAAGACCAAAACACTTCTAATATTAAACATTGAAGTACATGTGAGCTATACATACATTTAAGAAAGATTAATAAAAACTAGGATGAATTATTTTCCCACTTATTCCATGTCAGGGTCTCGGGTGACAGGAGTCTGTCCCAGCAGCTCAGGGTGCAAACTGGGAACCCACCCTGGCTAGGACTCCATGCCCTCACGGGAAGCACTCACAGACCCACACTCACTCACACTCACCCACACACACTCACTCACACTCACTCACACTCACCCACACTCACCCACACTCATTCACACTCACTCACACCCACACTCACCCACACTCACTCACACACACTCACTCACACTCACCCATACTCACCCACACTCACCCACACTCACTCACACACACTCACTCACACTCACCCACACTCATTCACACTCACTCACACCCACACTCACTCACACACACTCACACTCACCCACACTCACCCACACACACTCACTCACACTCACCCACACTCACACTCACTCACACCCACACTCACCCACACTCACTCACACTCACCCACACTCACTCGCACAGGGACCACCGAGACATGGGGATCTGCTTTACCTGCACGGCTTTGGGATGTGGGAGAGAATGAAGTACCTGGGGAAACCCATACAGACATGGGGAGAATGTGCAAACCCCACACAGCAGCCTGGCCAGGAATAGATTTGTAAATCATCAACATTACAACAAAACAATCTTAAAAATGATGTTATTTGAGGACCTGCTATCCTCACACACGTATATGCACACTCACACGCACATACACACTCACACATTTATGTACTCACACTTATTCACACACCCCCTACACACACTCACAAAAGCCCACATGCACATTCACACATGTAGGCACTGTCACATACACATGCACACATATGTACATTCACAAACACACACTGACATGTGCACAAATGTACACACTCACCCGCATTCATGCACTCATGTATACACACATAGACACATAGACACACTATTCGCAAACACACACATGGTCTCTCACACACACTCACACCCTTGCACATATATGCATGCACACTGACACTCGCTTACACACAATGCCCATGCGCTGTCCGGAGACCCTCGGCTGACGCTGTCCTCAATGCTCAGCGGCCCCTGCCCCTTTCCCTCTGCACATCCCACAGCCTCTCACTGCGGTTTGCTGAGTTGGCTCGTTCCATGCTCCAGGCTCTTGGCTTCCCACCTGCTGTAGGTGCTCCTTCTGGTTATACACGTGCCCATCATCCTGCACTCCTCTTGGATTGCAGACCTGGGTCTTCCGGCATGTTTTTCACAGCTCCCCTGCACCAAGCTTGTTCTTTCCTTTCGTATCAGAAGAAGATTCCCCAACCCAGTGCCAGTCCATCTATCCTGCTTCTCTCCACTCCAGCTTTGTGACCAGGACGCTGCTGGGAGCCGCACCAGCTCCTTACTGAAAGAAATGAGAGGATTTAGATATCACGACCATAAGGACCATAGCAAGCGGAAATGAGACACGGTTAGAGCTGATACTCTATTCCAGGCATTTCCCTGAGCCTCTTTAGCCTTCATTTGAAAATCGCCCCTGAAAGCCCAGCATAATGCCCACTGGCCATGCGGGTTGATGAGCAGCATCTTCCCCCACTTGCTGTTAAGCCACGCTCTCTGGATCTCCAAGGCTCGTTCCGTGTAGGTTTAATTTGCTTAGCACACATTTCTGCCTTCACTACCTGCTTACAGGGCCTTGGAGATATTCCAGCTTAAAAGGGGATTTACGTGTCCTTGTGGGAATTAGTGCAGAAATGAAGCTGGTCACCAGGAGTGAAAAATGGCTCAGTTAGGCATCCATAGTCAATTTCATGAAGCAATATACCAAGAGAAGAGAAACCGTTTTCCGGCACTGGCTGGAAAGCCAGCGTATGAATGGGAAAGCATTTGCAGAAGTCGCTGATTCAGGGTGGTGAGTGCTTGTGTCTAGGAACGCAAGTCTGGGTTCAAGAACTCTGTGAAACATACCCTTTCCAAGAACGCTGCTGCATGCCAGGCTCTGGGCTAGGCCCTCGGGACACAAAGATCACGGTGACAGGGGCTCTAACCCCATAGGCCTCCTGGCCTGGGACAGAGTCAAACATGCAGATACCGATGGGTAAGCAGACGTCTCAGAGCACAGGTAGCTGTGACTGCTGCTCCTGGAAAAAGGCTGCTATGCCCACCCCAAGCTCTGATTGTCTGAGGTCTTTGGCCCTAAGTGGAAGCACTTCCCTACTTTCCTTAATCTAAAGGTTTAGGCAGGGTGAGGTGGCTCACACCTGTAATCCCAGCACTTCAGGAGGCCGAGGCCGGTGGATCACTTGAGGTCAGGAGTTCGAGACCAGCCTGGCCAAGATGGAGAAACCCCGTCTCTACTAAAAATAAAAAAAATTAGCTGGGCTTGGCAGCGGGTGCCTGTAATCCCAGCTACTGGGGAGGCCGAGGCAGGAGAATCGCTTGAACCTGGGAGGCGGAGGTTGCAGTGAGCCGAGATCACGCCACTGTACTACAGCCTGGGTGACAGAGGGAGACTCTGTAGCAAAAAAAAAAAAAAAATTTGAAATCTAAGGACTTAAAAACATACATTATTTATACTTATTCAGATGCCTGCTATCCCCAAAAATAACAAATGCTGGTAAAGATGTGAAGAAAATAGAAACCCTTGTGTGCACTGCTGGTGGGAATGTAAAATGGTGCAGCCACAATGAAGACAATGTGGAGTTTGCTCACAAAACGAAAGCTAGAATAATTATATGACTCAGCAATTCCACTTCTAGGTAGATACCCAAAAGAATTGAAATCAGGATCTTGAAGAGATATCTGCACTCCCACGTTTATAGTAGCATTGTTCTTAGCAGCCAAAAGATAGTAACAACTCAAATATCCATCAACAAGTGAATGGGTAAGCAAAATGTGGTGTATGGATACAATAGAATATTATTCAGCCTTAAAATGGAAGGAAATCGGACACGCAGCACAGCATGAATGAACCTTAAAGACACGCTAAGTGAAATGAACCAGTCACGAAAGCACAAATACTGTATAATTCCACTTATATAAGGTGCCAAGGGTCTTCAAATTCCTAGAGAAAGAAAATAAAATGGTGATTGGCAGGGTCTGGGGGGAGGAGGAAAAGGGAAGCTGGTGTTTAATGGGTACAGAGTCTCAATCGGCAAGATGAAGAGCTCTGGGGATGGAGGGTGGTGATGGTAGCACAGCACTGGATGTACATAATGCTGCTGGACTTCACACTTAGAAATAGCCCAAGCCAGTGAGAACCTGCCTGGATTGATCGCACTGACTCTGGTGCGCAGGCTGCTTCCACTCCTCACTAGAAGCCTGGTCAAGCAGCCCAAGCCTGGATGCGGATCCATCATGATGGGCACCAGCCAGGGCCAGCAGACGTGTCCAACTCTGCCAGCGTCTGCCTTCTCTCTCCAGAGACCCTGAGCCATGGCAAGCCCCCAGTCACAGGCATGCTAGCCCCGTGGGTTCTGCCTTGAACTCAGATGCCCTGTGTGAGACAGACATTTCCCTATCTGGGCCCCAGAGAGTGTTTTGCTGGCTTGAGGCTGTCCCGAGACCACCCTGAAGATGCTTGGTTCCCGGAGTTCCTGCTGTTTCCTGGCTGGCTTCTCTCCACCCCAGACCTCGACCCTCCAGCCAGCTGTTGTAGGAGACTGAGTTTCTCTCCTGTCCTGAGAATGCAGTGGCCACTGGTGTCTGGGAGCCAGCCCTGGCCCCAAGGGCTTCATGCTTCAAGTTGCCCCCAATGCTGGCTTTTATTTTATTTTATTTTTTTGATGGAGTCTCGTTTTGTCGCCCAGGCTGGAGTGTAGTGGTGCAGTCTCAACTCACTGCAACCTCTGCCTTGTGGGTTCAAGCAGTTCTCTTGCCTCAGCCTCTGGAGTAGCTGGGATTATAGGTGCCCGCCACCATGCCCGGCTAACTTTTGTATTTTTGAGTAGAGACAGGGTTTCACCATGTTGGCCAGGCTAGTCTCAAACTCCTGACCTTAGGCGATCCGCCCATGTTGGCCTCCCAAAGTGCTGGGATTACAGCTGGGAGCCACCGCTCCCAGTCTTGCCCCCAGTGTTTCTGCTCCAAGCCTCGGAGGTGCCTCTGGGGAAAGCTCTCTTATTCAAGTGTCCGTGGCCCCAGTGATGGAGCGCCGAGCAAGAAGACACTACAGCATGGGGTGGGGGTGGCTTTGGGACCAGAGGCGCATGACATGGAGCCTCCACTTTTCCAAGTCCTGGCTCTGCGACTGTGGCAGATTCTCAACCTCACGGGCTTTGGTTTCCTCTTTGGTAAAGTAGAGCTGTTGGAGGAAAATGAAACGAAAATAGATACGTGTGAATATCCCACAGTGTGGGGTGCAGAGGAGGGCGAGGGCCAATGGTAGCTCTAAGGGGTGGTGTTTGCAGTTCGGCCTAGGTCTCTGGTTCTTTATCCTGAGCTTGATAGGGCAGATCCCATCCTGACCCACAGCCAGTGCTCCCCTGAACGCATGGAGGACCCCGGGTGCCCCAGGGGTCAGCGAGTGGAGCTGGGAATTTACTCGGCAGGCGAGGGCTCCCACACCAGTGAGGAAGTCAGCTCACCTGAGTCTGAGAGGGAAAGTTCAGGAATACTGATGGTAGAGGTTTTACTGTGGCCGCGCTAACGGAGGACTGAGGCTGCCCCCCTCCCTCAGATGAACTCATTGCTCACACTGAATCCAAATTGACTTGCTGGTCAGGAAGTGTCTTCAGTTAGTCCCAGAGAGGGTCTGGTGTCCCAGCTGGTTGTGTCAATGAGAAACAGCGCAGGACACTTCTTAAAGGTGGCAAGACGGATTTATTCAGTCTATTTCATTGGGGGAAAGGGACACCAGTATGAATGAACTCAAGTCCAACCGAGATCTAAAGGCGATTTGAAAGAGAGAACAGAAAGGGAACAAAAACAGGCTATGAGAAGTGAAAAAAGGGAGAACCAAAAAGGAGAAGAGAGGGGATGTGGGGAAATGAAAAGTTACAGGACTGGAGTAAGCAGGGGATTACTGAAAATTGTTTTGGCGATGTGGGTTGGGACAATGTACATTTTGCAGTTTGACAGCATTGCATTTTCTTGAGCAAAGACAACGTGGGGGCTGGTCACGTTAAGGGACACGGCCAGTGCAGGTGAAAAGCAGGCTGGAGTGTGGCTCAGGCTCCCAGCCCAGCGTCTGGCCCTTTGTGCCTATTGGAGTTTGTGGTTGGAACCAGACTGCCACTGGTTTGGTTAACTCCTTGGAAGATGCTGGTCCGACTGCCATTTCTTCCTTTTACACCTGGATGCTTCTTGAAGCTGCCTCCAGGGACATAGTCTTGCAAGATCCTGACAGTTACAGTCACAATGTGAGCAGCCTTGCTCAAACAGTAACAAGGACATGCACTGAGAAGCAAGAGGCCCCTAACAGCAAAGTGTAGAAGGTGAAACTGCCACGGCTTCAGGAGGGGCGAGAGTGTCCTTGGGACTGAATGCACAAAGAACCAGTGGCATCTGGGTTTGCCTGGGAGCTTGCAGAGGGGAGTGCACCATTCAGCGGGATCCTCATTTCCAGATATTCTACATTTGTTATCTGGTTCGCTGTGACTATCATGCAAAAAGGACTTTCCCCACTTTTATTTTGCTTAGAATTGAACCCAAGTAATATTTTCAAGAGCTATTTGTCAGGGGCATAAAAGATCAAGGAGGCAAAAAATCGTGGCTCCAGGGCACACGGGTACCTCAGAACAGACCTGGAAGGAGTCCATTAGCTGTGCCCAGGACGGTGTGAGTGGCTTACTCCCTGAATCCTAACGTGTTCACCCTGCCTTCTCTCATGCTGACTTCTCCTACCTGACTTCTGCTCCTTCACAGCTGGCCATCTGTTGCGGGAAGTCAGGGACCCTGAACGGAGGGACCGACTGAAGCCACAGCAGAAGAACATAAATTGTGAAGATTTCATGGACATTTATTAGTTCCCCAAATTAATACTTTTATAATTTCTTACACCTGTCTTTCCTGTAATCTCTGAACATAAATTGTGATGATTTCATGGACACTTATCACTTCCCCAGTGAATATCCTTGTGTTTTCCTATGCCTGTCTTTACTTTAATCTCTTAATCCCGTCATCTTCTTTGTAAACTGAGGAGGATGAATGTCGCCTCAGGACCCTGAGATTGCATCAACTGCACAAATTGTTTGTAGAGTATGTGTGTTTGAACAATATGAAATCTGGGCATCTTTAAAAAAGAACAGGATAACAGCGATGTTCAGGGAACAAGAGAGGTAACTTTGAACTGGCCACCGGTGAGCCGGACGGAACAGAGCTATATTACTCCTCTTTCATAAGCAACTGGGAGAAATATCGCTGAATTCTTGTTCTCAGGAACATTCCTGAGAAAGAGAATGCGCCCTGAAGGTAGGCCTATAGACGGCCCCTTTTTAAGGCGTCCCGTCTTTTATGGTCGAAGCCGACAGGATGAAATAAGCCCCGGTCTCCTATAGTGCTCTCAGGCTTACAGGGATGGGAAAATTCCCACCTAATAAACTGTGGTCAGACCGGTTACCTGCTCTCAAACCCTGTTTCCTGATAAGATGTTGTCAATGACAATGCATGCCAAAACTTAATTAGCAATTTTAATTTCTCCTCATCCAGTGGTCCTGTGATCTCGCCCTGCCTCCATTTGCTTTGTGATATTTTATTACCGTGATCTCTGTGACCCACACCCTATTTTATGCCTGTGATCTCTGTGACCCACACCCTATTCATGCACTCCCTCCCTTTTTGAAAATCGCTAATAAAAACTTGCTGGTTTTACGGCTCGGGGAACATCACGGATCCTGCCGACATGTGATGTCTCCCCCGGACACCCAGCTTTAAATTTCTCTCCCTTGTGCTCTTTCCCTTTATTTCTCAACCCAGCCGAGACACTCAGGAAATAGAAAAGAACCCACGTTAAACATTGGGAGCAGGTTCTCCCGATAGCCATATCCCCCCCGGCCTCCATGTCAGGCCTCTGAGCCCAGGCCAAGCCATTGCATCCCCTGTGACTTGCACGTGTATGCCCAGATGGCCTGAAGCAACTGAAGAATCACAAAAGAAGTGAAATGCCCTGCCTCGCCTTAACCGTTGACATTCCACCACAAAAGAAGTGAAAATGGCCAGTCCTTGCCTTAAGCAATGATATTATCTTGTGAAATTCCTTTTCCTGGCTCATCCTGGCTCAAAAACTCCCCCTCTGAGCACCTTGTGACCCCCACTCCTGCCCGCCAGAGAACAACCCCCCTTTGACTGTAGTTTTCCTTTACATACCCAAATCCTATGAAACGGCCCCACCCTTATCTCCCTTGCTGACTCTCTTTTCAGACTCAGCCCACCTGCACCCAGGTGAAATAAACAGCCGTGTTGCTCACACAAAGCCTGTTTGGTGGTCTCTTCACATGGACGCGCGTGACACTCCACCCAGCTCTGAAAAGCTTTTCCCAGTGCCCTCATCACCAGCCCCTCCCGGCACTCCTCATTCACTGGCTCTCTACCCCACTCCCCACTGCCCTCAGCAAGACCCTGCTTTGTAAAGGCTTGGGGACTTCATACGTGTCTCTGGTTTCTCCAGCTACTGGACCTGAAGGGCGGAGACGGTTCTTCAGCTTTCACCATTACATGTCTGAGCACAGTCACAGATGTACTCCTTCTGGCAATGAGGAGTGGATGAGGCGGGTGTTTAGGCTTGTGCATTTGTAGGCAAGACCACCACAGTGCCTGGATGTGCGAGGCAGCATTTCAAGCCAACAGAAACTCAGCAATGGCTGGAGAAGGTCCAGGAGGGTCAGGCGAGCGAAGACGGAGTTACTTGAAGCCGCTGCTCACAGCCTGTAGGCAAGCGACGGACTCTGCCTCAGAGCCCAGTAAGCTCTGGTTCATCTTCCAAGGTGGTGTGCGGAGGGGGTGACTGTGGCCCTCAAGAGTCCCTTTGCAAGGCCATTTGCCCAGACTTGAGCTGCACAACACCAGCTTTTAGGTAGTATAATTTTACAGAGAAAAGTTCCTCTTGATATGACCGTTGTCTTGAGTTCCGTTGTCCTGGCTACTGTCTTGGGCATAGGGGAGGGCTCTGATTTCTGGGAATAGGCCAGACAAGAAGAAGGACTGCCCAACTCTGAGGAGGACTTGGGTCTCAGGCATCCTGGCCTGGAGTAGGAAATCTGCATCAGCAGCTCGGTCCAAAGGAAGCAGAGCTGGAGTTCCCCGAAGAGGAACATGGCCTGGAGGAGCCGTGCTAGGCGCGGAACCAGTGGGCGTGAGTGTTTTCCGCTTCCGGTCCAGCTTGTCTCTGGGGCTGCGGTGGACCGAGCCCACAGCCGAGGACAGCCGAGCTCAGCTCTGGGGAGCACAGAGGCATGTACACTGCCACAGGCATGCTGGATTTGGTTTGAACAGAAGTAGCCTCTGTTTTGTCTTCCCCGTGTTTCTCAGCATCACAACAGTGGAAGCTGTGTGAGTATGTGTGAGTATGAAGCACACTGTTCTTCAGCTCTGCACAGCTCGCTGGGGACTCCAGATCAGCCGGGTCACCGCTGTGGCCTCAGGCCCACGGCCCATGCCATGAGGGGCTGCTGTCTTCCAGCTCAAAGAGGCGATGACTCGGAAGTGCAGACAGACAGGGTGTTGGCTTTGAACCCCCCAAGTGGCACCGGGCAGCTGAGGGGAAGGCTACAGGCTCATGATAATGGCCGTCTTTCCCGCCTGTTTAATTTGCCAAGCAGCAGGGTAGAGTCTCCGAATGGAGCAGGGCGGGGAGAAGAGGTTTGAAAGGTCATCACAGTTTGAAATTAGCCTAGTGTGGCCGTGTATTATTATTTCATTTTCCTTCTTCTTTCTCAGGCAGTGTGGAGGGAGGCTTTGAGAAACACCCACTCATGTTGCTGAGTTTTCAGAGAAAGTTAATTTCTAGAGGAGACATTTCTAAGCACGAATGAGGACACAGAGAGACTTGGCCTTGCCCTCCCCACAGATGCAGATCTCCCTCTGTGAGCAGCCTCAGGTGGGAGGAAAAGTCCATCCAGGGCCAGCTACGAGGTGTGTCTGGGGCCTCCATGGACTGTCTCACAGGGCTGTGTCTCCTGGCTTTAAAGAGGTTATGTTCGCACTTTGGGAGGTGAGGCAGGTGGATCATCTGAGGTCAGGAGTTCAAGACTAGCCTGGCCAACATGGTGAAACCCTGCCTCTACTAAAAATACAAAAATTAACCGGGTGTGGTGGTGGGTGCCTGTAATCCCAGTTACTCAGGAAGCTGAGACAGGAGAATCGCTACCCGGAGACGGAGGTTGCAGTGAGCTGATATTGTTCCATTGCACTCACTCCAGCCTGGGCAACAAAGCAAGACTCCGTCTCAAAAAAAAAAAAAGAGGTTATGTTGGTTCCCCCATGCACCCCACACATGTGGGCTTGCTCCGAATCTTTCAGAAGCTGCCTCTGTGAAGTTTCCGTTCCAATGTAGAACAAAGATCATTCTCTGGTTCAGATGCTCCGAGCGGCACAAATCCGAAGACAAGGAGGGTGGGTGGTGGTAAATGAAAATTATAAGAAGCCATTCTCGTGGACTAAGTCTAGAAATCGAAATAGAATCAGCCATGCTCAGCAAACCTAAAGTAAGTTGTTATCTGACCTTCTGCAAAATCACGAGCGACAGCACCCTGTTTCCCAAACAGCCCAGTTTCCATCTTCTATTGACCAGGTCATGAAGCTGCCTCTGTGTTAATCCTTAACTGAAGTCACCTGCTGGCAACAAACAATTGTTTTTCTATTGTTCTGCCTCCTTGTCCTCATCTTATAAGACAAGTAACTGTGAGATGACCAATCTGCTTTTGTCCTTGTTTCTGCCCTCTTCAGCCCTTCTCTGTCTACAAAGCCCTTCTTTGCCTCCTCTGCTCAGCTCATTGGAGCACTGATCCCGCAGTATGGAATGAGGTGTTGCCCAACTCTGGAATTGCAAATAAAACCAGTTGAGATCTTTAAACTAAATTTGTTATAATTTTGTCTTTTGACAGTGGCTAGACCTTAACCCATGGGTGGCTGCTGCTGTGAGCAGTAATTCCCTTTTTCTGTCTGAGCCACTGGAAATAAACAGTTAATAGTAATAACTGGCCAGGCCTGGTAGCTCACACCTGTAATCCCAGCAATTTGGGAGGCCAAAGCATGGTGGTCCCAGCTAACTCGGGAGGCTGAGGTGGGAGGATTGCTGGAGCCCGGGAAGTTGAACCTACAGTGAGCCATGATTGTACCACTTGCACTCCAGCCTGGGTAACAGAGCAAGACCATGTCTCAAATTAAATAAATAAAAAGTTAAAAGCAAAGACTAGGAATAAAATGTTAATGAATCCAATAAAAACAAATTGTCCCGGGTGCTGTACTCCCCCTGATTCCTGGGAATGACACAATATTGAGTATATGTTCAACTTCAAGATGAAATGGTGAGGTTTACCTTGAGGAATGGTGATGGAGGCTGGTGAATATTTAACTTTTTTTTTTAACTTTTAGTTTAGGTTCAAGGGAACATGTGCAGGTTTGTTATATAGGTGAACTCACGTCACAGAGCTTTGTTGTACAGATTATTTCGTCACCAAGGTACTAAGCCTAGTACCCAATAGTTAGCCTCCAGCTCCATCCATGTTCCTGCAAAGGACATAATCTCATTCTTTTTTATGGCTGCATAGTATCCCACAGTGCATATGTACTACATTTTCTTTATCCAGTCTACCGTTGATAGGCCTTTAGGTTGATTCCATGTCTTTGCTATTGTGAATAGTGCTGCAATGAACTCCGAGTGCATGTATCTTTAGAATAGAAAAACTTATATTTCTTTGGGTACATACCCAGGAATGGGATTGCTGGGAATTTACACTCCCACCAACAGTGTATAAGCATTGCCTTTTCTCTGCAACCTCTTCAGCATGTTATTTTCTTGGCTTCTTAATCATAGCCACCCTGACTGGTGTGAGATGTTATCTCATTGTGGTTTTGATTTGCATTTCTCTAGTGATCAGTGTTGTTGAGCTTTTTCTTCTTATGCTTCTTGGCCGCATGTATGTCTTCTTTTGAGAAGTGTCTGTTCATGTCCTTTTCCCACTTTTTAATGGGGTTGTTTGTTCTTTTCTTGTAAATTTAAGTTCCTTCTAGATCCTGGATATTAGAGTCAAATGCATCGTTTTCAAATATTTTCTCCCATTCTGTAGGTTGTCTGTGTACTCAGTTGATAGTTGATTTTGCTGGGCGGAAGTTCTTTAGTTTAACTAACTCCCATTTCTCAAATTTTGCTTTTGTTATGATTGCTTTTGGTATCTTTATCATGAAATCTTTGCCAGTTCCGATGTCCTGGGTGGCATTGCCTAGGTTTTTTCCCAGGGTTTTTGTAGTTTGGGCTTTTACATTTAACTCTTTAATCCATCTTGAGTTGATTTTTATATATGGTGTAAGAAAGGGGTCCAGTTTCAGTCTTCTGCATATGGCTAGCCAGTTATCACAGCATCATTTATTGAATAGAGTGTCCTTTCCCCATTGCTTCTTTTTGTCAGCTTTGTTGAAGAGCAGATGGTTGTAGGTGTGTGGCCTTGTTTCTGGGTTCTGTATTCTATTCCATTGGTCTATGTGTCTGTTTTTGTACCAGCACCATGCTGTTTTGGTTACTATAGCCCTGTAGTATAGTTTGAAGTCAGGTAACGTGATGCCTCCAGCTTTGGGTTTTTTGTTTGTTTTTTTTTTTTTTCTTAGGATTGTCTTGGCTATTCAGACTTTTTCTGGTTTCATATGAATTTTAAGATAGTTTTTTCCAGTTCTGTGAAGAATGTCAATGGTAGTTTGATAGGAATAGCACTGAATCTGTGAATTGCTTTGGGCAATATGGCCATTTGAATGATGCTGATTCTTCCCATTCATAAGCATGGAATGTTTTTCCATCTGTTTGTATCTTCTCTGATTTCTTTTAGCAGTGGTTTCTAATTCTCCTTGTAGAGATCTTTCACCTCCCTGGTTAGCTCTATTCCTAGGTATTTTATTCTTTTTGTGGCAATTGTGAATGGGTTGTGTTCCTGATTTGGCTCTTGGCTTGATTGTTGTTGGTGTATAAGAATGCCAGTGATTTTTGTACACTGATTTTGTATTCTGAAACTTTGCTCAAGTTGTTTATCAGCTGAGGGAACTTTTGGGCTGAGATGATGGAGTCTTCTAGATATAGAATCATGTCATCTGCAAACAGGAATAGTTTTCTGTCTTCCTATTTGGATGCCCTTTATTTCTTTCTCTTGCCTGATTGATCTGGCCAGGACTTCCAAAACTATGTTGAATAGGAGTGGTGAGAGAGGGCATCCTTGTCTTGTGCCAGTGTTCAAGGGGAATGCTTCCAGCTTTTGCCCATTCAGCATGATAGTGGCTGTGGGTTTGTCACTGATGGCTTTCATTATTTTGAGGTATGTTCTTTCAGTACCTTGTTTATTGAGAGTTTTTAACATTAAGCAATGTCGAATTTTATTGAAGGTCTTTTTTGCATCTATTGAGATAATCATGTGATTTTTTGTATTTGGTTCTGTTTATGTAATGAATCACATTTATTGATTTGTGTATGTTGAACCCATCTTACATCCCAAGGATAAAGCCTGCTTGATGGTGGTGTATTAGCTTTTTGATGGGCTGTTGGATTTGGTTTACAAGTATTTTGTTGAGGATTTTTACATCAATGTTGATCAAGGATATTGGCCTGAAGTTTTCTTTTTTGTGTGTATCTCTGCCAGGTTTTGGTATCAGGATGATGCTGGTCTCATCGAATGAGTTGGAGAGGC
>NW_012102332.1:427635-466304 GCF_000951045.1 Mandrillus leucophaeus
GAGACGGGGTTTCACCATGTTAGCCAGGATAGTCTCGATCTCCTGACCTCATGATCCACCCGCCTCGGCCTCCCAAAGTGCTGGGATTACAGGCTTGAGCCACCGTGCCCGGCCTCTTCCAGGTTTTCTAGTTTGTGTGTGTAAGGGTGTTCATAGTAGTATCTGAGGGTTGTTTATAGTTCTAGTGGGGTCAATAGTAATATTCCCTTTGTTGTTTCTGATTGTTTTTATTTGCATTTTCTCTCTTTTCTTCTTTATTAGTCTAGCTAGTGGCCTATCTTATTATTTAAAAAAAAAAAAACCAACTTCTGGATTCATTGATATTTTGAATGGTTTCTCGTATCCCAAGCTCCTTCAGTTCAGCTCTGATTTTGGTTATTTCTTGTCTTCTGCTAGTTCTGAGGTTGGTTTGCTCTTGCTTCTCTAGTTTTTTTAGTTGCGATGTTAGGTTGTTAACTTGAGGTCATTCTAACTTTTTGATGTAGGTGCTTAGGGCTATAAATTTCCCTCTTAACACTGCTTTAGCTGTGTCCCAGAGATTCCGGTATGTCATATCTTTGTTCTCATTAGTTTCAAATAATTTCTTAATTTCTACAATAACTTCATTATTTACCCAAAAGTCATTCAGGAGCAAGTTGTTTAATTTCCATTAACTTTTACTTCATATATTTTTCCTGCCGGGTCTCTTTTTACAAGAGGCGTGCTTTACTTTGTTAAGTTAAAAAAATAAAGAAAATTGAAGAGAGAGAAATAAACACCAATTTTGAAAAGAAAGAAGAAAAGTTGAAATGAAGGTGATTAGGGATGAGGTGTGGGGGGAGATGAGACAGCCAAGGGTCAGAGAAGACCGAGAGAACCTCTCTGAAGTCAGAGCCTACATGGATCTTCCAAGCTCTAGAACCCAGTTTGTAAATTGTATATGCATAGCACAAGGACAGCCTGAAGTGCAACTTTGTCAAAACTATGGGGTACAAAACCTTGTGACCCCCATCACCACAAGGCCACAGGGTGTTGTTCCCAACAGTCAGGCAGCCCCAGCTGGCACCCATCCCTCCTCCTGGGCACATGGCTGAGGGCACATGGTAACTGGGAAAGTCCCCAGTCCAAAGGCCGTTTTGAATTAGGACCAGCCAGTGGTGGCATCAGAGATGGACCCACCTCCGCAATGGGCAAGTGGCATCATTCTTTGAATAACTGTTATTGAGTCTTTATTAAGAGAGATGTAATTGAGCACCGGAATTCACATGTGTGGGAGAAAAAGTTTGTGTTTATCTGATGACATGGTCTGGGGCCAAAAAGCTTTAATTAGCCACTATTTACAGTTCTTCTTGAGCATGAAAAAATCCCAGGATTTCCCACTAAAACTTTGGCTCCCTGACTACTCTCTTCATCCTAAAGTGGAGGAGCCTGGCGTTCTGAGGACAAGAAAAGAAGAAATGGGATGTGATAAGTAAAGCACTGGGCTTTCAATCCAGAGGCTTCTAGCAGCTGCTTTGGGACGTCTTCCACAAGACACAGAGGCCTTGTTCTAGAGCTAACCCAGTCAGCCTTTGTCGTGGCCCCGGGGTGTGCTGTCCAGAGTCCCTTCAATGACGAGCTCCCTGCCCAGCTCCAGGGAGTGCTGGTGGCAGGTGGCTTCCGGCTGCCAGACCCTTGAGGGCTGCCTCTGCTTCAGAGCCAGCTTACCTTGTCCAGGGATGCATCCCTCCCTCGGGCAGCCCACACCCAGTGAGAGATCCAGGTGTCCATAGGAAGGCCTGTCCATCTCTGTCCACCTTAGAAACAACACCAGCTAGCTAAGGAGCCCCCTAGGGTCAGCTAAAGCCACTTCCGGGTCACCCCTCAGCCCAACTTCCCCTGAACAAATCCTGCTTTTGGCTCCTCCTCCCATAGTGTTGATCCCGTAGTAAGCACCCTGTGTGCCCAGCTCCATCTCAGCATCGGCTTCCGGGGAAACCGGACTGTGACAACCATCTGACCTAAAAATGTTCAAAGGCAGAAGACTGAGGAAGCACAGAGGTTTAATTTATGGACTATGTATATATGCAAAAACATATTCAATATATGAAGTATATTTACACCAATGTTTAATGTATAAACATAAATATTCAAAATATGTATTTACATATACACACATATTTAATTATTTAAGTATTTTTAAAGTATTTAAAATATTTACTAGGAGCTCTCTTATCTAATTCCTGTGAACCCAGTAGTTAGTAAGCATACAGCCAAAATTATTTAAAGTAGAAAATCATTATATATGAGCATATATATTTATATATACTGCATGCACATATGTATATATGTGATGTGTATATGTGTGTGTCTATGCAGGTATGTGCAGGTATGTGTGTGGGCACACATGTGCATCACATATAAACATATTCACATATATGTGTACATGCATATGTATACATGTGTGCATATGTGTATGTATGTGTATGTGTGTACATGTGTGTGCATGTGTCTGCATGTGTGTGTATAACATTTTATTTTCACTTGAAGCCTAAAGACATAGATGTACATGTGGGTCATCTAGATCTATATCGACTTCCTGGTCAGAGCACACAGTTGTAATACATTGTCCATATTTATCAGTTTCAACTGATTTAAAGTGACATGAGAGCTTAAAAACTTGTGGACAGACTCTAAGCGTGGAATTCCTGTGGAATTTTACTTCCCTCCATTTGTTAGAGTTTCTTCCCACACACTTAGTTGGACGTAATGTTTTTTCATGATTCACCTTTATTGAGTCTTTCCAGATTTGAACTTCATTTTCATAGAAACAGTAACTCTTCCCCACTCATATTGTCACGGGATTAGGTAATATTTCACTAAATCATGCAATAACACTATCTGGGCACACTGGGGCCGGGCACCAATGCCACCAACTCTAAGGCAGTGAGCATCTTGATGGACCAGGCGTGTGGCTTGCTCTCTGGCGCCCAGGCCCTCAGCTGCAGCCCAGGGATTCCCTCGAGAAGGTTCAGGAAGCTGGGAGAGCCCTGCCAGCCCAGCGACGCCATTCTGGAAGGGCTTTTAGGAGAGCTTCTCCTCAGTAAGTGTAAATGCAGAATGTCGAACGTCTAGCCACTGCGGTGTCATGTATGTTTTTAAGAGGTACACACGCTCACTCCCGTCACTCACCACATATCACCAGGTTTCTCTGTGCTGGGTAGTGAAAATACAGCCCCCAGAATGCAAAGTCCTTGCCCTACAGGGACTCACCAGTGCGTGGCACCAATCTGTAAATAGCTATCCCAAGCAACGAGATAGGTGCTGTGAGAATGTGCAGGTGAGAGAGACTGCCTGTGCAGGCAGGGCACAGTCCAAAGGGAGGTGACATTTCTTTGATGCAAGTCTTGCAGAATGAGTAGGAATTATCTAGGTGAATACCTGGGGGAGGCACCTTCCCAGCCGGTGACATTTAGGCAAAGCCAGTGATTCGTGGAAGGGTTCAGCTCTCTCCAGGAATGGTCAGCAATTCAGTGTGACTGAAAGCCTGTGCATGGAATCAGAGAGGCGGGAAGCACAGAGGCTGTGGAGGGAGAGGCAATGTGGACGGGGACACTCATGTGTTTGTATATTTATGTTCTGCTCATATATTAATTTTCCTATGGAACAAACAGTAATACTTTTTTTTTTCTTTGGACAGAGTTTTGGTCTGTTGCCCAGGCTAGAGTGCAGTGGCACCATCTCGGCTCACTGCAACCTCTGCCTTATGCATTTAAGAGATGCTTCCGCCTCAGCCTCCCAAGTAGCTGGGATTATCGTCACCCAGCTAACTTTTGTATTCTTTGTAGAGATGGGGTTTTGCCATGTTGGCCAGGCTGGTCTTGAACTCCTGACCTCAGGTGATTTGTCCCCCTAGGCCTCCCAAAGTGCTGGGATTACAGATGTGAGCCACCGCGCCCAGCCAACAATGATACTTTTTAACAGATTTTTAGAAGTTTTAAAATTTTAATTATTATGGATACATAGGCACATTGGATACATGTGATGTTCTCATACCATCATACGGTATATATCAATCGCATCAGGGTGATTAGGGTACCCATCACCTCAAGCATTCATCATTTCTTTATGTTAGAAACATTCCAATGCCATTCTTTTCATTATTTTTAAATATACAATAAATTATTGTTGACTCCAGTCACCCTGTTGTGCTTAACTGAGATTAAATGCAGGTCTGAATAAATTTACCTGGAATTTATTTTGCATGCTAGAAGGCAGGCATCAAGTGACTCATCAGATTATCCAGCAGCATTGGTTGCATTGTCTTCGTTCGTCCCCACTGAGTTGCAGAGGTTGGTCTGTCATGTGTCCTGTGACCTTGGTTCTGCAGTTTCTACATTACAGGATTCCAGGGGCATTGCTTACATCACAGTCCACAGGCTGTGCAGTGAGATGCCATTTCACGCTATGAGAATGATGACAGTGACAAAGGCCAAGCACACAGGTGAGGGTGAGATTGTGCAGGACTGAAACCCACACACGGCTGATGCAAATGTCACATGGAACAGCCACTTTGGAGAACTGCCTGGCAGCCTCTTAGAAAGTTAAACATACACCTACCGTGAGATCCAGCCCTTCTGTGGTACTTACCCAGGAGAAAAGACAGCATAAGTTCATACCAAGGCTTTTACACAAACGTTCTCAGCAGCCCATTTGCAATAGCCAGAAACTGGAAACACACAGTTTTATCCACATAATAGATGACTACTCAGCAATAAAAATGAATCAACCACTGATATGCTTAATCATATGGGGAAAAATAAATCTCAACATAATTACACCGAGTGAAAGAAGCCAGGTCCCTGCCCCCAAGAAAGGGGAGGGTGCTGTACGATTCCACATATTCTATAAATTTCTAAGATGTATATAAAATCCTAGAAAATACAACTAATTCACAGTGCCACTGTGTAGATATGGCAAAACCCATCAAATTGTATACTTTACATATGTGCAGTTTATTGTATATCAATTGTACCTGAATAAATGGTTGAGAGTGTGTGTAATCCATGCAGCTACCAGAATAAAGCTTCTTGATCAAGAGGTGCTTTGGAATAACAGTCATTTTAATTTAATTATTTAGTTTATTTATTTAGAGACAGAGTCTCACTTTTTCGTGCAGTGGCGTGATCTTGGCTCCCTGAAACCTCTGCCTCCTGCGTTCAAATGACTCTCATGCCTCAGGCTCCAGAGTAGCTATTTTTTTTTTTATTTTTACTAGAGGCAGGGTTTCACCATGTAACAGGCCAGACTGGTCTCAAACTCCTGACCTCAAGTGATCCACCCACCTCAGCCTCCCAAAGTGCTGGGATTATGGGTGCGGGCCACCATGCCCTGCCAGTAATTTTAATTTTAGATTATATAATAGAAATGGATTCTTGAATCAACGTGGGAGAGGTTAAACTTTCTCTAATTGTTTCCTGTTTCAAATTAGAAAAAAAAATCTTTTTCATGGATAGCATAGAGAATTTACAAGAAGTTTATGTGAGTTTCCTGGGGCTATTGTAACAGAGCACCATGAACTGGGGGGGTTTAAACAACAGACACTGGTTGTCTCACAGTTCTGGAGGTTGGAAGTCCAAGATCAAATTATAGGCAGGGTTGGTCTCTTCTGAGGTCCCTCTCCTTGCTTCACAGATGGCCACCTTCTCCCTGTGTCTCTTCACCTATCCTTCTCTCTAGGTGTGTCTTAGTCTCTTCACATGGCATTCTTTTCCTGGTCACATTACCAGTCATGTCGGACTCGAGCTCCACCCTCCTGTGGCATGACCTCATCCTAACCAGTTATACACAACTGCATGTTTCCGAGTAAGGTCATATTCTGAGGAACCGGCTGTAGAACTTCAATATATGAATGGGGGCCAGTGAATTCAACCTGTAACAAAGTTCTACCTGATATTTTAATTCTTAAAAATAATCGAGGGGTTAGGTGTGGTGGCTCACACCTGTGATCCTAGCATTTTGGGGGGCCGAGGTGGGAGGATCATTCGAGACCAGGAGTTCAAGACCAGCCTGGGCAACAGAGTGAGATCACCATTTTCACAAAAACAGAAATTAAAAACTACTTTAAAAAATAGAACAAGAAAGAAACGTGCACCTCTGTGTCTGCCGTGTGCCGTACCTGGAAATGCACCAGGAAGGGAAAGAGTTTTCTGTGCAGCGGCTCAGTCCACCTCCTTGCGCTCTGGAGAAGATTTTCTCTCTGCTGCTCTTCGTTCTGCAGCCTGGGGTGCAGGTTTCACCAGGCTGACCCTTCAGGTTGCCCACTTTGTTCCCTTGGGCTGGGCCTTTGTAAGGGTGGCACCTGTGCATGCCACGGTCTGCGGGGTTCTCGGGGCATTGCTGCTTTATTGAGGTTTGCTGGTTTGTTTCCATCCCTTCCTGACCCTCCTTTCCTTAGACTAGCATCAAGTTGTCCATATGAACTGAACTCACCAAAACTGGTGTTAGAGATCTGCTGGTAGCAAGCCTTCAGCCTGTCCTAAACAGGCCTTAAAGAAACTGGCCATAAACAGCATTTCTGCAGCAATGTGACATGCTCGTGATGGGTATTACACACACTGATAAAAGTTGTTGGTTTACTGGAGCAGGGCAGGGACAAGTGGGCCTGCCCAGAGTGGAAAACTGCTCAAACCACAAACAATAGCAGGAGTAGCCTGTGCCTTAACAACGTGCTTTTGCTGCAGATAATCCGCCAGAGCCTGTTTCCCTGCTCCTCACTAGGAATGCTTTTAGTTAATCTATAATCTATAGAAACTATGCTCATCACTGGCTTTCTGTTAATAAATCTGTGAGTCAAACTCTGTCCGTGGCTCTCAGCTCTGAAGGCGTCAGCCCCTGATTCCCACTCTGCGCCTATTTCTCTGTCTTTGTCGTAATTCCTCTAGCGCAGCTGGGTTAGGATCTCCATGACTGAGCTGGTCTCAGCAAGCAGCGCCCAATGTGGGGGCTCGAACCTGGGTCAAAGGGTCGCCAGAGCGACGGTTGGAGAACAGCTGGAGGACACCCGAGTACTCTTAAGCAGTCCCCATGGTGAGTAAGAAGGGGAGCTCGAAGCACCAGGGTAACAAAGGGACAAGGGTCAAGAAGGCACGAGGCTTATTTGAGTCTGCTTTGGCAGCTCCTCAGAAAAGCAGGAGTGAAGGTTAGCACTAGCCGACTCATGCAGCTTTTCAGTGCATTAGAGAACTATTGCCCCTGGTTTCCAGACCAAGGAACTATGGATGTAGAGGTCTGGAAAAAGGTAGGCAGCACACTGAAAAAGGCATATAAGGATGGTGCTGAGGATATTCTTCTGTCTGTTCAGGGTGGGCTCTGGTTCGCTCCACTTTGGAGCCTTCCACACAGATGATGAGGAGGAGGAATCAGAGGAAGAAGGAGAGTGTAACGAAGTAACAGAAGAGGTGACAGAGCAGGTTTGCTTGCCAGCTAAAGCAGCAAAGGAGGGAGAGGTTTGTCCCTACCGCTCTGCACCCCCTCATTATTTTGAAGAAAAAGAGTGGCCTGACCCTCCGGATCTTTCTCTTCCGGAGGACACTGGACGAAAAGTAGTTGCCCCAGTGACTGAGCAGCGCCTCCAGCGACCGCTCTCACTTCTATTCAGGCAGAAATCCAGCAAGTTATGATATGGATGCTTGGCAGTTCCCTGTTAGAATACACCCACTTGATCAACAGGGAAATAGTATACTACATTTGAGCCTTTTTCCTTTTAAATTACTTGAATAATTTAAACAAGTTATTAATCAATGTGGACCAGGTTCTCCTTTTGTAATGGGACTGTTAAAGAATGTTCTGTCTTCAGTCAGGTGTTGCCAGCGGGGCCGGTAGGATTACTTCTAGGAAGATCTGGTTTAAATTTAAAAGAAGTACAGGTACAAACAGAAGTCATTGATTCAGATTACAAAGGGGAAACTCAAATTGTTATATCTACTTCTGTTCCCTGGAAAGCAGAGCCCGGAGAGCGCATAGTACAGTTCCTGATTGTGCTGTATGTGGAAATGCGGAAAAGTGAAACCAAACCAACAGAAGGATGTGGAAGCACAAATCAACAAGGCAAAGCAGCTTATTGGGTAAATCAAATTACAGATAAACGTCCTACCTGTGAAATAACTATTTGAGGGAAAAAATTTAAAGGTTTGGTAGATACAGCAGTGGACATTTCAATCATTTCTCTACAGCACTGGCCGTCCACATGGCCAATTCAGCACACTCAATTTAACAGAGTTGGAGTTGGTAAAGCCCCTGAAGTGTATCAAAGCAGTCGTATTTTGCATTGTGAAGGGCCCCATGGACAATCTGGGAATATTCAACCAATTGTAACTTCTGTACCTATAAATGTATGGGGAGAGATTTATTACAACAATGGGGAGCACAAGTGTTAATTCCAGAACAATGATACAGCCCTCAAAGTCAGCGTATGATGCCAGAGATGGGGTGTGTGCCTGGCATGGGATTAGAAAAACATTTACAAGGGTTAAAGAAACCGCTTCAAGTGGAAGGACAGAATTCCCGCCAAGGTTTAGGATATAACTTTTGATGGCGGCCATTGTTAAGCTTCCAGAACCTATACCTTTAAAATGGTTAACAGATAAGCCAATTTGGATAGAGCAATGGCCACTGACTAAAGAGAAACTGGAGGCTTTAGTTACTGAACAATTAGAAAAAGGACACATAGCTCCAACATTTTCCCCTTGGAATTCTCCAGTTTTCGTAATTAAGAAAAAATCAGGTAAATGGAGAATGTTAACTGACTTAGGGCCATTAATTCAGTTATACAACTGATGGGGGCATGGCAGCCAGGATTACCTTCTCCTGCTATGATTCTGGAAAATGACCTTTAATAGTCATAGATTTAAAAGACTGTTTCTTTACTATCCCCTTAGCTGAGCAAGGGTGTGAAGGGTTTGCATTTACAATTCCTGCAGCCTGCTAAGCATTTTCATTGGAAGGTGTTGCCACAAGGCATGTTAAACAGTCCAACAATGTGTCAGACGTATGTAGAACAAGCAATTGAACCTACTGGTAATAAGTTATCATGGTGTTACATTATTCATTATATAGACGATATTCTTTGTGTTGCCCCCACTTGGGAAATATTACTCCAATGTTATTATCACTTACAAAACTCAATTTCTCATCACACCAGTTTAATTATAGCTCCTGACAAAATTCAAACTACTCCTCCTTACTCCTACTTAGGGACCTTAGTAAATGACACTACAATAGTGCCACAGAAAGTAACCATACGTAGGGATTAATTAGAAACATTGAATGACTGTCACAACTTACTAGGGGACATTAATTGGATACGACCTGCTCTAGGCATTCCTACCTATGCCATGAGTAATCTATTTTCTATCCTTAGAGGAGATCCTAGTCTCACCAGCCCTTGACAATTAACAAAGGAGGCTGAGGTTGAGTTACAGCTGATTGAGAAGCAAGTGCATAAAGCTCAAATAAATAGAATAGATCCAAAAAATACTTTTGACTTGTTAATTTTTCTGACTCAGCATTCACCTACTGGTGTTACTGTCCAAGAGCAAGGCTGGGTAGAATGGCTTTTTCTTCCACATGCTAATTCATGGACTCTTTATTTGGATCAAGTTGCTACTCTGATAGGAAATGGGAGAACTTGAATTGTTAAATTGCATGGCTATGACCCTGGAAAAATTATTGTCCCTCTTACAAAGGCACAAATATCACAAGCCTTTATAAATAGTCTTACTTGGCAAACCCATTTAGCTGATTTCGTAGGTGTTCTTGATAATCACTTTCTGAAAGCAAAATTATTTCAATTTTTAAAATTAGCTAATTGGATTCTCCCTAGAATAACTAAATTTAAACCAATTGAAGGTGCTGAAAATGTTTTTACAGATAGGTCTAGTGATAGTAAAGCTTCTTATTCTGGATCAAAAAGTAAAGTTTTCTGGATGCCCTATACTTCAGCTCAAAATGCGGAGCTCGTAGCTGTAATGAGGCACTGACTGCTTTTGAGATGCCTGTCAATGTAATTTCTGATTCTTCATATGTGGTTCATTCTACACAGTTAGTTGAAAATGCTCAGCTATGATTCCACACAGATGAGCAACTGATGACTTTATTTACCCAGTTGCAAACAGCAGTCAGGAGTAGAATGCACCCCTTTTACATCACTCACATTAGGGCTCATACACCTCTTGCAGGACCCTTAACTGAAGGGAATCAAATGGCTGATCTCCTAGTTGCTACTGCAATATCTAATGCCAGACACTTTCACAATTTAACCCATGTCAATGCCTCTGGTCTCAAACACAGATACAGCATTACCTGGAAAGAAGCTAAAGCTATTATCCAGTGATGCCCAGCTTGCCAAATGGTACATTCCTCATCTTTTACAGGAGGAGGTAATCCTCGAGGATTGGGACCTAATTCTCTTTGGCAAATGGATGTCACACATGGTCCCTCGTTTGGGAGACTAACTTCTGTATATGTATGTGTGGACACCTTTTCTCACTTTGTCTGGGCTACATGCCAATCAGAAGAGCCTTCTGCCTGTGTTAAACGTCACCTTTTGCAGTGTTTTGTGGTGATGGGCATTCCAGCTTCTATTAAAACAGATAATGCCCCAGGCTATACTAGCCAAGCTCTAGCTACATTTTTCTCTATATGGAATATTAAACACATTACTGGTATCCCATATAACTCACAAGGACAAGCCATTGTGAAAAGAATGAATCTCTCCCTAAAACAGCAGTTACAAAACCAGAAAGGGGGGAACAGTAATTATAGGACTCCACACATGCAGCTAAATCTCGCATTATTAACTTTAAATTTTTTGAGCCTGCCTAAAGGCCAGATGTTATCAGCAGCTGAACAGCATCTACAGAAACCAGCTGCAAAGACAGAAGCAGAACGACTGGTTTGGTGGACAGATCCAACAACAGAAAGGTGGGAAATAGGTAAAATGATAACTTGAGGTAGAGGTTATGCTTGTGTTTCTCCAGGCCAAAACCAGCAGCCGATCTGGATACCACCAAGACACCTGAAACCTTATCATGAGCCAGATGCCAAGGAAGATATTTTGGGAGGGATCCGAGGACACCCCCGGTTGCAGCCAAGTCAGGACTGACAATAAGGCCTCTTTTCCTGTTTGTAGTGGGTGATTTAAATCTTGATCTCCATAGATCGAGTGTTTTTTTGAGCTATACTTCAGCTCAAAAAGAGGAGCTTTTTGATGTGACTTGTCAAGAATGTAGATTATTTTCTTGTGTGAATTCTTCCTTGTGTAATACTGATCATTCTATTTTCGTGGTTAAGAGCCCAAGAAGGAGTATGGATACCTGTAAAGCTTTCCCATCCTTGGAAAGCCTCTCCTTCTGGGCATATTATTATGAAATTCTTCAAAAGATTTTGAGGTGCTCTTGGCATTAAATTGCCACTTTAATTTCAGTCATTATGGGATTGATTGCTGTTACAGCTATTGCCGCGGCAGCTGGAGTTTCTTTGCATTTCACAGTTCAAACAGCAGACTATGTAAATAATTGGCAGAAAAATTCTACTCCGCTGTGGAATTCCCAAACTAATACAGACCAGAAACTAACTAATCAAATCGATGATCTCCAACAAACTGTAATGTGGCCAGGAGATTGAGTAGTTAGTCTAGAATATAGAATGCAGTTACAATGTGATTGGAATATTTCTGATTTTTGCATTACTCCTCAACAGTGGAATGAAAGAGAGCATGAGTGGCAGAGTTAACAGACATTTAAAGGTTCATACTGGAAATTTATCTTTGGATATTGCAAAACTGAAGGAGCAATTATCTCAAGCCTCTCAGGCATATCTGATGCTAATACCAGGAGCTGAAGTGCTTGAAGGAGCTGCAGACAGATTAGCAGCTATTAACTGGTTAAAATGGATCAAGACACTTGGAGGCTCTGATTTCAATGGTGATTGTGCTTTTAATTTGTGGTTTTTGTCTTTGTGTAGTCTGCAGATGTGGATCCCAAATCCTGCAGGAAGTAGCCCACTATGACGAAGCTGCCTTTGCCTTTATCCCTTTGCAAAAAAAATAAATAAATAAATAAAGGGGGACATGCTGGTAGCAAGCCCTCAGCCTGTCCTAAACAGGCCTGAAAGAAACTGGCCATAAACAGCATTTCTGCAGCAATGGGACATGCTCGTGATGGCTATTACACACACTGCTAGAAGTTGTTGGTTTACTGGAGCAGGGCAAGGACAAGCTGGGCTGCCTGGAGTGGAAAACTGCTCAAACCCCAAACAATAGCAGGAGTGGCCTGTGCCTTAACAACGTGCTTTTGCTGCAGATAATCTGCCAGAGCCTGTTTCCCTGCTCCTCACTAGGAATGCTTTTATTTAATCTATAATCTAGAGAAACTACGCTCATCACTGGCTTTCTATTAATAAATCTGTGAGTCAAACTCTGTTCGTGGCTCTCAACTCCGAAGGCTGTCAGCCCCTGATTCCCACTCTGCGCCTATTTCTGTGTCTTTGTCTTAATTCCTCTAGTGGCACTGGGTTAGGGTCTCCACGACCAAGCTGGTCTCAGCAGAGTTCCATATTCAAGTCTGAGTTGCTGTGAAGGTGCAAACTCTTTTAACATCAGAAAAAGGGAATATCCTGCGAGGATCAAAACTCCAAGACAGAGTCTTGGATTTGAAAGCCTGGTGATGGTGAAAACGGTGTGTCTTTGGGGATAGAGGGAACTTTTTCCTTCACGTCTTTCACGTTCATCCTTATGCATCATTGCCTAGGGGAGCTTGCAGACTCTGAGCCCGCCCTGGCCTGTGGGAGCAGGAGGAATCTCTGGTTTGGGTGCTGAGGGGTCCTCAGCAGGGTGGATGTGTTGGGGAGATGAATGGTTGGCAGAACTGTCCATGGGCTTTTCTTTTCTGCCACTGTCCTCACTGCGGTGTCCTTGGGGAGGCTGTAGGAGTCATGGGACCGGGGACCTGCTCAGCTATCCAACCGCTGGCCCCACCACACACAGACACTTGTGCACAGGACATCACACATCCCAGGGATTGTAACGTATTAATTTTACCAACTCTTCCTTCCTCAGCATACAGATGTCCTTCCTGCCTGCAATTAGCACTTCCCCAAAAATTGCCAAGCCACGTATCTACCTGCCTTCTCTTTACATCAACCCACACTTCTACTTGAATATTCTTTTTTTCCCTTCAATTTTTGTGTTAAGTTCAGGACACATGGGGAGAACAACACATACTGAATATTCTTTTTAAAAAACAAAACAATCAATACGTCCTATCAAAAAAGGAAGCTACCGTACTTAACTAAAAGATGTTGCCCATGGAGTCCCTAAAATTGTCCTGTGCGTCAGCGGTTGGGTGCACACCACACTCTGCGAAATGGTGATGCTAAGCCTCTGGCCCTTCCCTGGAATTTGCAGCCCCTCATGAGGAGCCCTTTGGAATGAGAGGGAAACAAGCATGTGGACATGCCCTAGTCGAGAAGTATTCTTTTAGTATCTGCCAATTGAGAAAATAGATAACATCCAAAGCTACTGTTCAGAAAGAATTCACCTTATGTTAATGAAACAGCAGTGCATGCCTGCAGGCACCCTCCTTTCCATCTGCAGAGGGCCTGGTGCACTAACTAATTTGAAGCCACTTTGCAATCTGTGGCTTCCTGGGGTCTGCAAACTTACAGCTGGGAATCCCTGGTTTAGAGGAAAGAGCCAAGACCCTCTTTGTTCCATTGTGTGGACGTCAGTATTTTGCCTTCTAGCTGGTTTTAGGTTCCCCTGACTCTGAAAGAGGCATAAAAGCCCCCGTTTTTTCTTAAGCCTCACAGTCATTATTTTTGTGAAGACAATAGAAAATACTCTTTTTCTAGCCTGGGCAACATGGTGAAACCCCATCTTTACCAAAAATACAAAAATTAACCGGGCACGGTAGCACTCACCTATAGTCCCAGCTACTGGGGGGTGGGATTGGGGGGAAGGCTATTGAGGCAGGAGAATTGCTTGAGCCAGGGAGGCAGAGGTTGCAGTGAGCCAAGATCATGCTGCTGCACTCCAGCCTGGGTGACCGAGTGAGACTCTGTCTCAAAAAAGAAAAAAAAGAAAAGGAAGAAAGAAGGAAAGAAAAAAAAAGAGAAAGAAAGGAAAGAAAGAAAGAGAGAAAGAAAGAGAAAGAAAGAAAGAAAGAAAGAAAGAAAGAAAGAAAGAAAGAAAGAAAGAAAGAAAGAACTATTCTTAAAAGGAGAAAAATAATATTTCTAAATGCAAATTGTCAATATAACCCTTTCCATGAAATCTCAGAAGCAGCTAGGACTCCCAGGAGATGAAGAGAGAAAATATGAATGGGACCGACATGGGAAGCCAGTGATCAGTGATGGAGACACCGACCACAAGGGCCCTGGTGACTCAGCTCCTTAATAACCACCAGGCCGAGGAGCCCGGGAAGTTGAGACCACGTGTGATGTGGAGGAAACTTGGCAGCGCTGGGCTTGGGCGCCTGGCTCCGGGCACTGAAGGGAGGGCTGCAGAGATCACGGGGAGAGGCCGCTCCTCTTCTCCCAAGGCCAGTCTCTGTTACTGGGGAAATGGGCCAGGGCTGCCCTTGACATCCTTGGAAATCACACCAGGAATGGCCTGACCACACTGGGCAGGAGGGAAAAGAAGGAAGCCCACGGACTGGGCGGAGAGGGAGAGAGCCTGCCGCAAGGCCTGCAGGGCAGGAGGGGACTTCTCTTTCCCCCCACAGGCTCCTAGAACAAAGGAAAGCCCGCCCCACCGCCCTCTCTCAGTCCTGTGTTCTATTTAAATCCTGTGCCCGGTGCAAGACTGCATTCAGTCTGCATGAGCCTTAGTTTCATAAAAGCCGCCTCGCACTGAGGGGACAATGTCCAGAACCAAATAACTGCAGGTGAGCAATTCTCTGTATTATACAAACTGGGACCAAAGATGACTTTATAATAATGGGAAGAGACAATCAGGCAGACTGGGAGGACCTTATAAATAGATTATAAGGCCGTGGTGAGTTTATTTTAACTTAAAAAAGAAAAAAAAAAAAAACCCTTCTTTTCTGGTACACCATAGTGAAAATGTAACAGTGTCTGGATGATCTATTGCAAAAAAAAAAGATCCTTTCTTTCTTGATTTTTTTTTTCTTTTTAATTCAAAAGCCCCAACTTTCTGAGTTTCCATGTTGAGGACAAAACTCCTTTTAGAAAAATTCTAAACTGGGCAAGTAGTGAGGCCCTGATTAAAATGGTGACTCATTTGGAAAAATCCAGAAAACAGCCCATTTGCTCTCCTGATGTCATCATCACCAGCAAGCATTTCTTGAGCTTTGGTTTGATACACAGACTGGGCCCAATAGAGCTGGTGGGCATGGAGGTAAGGCCAGTCCTCTGCATCCCTGAAGAAAGCAGGCTGTATATGCACAACTCTGCAGGCAGCACACTGAGGACACATTGGATTCTTTGGGATGTCTTCTGGGTTTTCCACTTTGGGTCAAGCAAAAAGGCAGCAGGAGTCTAGAGAGCTGGCTAGTTCCTTCCCCTATGCGAAGACTCAGTGAGAAAGTGCCATCTATGGACCGGACGATGGGCCCTCACCAGACACCAAACCTGCTGTGCCTTGATCTTGGACGTCCCAACCTTCAGAATGGGGAGAAATAATACATTTCTGCTTTTTATAAGCCCCTGAGTTTATGGTATTTTGTTGTAGCAAATGGACTAAGATAATGACTTAACACTGGAACAAGTTGTCAAAGGTGTGGTGTGCATGTGTGTGCATGTGTGTGCATGTGTTTATGTGTCCATTTGCATGTATGTGTGTCTATGTGCATCTGTGTGTGTGCACACGTGTGTGTGCATGTGCACTGTGTTTTGAGATGGAGTTTCACTCTTGTTGCCCAGGCTGCAGTTCAGTGGCGCGATCTCAGCTCACTGCAACCTCTGCCTCCTGGTATAAAGCGATTCTCCTGCCTCAGCCACCCCGAGTAGCTGGGATTACAGGGGCCTGCCACCACGCCCAGCTAATTTTTTGTATTTTCAGTAGAGACAAGGTTTCACCATGTTGGCCAGGCACAGCCCAACTCTTGACTATCCCAGTGTCTGCTGGGCTGTCTTGCAGGACTCCAGGGTCCTGTGACGAGCTTTGTGCAAAGGGCTTCCGCGACCAAGCACGAGCAAATGCTCCAGTGATGACGGACTTAGAAGGTTGCAGTTGGGCTTTGCAGATAGAATCTCCATTCCTAGAAATGCTTTTCAGAACAACAACAAAACCAATAATCTGATTAAAAGATGGCCAACGGACTTGAATAGGCATTTTTCCAAAGAAGACATACAAATGGCTGACAGGTGTATGGAAAGGTGCTCAACATCAGTGATCACCAAAAGGAAATGCAAACCTAAACCACGATGAGATATTACCTCTCACTCATTAGAATGGACACTCAAAAAAGTGGAAAAAGTGTTGGTGAGGATATGAAGAAATTAGAACCCTTGTATACGGTTGATGATCATATACAATGGTACTGCCACTATGGAAAATAGTATGGAGGTTCCTCAAAAGGTTGTGAATAGATTTACAATATGATCCAGAAATGCCACTTCTGGGTATATACCCGAAAGAAATGAGAGCAGGATCTGGAAGAGATATTTGCATACCCTTGTTCACTGCAGCATTAGGTATAATAGTAGAGAGGTAGAGGCAACCGAAGTGTCTACTGAAGAATAAGTGGATAAATAAGATGTGGTCTAGCCATAAATAGAATATTTATTATTCAGCCTGTAAAAAGAAGGAAACCCTGTCGCGTGCTACAACTTGGATAGGCTTTGAAGACATTATACTAAGTGAAATAAGTAAGTAATAGAAAAAGACAAATATTGTGTGATTCCACTTACATGAGTTATACAAATTAGTCTAATTGGGCCAGGCACGGTGGCTTATGTCTATAATCCCAGCACTTTGGGATGCCGAGGCAGGAGGTTCACTTGAAGCCAGAAGTTTGAGACCAGCCTGGTTAACATAGCGAGACCCCATCTCTAAAAATAAAATTTTTAAAAAAGATTAAAAAGTAGTCTAACTCATAGAGACAGAAAGTCAGGCACTGGGAGAAGGGAAAAATGGGGTGTTGTTCAACAGCTATAGTGTTGGTTTTGCAAAATAAAAAGTTTCCAGAGATCTGTTGTACAACAATGTGAATATAGTTAATGCTACTAAACTATACACTGAAAGATTGGTTGAGATGACGTATTTTGTGTTGTCTTTTTTACCACCATCAAGTTTTTTAAAATTTAAATGCACAATGTGGTCTAAATCAGACATAATATTTTGGCTATATTTTAATTAATAAAATCAGAATTAGATCCCTAAATCTTACATTTAGCTGGATAAAACAAAAAAATTAGATTCCCTAATTTTAAGAAAACTTAGGAGTGGTAAATTTAAATTTGGAAAATTTTATCCACTAACTTAATTTTGTTCTGCTTAATTTGAGGGAGGAAAAAGACTATTACCCATTCTAGTGGCAGATATTTTGCTCAAGTTCTCAGAAACCAGCTGAGAACCGAGATAGGGAAGCTTTGATTTAGGGCAGGAATTCTCAACTTGCCAGGGCCCACCCCAGCTGTCTGCGGGGAACCTAGGCACACAGGCATTTTTAAACATCCTGGTAAATCTGACTGGCACTCAAGATTGAGAATCACTGATTTCCAGGAGCAGCATCTGCTCATACTTGGTTGTGGAAGTCCTTTGCACAAAGCTCGTCACAGAACCCTGCAGTCCTGCAAGACAGCCAAGCAGACACTGGGATAATCAAGAGTTGGGCTGTGCCTGGCCAACATGGCGAAACCTTGTCTCTACTGAAAATACAAAAAATTAGCTGGGCGTGGTGGCAGGCGCCTATATTCCCAGTTACTCAGGGGGCTGAGGCAGGAGAAGGGAGGCGGAGGTTTCAGTGAGCCAAGATCATGCCACTGCACTCCAGCCTGGGCAACAAGAGCAAAACTCGGTCTAAAAAAAAAAAAAAGAGAGAGAGTCGGGCTGTGGAAAGAATGCAGGAGAAGAGGAGCAAGAAAAGAATGCCTGCCTCCACAAACGTAACACATGGCTGTGCTGGGGCCAGGTGTGGCAGAAGAGAAGCTCATAGTACCCAGGTAAGGGGAGACCTGTGGACAGAGAGGGGAAGGAGAAGAGCACCCAAGCGTCCTGGGTCCCTGCAGCAATGTCACTCTCACGAGGGATGGGTTAACTAGGAATCAATCTTGTCCCCAAATAAGTGCTCTCTCGGAGTGTTTTTTTGTTGTTGCTATTGTTTATTTTAGTTTAAATTCTGGAACTATACAGAAAAATTTAGTAATTCTTAAAATGCCCATGGATTTGTCACCTTTATAACTTTTTCCCAAGGCCTCATTCTAAGTGGTTCTAACAAATTCAACACCAGGTACAGAATTATTGCTGTAGCCCTTACACATATACATCCTATTCCTTCCACAACAGAGTGTGAAATGTTTAATCATCATGAGTCACACAGCAGCTCCAGGTCTTCCCTCGAGGCCCCTGGAGGAAGGAGGCACAGTAGATTGGATCTGTGGATGAGCAGATACATTGACGAGTGGCGCTTCAGCAAGATGACAGATCTCCCAGGGCAGCCGAAAACATTCAAGTGCTGAAAAATTAAGACACCTTTTCCCTTGATACCTGCAAAACAGTTTACTAATCATATTGTTTTTACTTTTACTAATTCCTCTGACCGTAAGTGACAGGTTTATGCCATTGGACAAGTGATATTGCACCCCAGAGCCTAGAGGCTGCTGTCTTCCAGATGAATGTAAAGGTTAAGTGGATGGGTGGGTGGAGAGATGGAGAGGACGACAGGCAGAAGGATGGATGGATGTATATACATGGATGCATGCATAGGATGGACACATGCATACATTCATACAGCCTTCACACTCACAGTCATCCTTCCATACACAAGAAAGAGGGATAGGTTGCTAGGTAGGTAGGCAGGTAAACAGATGAACAGATAAATTGCATTTGTACGGTCCACAAAGCACTCCAACTTCACATGATTTTACTCAATCTTTGCAGTACTCTTGAACAGCTACTGTTATAATTACTCCTGATTTGTAGATGAGAATGCCACATCTGGGTTAAGTAACTTGCACAAAAATCACACCACTCACAAGAAACAAAGCAAGGACTCAGACAAGAGATTTGGTCCTTCTGCAGGCCCTTAAGAAAGGGACCCTGTCCTAAAAAATGTCTATCTCTTCTTCCCAGATGCTCTCAGCCGCCAGTGAACTACCCTGTCCACAATCAATGATGAGGTTTACAAAGAAGTACACCTGCACAAGGTCACATCTGCTGATACCCACACCAAAGGATTAAGAACTCAAGTGAAGTTGTTTGCTAGCAAGTTGGTGGTTGACAAAGGGAAAATAAGGAGAGAACTTCAGACTGCCAAGGCTGCCTGTGTAGGGGAGAAGAGGAGGGTCTTCAGGGCCATAGGGTTGGGGACGTTCAGAACCATGATAATGGCCTTTTCTTGATCCACACACTCACTCATCTACCACCAACCCTAGCAGACAGAGGAGGTGTTTATCCATCCCTGCTGCTTCCTTCCTATCCCAGTCTAAATCCTTGACCAAGGCGGGCTGGATACCAGGATTGAGATGTCACAATTATAAGGGGGGTTCAAGTAGGGGAAACCACAATACTTCATCTTCTCTTGCCATTATCTTTTTCTGTTAAAAATATGATGCTTAAAAAGTATGTAAACATTTACCCATTTATCATTTACTTTGAAATTCAGCCTTTGTTTTAGCCAGAACCAAAAGGTGACACAGCATTCTTCTCCAGGCTTAATATGACTGACTCACTTAGGGAAGGGCTGGGAGGCTATGAACCTTCTGAAATTAGATGAAAGCTGTGTGCATATGTAAATTTTCCCAGGGACAGGGATTATCACTTTTATTAGATTCACAAAGGATCCGTGTTAGAGACCCTGGGAGGAATTAAACACCTCTGTGAGGATAACCCGTAGCGCTTTGCTGCAGTGTCCTTGGAGGCTGTGCTGACAGTGACACCAGTGGTGACTCCCCCAGGGCCCCTCGTGGAAAGTTAGAAATGAAAGCAGCTCAAATAAGGAAGCCTGACTACCGAGTGAGGCCAATGGGAGAGAGAATTAGGTAGGGGAGGAAACCTCTAGACTACAGCAATTATCAATCAGCATGGGGAGTTGGGAGTCTGAAGAAAAGGTCTTTTTTCTTCTTTTTCTGGAAAAAAAAATTATTTAAAAAAGTAAAGATTCTTCTAGAGGATGTGTACTTTAGAAGATAATTTGGCATGGCTTAGTGTCTTAGTGTGCTCGGCTACCATAGCAAAATATCCCAGACGGGGTGGCATAAACAACAGATATTTATTTCTCATAGTTCTGGAGCCTGGAAGTTCAAGATCAAGGTGCCAGCATGGTCATTTCCTTGTGAGGACTCCCTTTTAGGTTGCAGACAGCTGCCTTCTTGCTGTGTCCTCACATGGGGAGAGGGGGGATGCGGGTGGGAGAGAGAAACAATGAGCAAGCCTCTGGTCTCTTCTTATACAGGCACTGATCCCACCACGAGAACCCTTCCCTCATAACCTCATCCAAACCCAGTGATCTCGCAAAGTCCCATCTCCAAATCCTGTCACACTGGGGGGTAGGGCTTCAACATCCACATTTTTTGAGAAATGATTCAGCCCATGGCACCTAGTAAAGTTAAAGATACATAGTGATGGTTAATTTTACGTGTCAACTTGACTGGACCACAGAGTGCCCAGAATAAACCTTATTTCTGGGTGTGTCAGGGAGAGTGAGTCCAGCACCCAATCCTTTGAAAGCCTGAATAGAGCAAAAAGGTGGAGGAAGGAGGAATTTGCTCCTTTTTTCTGGCTTCATGGCTTGAGCTGGGACATCTCATCTCATCTGTCTCATCTATCTCATCTCGTCTCATCTCATCTCATCTCGTCTCATCTCATCTCATCTCATCTCATCTTCTCTGGGCTTCAGACTGGGTAGCACCATCAGCTCCCCTGGTTTTCAGACCTTCAGGCTTGAACTGAATCATACCACCTGCATTACTGGGTCTCCAGTGTGCAAACATTAGGTCATGGGACTTCTCAACCTCTATAGTTGTGTGAGTGAATACCTCATAATTTAAGTCTGTCTATCTATTATCCATCCATCAACCCATCCCACTGGTTCTATTTTCCTGGAGAACCCTGACTAACGTATGCACATAGGTTGCTACCCAGCAATTCTGACCCTCTATATATGCATTAGAGACACACCCGTACACGTGACCTAACAGGTGCATTGAACATTCGCAGCAGCACTGCTAGCAACCACAGCTGCAGAATGGACAGACACACGAGACACATCCACACGGGGGACACTGTGTAGCAGTGAAAATACATGAACCGCATCTCCAGGCATGAGCCAGGAAGGATCTCACCAATGTCGGGCAGGAAGAACTGGCTGCAGAGGATACGTACAAGTGATCTGGTTTATACGAAGCTAACAAATGGGCACAACTGAGTACTATATTGTCTGTGAATATACATATGTGGGACAGGGCTTCCAAGAAAGCCAAGGAAACAAGTAACTAACCTCAGAGTATCTCCCTGGGGATGGGGTGGCAGGCTGTCAGAGGAGGGCACATTGAGTGGGGCGTCATTGGTATGGGTAATGTTCTCTGTCTTCAGCTTGGCTCATGGGAATGTAGCAGTTTACTTTATCATTATTTTTAAAAATATATGTATGTATACATATATACACACACATGCAGTACAATACATATTTACATAATGTACATCACATATACCATATATCATATACAAAGCATAACATTCTTGTATGCATATTTCTTTTTTTTAAATTTCTTTTTTTGACACAGAGTTTTGCTCTTATTGCCCAGGCTAGAGAGCAATGGCATGATCTCAGCTCACTGCAATCTCTGCCTCCCATGTTCAAGCAATTCTCCTGCCTTAGCCTCTCGAGTAGCTGGGATTACAGGCATGCACCACCATGCCTGGCTAATTTTGTATTTTTAGTACAGATGGAGTTTCTCCATGTTGATCAGTCTGGTCTTGAACTCCTAACCTCAGGTAATCTGCTCGTCTCAGCCTCCCAAAGTGCTGGGATTACAGGCTTGAGCCACTGCACCCAGCTTGTATGCATATTTCAAATTTAAAAAGAATCTCGTTAGAAAAACAAAATGTCAAAAATAAAAAAATTAAAAATTCTCGTTAGAAAAACAAAATAAAGTTTAAAAAAAGGGAGAATCAATAAACATTACAATAGAGTCACGCAATGGAATACTAACCAACAATAAAAATCGCATTACTCATATGTATTAACAGCATGAATGAATCTTCTCATAACTGTGCCGAGATGCACACGTCTCACCGTGCTGAGCAGCAGGCACAAAACAAGGTACGCTCCACGGTTCCGTTATGTCTGGGACAGACATAACTATGGTGATAGAAATCAGATCAGTGGTAAGTGTGGGGAGAGGAATTGATGAAATGGGTGAGAGGGAACCTTCTGGGCTGATGGAAATGTTCTATACCTTGTTTAGGGTGGTGGTGATGTGGGTGTGTGTTTACATTAAAAAACCAATGAGCTGTATTGCACATTTAACATCTCTGCATTTACCTGCATGAGAATTATACCCCAATACAAATGAAAGTTGGACACCACCATGCCCGACTAATTTTTGTATTTTTGGTACATACGGGGTTTCACCATATTGGCCAGGCTGGTCTCAAACTCCTGACCTCAAGTGATCTGCCCGCCTCAGCCTCCCAAAGTGCTGGGATTACAGATGTGAGCCACCGCACCTGGGCACAACCAACCAGCATTTCTTCCTGAAAACAGACCACCGACGGCAGACTGGCTCTGGCCAGTCCAGGGAGGATGCACAGTGAGGAGGGGTCTTCTGTTCACCTTTTGACGTCAGAGGTCCAAAAGCTCCACCCCCGGATCATGCCAAGAACATCGTTTTTTGAACATGGGTCCTATGGAGAGGCACAAAGCTCGACTGCACATGCGCACATTTCTCCTTTCATAAATATTCATAACTCCTCCCATGCTTACTGAATATGCATATCTGGGCACGCTGCTTAGCATAAATCCCTGACCTCTTATTCTCACTCTCTAGGTGCCTGTTCTGGCTTCTGGCCAGAGGCTACCCTTCTCAGCCTGTCAGAATGACCACCCTGCAGGCTGCAACGCTGTATGAGAAAAAACTCTCCTTTCCAAATGTATGAACCTCGTCGTTCTTCAGTTGACTAGACAACGCAGGCAGGTAGAAGGGAAAAGGAAGAGGAACTTCACTTTCATTTTTACAAGCCGTTTTTCCTGTTCATTAAATCTAATTCAGAAAATGTCAGCTGAGTACCTCCTCTAGCTTGGGCACTGTGCGAGCTTCTGGGAAGCAAACATGAATAAAATGCATTCCGTTGCCTGCCTCCCAGAGCTCGCTGGCTTTTGTATTATAATAGGCTGGAAAGCTTCTAGAATAAACCTTGGTGAAGGAAACAATTGTTATGTATATCATGCAATTTCCCCTTAATTGATCCATTATATAAAGGCAGAATTTTTATATTTTGAATAAAATTAGAAACAATCCATTTGGTGGGCCAGTTTTAGACTAACTGATGATTTCTGAAAATAATTTCCGGAGGCTTGAGAAGCTGGTTAGTCAAATTGGACAGAATATAAAGTTTTGAAAACAGGCCATGGTGTCTACTGGGGGGGGGTCTTCTTGCACTCGGCAGGTTCTTTGTGGGCTGATGGTGAAAAAGAAGCTGCTCTCGCTCTTGCAGAAGTTACAGCTGAGAAGGGGACACATGAAGGAAAGCACTCAAAGCGACACAAGATGAACACTGAGGCTTCAAGTGTGGGCAAGGAGCTAGGGCAGCATGAGGGGAGATCCAGCCGTTATGGAAACTTCAAGGGGAGAGGGGGCTTGAGGAATGAGAGGGACTTTGTTATGAGAAAAGGATGAGGCTAGCAGACATTCCAGGCAGAGGGGACAAAGCTGAGTGCTGGGATTAATTTTATGTGCCAGCCTGACTAGGTCACAGGCTGCCTAGAGAGCTGGTACAACACGATTTCTGGGTGTGCCTGTGAGGCTGTTTAAGAGACTGGCATTTGAATCAGTACACAGAATAAAGTGGATTGCCCCTACTGGTACAGACAGGTATCATCCCATCTGCTGAGGGCCTGAACAGACAGAAAGGGAGAGGAAGGGCAGATGGGCTTTCTTTCCTTGAGCTGGGCCATCCCTCTTCTCCTACCCTCCGACATCAGTGCTCCTGGTTTCCGGGCCTTCAGACTCAAATAGTGAGAGACAGGACTAGCTGGATTTCCTAGGCTGACTAAGAATTCCTAAGCCTACCTGGGGACAGTGACCACACCTGCCTTTAAACACGGGGCTTGTAACTCAGCCCACACCTGACCAATCAGGTAGTAAAGAGGGCTCACTAAAATACAAATTAGGCTAAAAGCAGGAGGTAAAGAAAGAGCCAATCATCTGTCACCTGAGAGCACAGGGGGAGGGACAATGATTGGGATAGAAACTTCAGGCATTGGAGCCGGGAGGGGGCAACCCCCTTTGGGTCCCCTCCCATTGTATGGGAGCTCTGTTTTCACTCTATTAAATCTTCCAGCTGCACACTCTTCTGGTCCTTGTTTGTTCCGGCTCAAGCTGATCTTTTGCTCACCATCCACCACTGTTGTTTGCCGTCATCGCAGACCCTCAATTGACTTCCACCCCTCCAGATCCGGCACGGCGTCTGCTGCGTTTCTGATCCAGCGAGGTGCCCGTTGCCACTTCCGTTTGGGCTAAAGGCTTACCATTGTTCCTGTGCAGCTAAGTGCCCAGGTTTGTGCTCATCAAGCTGAACACTAGTCACTGGGTTCCACGGTTCTCTTCTGTGACCTACGGCTTCTAATAGAGCTATAGCACTCACCGCATGGCCCAAGGTTCCATTCCTTGGAATCTGTGAGGCCAAGAACCCCAAGTCAGAGAACAAAAGGCTTGCTGCCATCTTGGAAACAGCCGCCACCCTCTTGGGAGCTCTAAGAACAAAGATCCACCCGTAACAATAGGACTTAGACCACGGCCCTCCAATTCTCCACCTTTGGTCTTGGATTGGGACATATGCCATCAGGTCCTCTCAGGCCTTCAGGTTTGGACTGAAATGAGACTCCCAGCTTTTCTGGGCCTCCAGCTTGCAGCAGGCAGGCCATGGGACTTCTTGGTGTCCATAATCACATGAGCCAATGCTTCATAATGAATTTCTTCCTATATCTATATAAATTGGATATATATATGGAGATATATACGGAGATATATATATGGAAATATATATATATGGAGATGTGTATATATATATGTATATCCAATTGGCCTTGTTTCTCTGGAGAGCTGTAATACACTGAGACATCAATGACTTCTCAGTCAGGGCAGGCTAGATAATGCTGAGTAACAGACAACCCTCAGGTTACCATGGCTTAAGGAAGCAAGGTGGAAGTATCGCTCATGCTCACCTCATCTTTATTGGCAGTGGGCTCTGCTCTAGGGTGTCTCTCAGTGTCCCTAGACGCTGGAACCACCATCTATGGCATCACTGTCTCCTTGGTCTGGGAGGACCCAGGGAATCACATGCTGCTCTTCAAAGCTTCTCTGCAGAAGCCACACATGTCCTTTTCACTCACATCTTAGTAGTCAAAGCAAGTAACATGGTCACACCTAACTTCAAGGGCACGGGGTCCTGCCGTCCTGCCATATATACAGAAGGGGAGGGACCGCTATAGATGAACAGCCTCGAAGCGTATTGACCCCTCACGGTGGGTGTGAAGCGGCAGGGGTGGATGGAAACAGGCGTGGTGAGATTGTGAATGCCCTGCCAGGCTCCATAGTTTGGACCCTGGAGCTGTGGAAGGCCTCTGATCAGCACAGACTCAGACACAAGGCCCGTGTAAGCTTCGGAAAGAGGATGCTGGTGGTGGCCTGGAGAGGGTCTGGGCAACCAGGGACAGGGAGGAAGATTCTGCCTGGACTGTGGGACAAAGTGGAGGAGAGGTGATGAATTTGAGAGGTATTTCTGAGGTAAAATCAGTGGAATTTGGTGAAAGACTTGCTCTGTCAAGAGAGGAATCTAAGACGGGGTGGAGCGTTTTCAGCTGGGAGCTGAGGCCATTGATTTTATGACTAAGAGCAACAGTTAACAGAAACAGAGGCTCCGGGGCAGACAAGCTGGATCTGGGACGCTTGGGGTTTAAGATTCCTGGGGCATCCAGGACATCGCGTCTCCTCCACACACACGGCAGAAGCCCCGGAAGCTAGGCTGAGAGTTACCTTGGGGGCTGCTGAAGGGCTGGCAGTGGGTGGGCGCCGCAAGACCCAGGGCACAGAGTGAGGGGAGGCTCTGGCTGGAAGCCGGGCGCGTCCAGGTGGAGACCAGGGGGCAGCCAGCGGGGCGCAGGAACACCGAGGGGAGGCAGCTCCCCCCGAGCAGCTTCAGTTTCAGCGACAGCCCTGGTGGACGCGGGGGAGCCGGGGGAGCCGTGAACTCGAAAAGGAGACACCTGTGGGATACTCAGAAGTCGCTGGCGGTATTTGAGAGAGCAACTGCAGTGCAGCTGTGGGGGCAGACACCGCCACAGGTGGAAGGCCCTTCTTCAGAGGGCTTCACACAAGCTCTTTGGCTTCCGGCTGGGCTCGGTGGCCCAAGTTCGAATCCCAGCACTTTAGGAGGCCGAGGTGGGCGGATCACAAGGTCAGGAGTTCGAGACCAGCCTGGCCAACATGGTGAAACCCCCTGTCACTAAAAATACAAAAACTAGCCGGGCGTGGCGGTGGGCGCCTGTAGTCCCAGCTACTCGGGAGGCTGAGGCAGGAGAATCGTTTGAGCCCGGGAGGCAGAGGTTGCTGTGAGCTGAGATCGCGCCACTGCACTCCAACCTGGGCAACAGAGCGAGACTCCGTCTCAAAAAAAAAAAAAAAAAAAAAAAAAGACATTCCTTAGCTTCCTGGAGAGCGTTTCTCACTCTCCTGGGCTCTCCCCTGTGGAGGTCTCCAAATCCGATGCGCCCCGGGAGCCTCTGCTCCTGCAGCCCCGCGTGCAGCGCCCACTGCCGTCTCCTGCGCAGCCGGGGCCTGGTTCTCCTGTCCCTGCCCGTGCTCAGCTGCCTCCGTGTCCGGCGGGGATCCGGCGTGTGCCGTGGTCATCTGTGCATCCTCAGTGTCCGTCTCGCAGAAGAGGTCCAGGAAAATCCATCACCTTTGACTGAGGGGGGTGGGGGAGCGAGCATGCCTGCAGGCTGAGAGGGAGTCAGTAAAGACAGACAGGTGTAAAACCAAAAAGGAGAAAGACTAGTCATCGGGCAGAGATGGGACCAGAGTCCAGGAGAACGGATTTCCTGGGCAAAGGCCTAGGGATGCTCCTACCAGGGACAGAATGCAAGACAAAAAGAGCAAGAAAAGTGGTGGATAATACACGTCCACTTAAAGATGGCAGGCTGAACACCCATATTTATCTCAGCTCCTTTGGGAACCGCAGGAAGTTATAGTCAGGGAGAAAACAGTGTACAGACCGTCCTAGTGGACAAGAGCATCCGATGATCAGAGGAAAGGGAGGCAGCGGGGAAAGAACAGAGAGCCAGTCGCCAATGAGATGTGCAGACAGCCCGGAGTCTCCCTGCAGAGCCCCGGAAGCCTGGGCACCGGGAACCCCAGAACACCAGGAGAGGGGTGCATTGACTGCAGAAGCACATACCCTCCTCCCATACTGGAGAAATGCGTCCAGAAGCCTGTGAACTCTGGCAGTGGGAGAGAGGGGTGAGAGACTGGGGTGAGAACAGGTTACCTGTCCGTTGTGGATGGGGAGAGCTTCCAGTCCTGCCCCGGGTTCCTCCACAGCACAGGCAGACACACCTGTGCTGGGTCCACACCACCCCAGGGTGCACACCGAATGCCTCATTACTGCAGTAACTACATAGCCCCAAAGTAAAGCCCTCTAGCTTCTCTAACTTGGGTCTCAGCTCAATCGCGCTAAGGAGAATTGTTATCTCCAATTAGATTTCAATCATTTACTTTTAAATATATACAAAGAATCATCAAACATTTGAGAAAGCATCATACGTGAAAGTTAGAGCTCAAAACAAACAGGGAAAAATGTAATATCCCCCAAAATACTGCACCTATGAAAGAAAACAGGGTGCCATTACAAATAATAAAGAACAAGAAAGTGCTTTTAGAAATTAAAATTATAGGCTGGACACAGTGGCTCATGCCCATAATCCCAACACTGTAAGCGGCCAAGGCAGGAGGATTGCTTGAGCCTAGGAGTTCGAGACAAGCCTGGGTAACATAGTGAGACCCCATCTCTATTAATTAAAAGGAAAAAGAAAATTTTAAAATAAACTTAAAAAATAAGAAATTAAAAGTATAACAAATTTAAAATTTTAATGAGTAGAAAAAGTCAATGAAATATCCTAGAAAATATTTATAGATTCCAAAAGACAAAGGTGTAAATAGGAAGGAAAAGAGAAAAAGTACACTCTAAATGCACAAAGAATTATAAATTCCATAAAGGAATAACTGAAAAAACGGAGAGGAGAGGAATTTATCAATAGAATAAGAAAAAACTGTCAAGATGAAGGGACAAGAGTTTTCAGATTTAACGTGTCAGTTATGTTTCCCTGGAAAATACTGAAAATTGTTTTCAAGTATTTTTTCCAAGGCAACTCATGTCACTGTAAAATTTTTATAACACCAGCTATAAAGAAAAGATCCTAAACACTTCCAGAAAGACAAAATAACAATCACATGCAAATAACTGGGAACAAGGATGGCTTCCAACCAACTTCTAAGCAGCAACATTGCAAGTTGGAAAGCACCAGAGGCCTTCAAAATGCCAAGGGAAAGTTATTTTCAACCTGGAATTTCATTGTCAAGCTATTATCAGTCAATTATGAGCAAGGATAAAGCATGCGAAGGACCTGACCAATGCTCTTACCTTGATTTAACTCTAGTCCGGCTCCTGTGGATTCTGACTGGGACCCGACCTTGGGCTCTGTTCTTGGTCCACTTACTTTGATCTCAGGAAGAATCCGGCTGAGTCACTTAGTGAAAATCCCCACCGTTAGTCTGACCACTCTTGCCATCTTGTCACCCTGGCTACCTTCAGCAAAAATCCAGATAGGTCATTTTAGCAAAGAACTGCCTTAGCAAAGAATGACTCCTGGTAATTTTCCACCCACCAGCCCTCCACACCTGCTCCGTGCCTACAAATCTACATTTTTGCTTATTATAGTCAGAGTTGAGCCAGTGTCTCTTGCCTACTACGAAACCCCATTGTGGTAGCCCCCCTTGAACAAAGTCTTCCTTATCACCTGTTACGTAACAAGTGTCAGGAATATTTTTCTCTTTAATAGATCACACAATGTATTTCCAGTACACACTTGCTAACGAAGCTACTGGAAGATTTCACCCAAAATGGGGAGTAAGTGAAGAAGAAAGAGACATCGGACCAGGAAACGGAATGCAGTGCTGGAGAGGGTGCAGGGGACCCCTCCAGGTGGTAAGTGAAGGACAGGGCAGCAGCAGGAGGGGGCTAGAAGAGGGTCCTGCAGGGAAAGATGGAACTGATACCCTGCTATGTGGGGAAACGGCTCCCTGGTAAAAACAAATCAAAACCTGACTTGTAGCATTGGCTGATTTCTGTACTGTGAAAGCTCCCAGCATGCTGTGTTGAGCACCTAAATTATAGAATTCCTGAATATTTAACAGCAGGCTCTTTCAGCCAGTAGGAGGTGGCACCAGTACACTGCCCGAACTGGCCCATTACCTGATGTGTTTGTGTGGAAAATAGCATTGAGAGGCATTTTACTGTCCCATTAGGTGGGACAAGATGAAATAGAGATAGCTATATAGAAAATGAGGCAAAGGGAACAGTCAGTTTTAATTCCAAACAACTATAAAAACTTACGTGAGACAGCAAATGAGACTGGCCCAGTAGTATATTCGGCTCAGTGTTGAAAATGTAATGTAAGCAATGAAAACTGATTTAACAGAAATGGGTATAGATTGGAAGCATTGGGGTGGGAGGGGCAGGTAAGTGCTAAGTTTTCATTTCATAGCAGACTGTGAATGGATAATGCTTAAAAATAATCAAGCAATTAAGAGGACTACAAGCATTTTTATTTAGAACTTTGGAAGAACCAGGTTGAAAGGATAATTCAACCTCAGGGGGAGAGGGAAGCATTGGCAACTGCCTTTTTTAAATGTCATGGTTTAGGTCCTCTTTGGGCACCTTAAACCATGAGCATGCAGTCCTTGGGTAGACATAAAGATTGAGTTTTAAAGGCGATGCATACTCCAGAAGTGGGGAGGAACTCAGGCAAGTCTACTGGACAGTGGATCAGGAAAGGGAGACCTGAGGGGAAAGTTTCTGCACAATTCCTCTGTAGAAAATCCACATAGAGATTCTGATCCTCCTCCTCCTCCTTCGCTTCCTCTTCTTCTTTATTATGGTAAAATATAAGATGGTAACATTTATGTTATGTTAACCATTTTTAAGTGTATGGTTCAATGGCATTAAGTATCACACGTTTACCTTGTTGCACAACTGTCAGTACCATTCACCTCCAGAACTCGTTCATCTTTCTAAACTGAAACTGTGCTCATTGAACAGGAACTCCTCATTCCCCCTCCTGTCAGCCCTGGCAACCACTATTCTACTTTCTGTGCCTGAATCTGACTACCCTGGGTACCTCTTATAAGTGGAATCATGCATCATTTTCCTTTTGTGGCCAGCTTATTTCACGGAGCATTCTGTCCTCAAGGTTCACCCACATTGTGGCATGTGTTAGAATGTTCTTCCTCTTCAAGGCTGAATAATACTCCCATGTATGCACACATTGCATCTTGTTTATTCACTGAGTTGGTGGACACGGAGGTTGCTTCCATTCTTTGGCTACTGTGTATAATGCTGCTATAAACATGGATGTGCAAATATCTGTTTGAATCTCTGCTTTAACTTCATTTGGGTACATATGCAGAAATGGAATTGCTGAATCATATGGTAATTCTATGTGTTTTGTTTGTTTATTTGGTTGGTTGGTTTTTTATCTTTTTTTGGAACTGCCACACTGTTTTTCTACAGTGATTTTACCATTTAATATTCTCACCAGTGGAACAAGTGTTTAAGTTTCTCCCCATCCTCACCAATGCTTGCTATTTTCTTTTCTTTCTTTCTTTCTTTCTTTTTTTTTTTAAATACAATAGCTGTCCTAATGGGTATGAAGTAGTACTTAGAGATTCTTAATACTGTGCTCAAGTTATTTCTCAATCAAATGTCAGCCACTTTCTCTAATTTGCATCTGGAGAGAGGCCCTGACAGCAGCTGGCATCAGGAAACACTTCCTCAGTAGTGGACATTCTAAACCAGCTGACCGTTCGCTGCAAACAAGACTTGACCTGACAGATCACCTGTATTTTCTGTGGGCCTGGAGAGAAGAATTCACCGCTCAAAGCTCACGTCTCACTGCCTCCCACCCAACCCACTCGCTGGCCTTTTGCTTTCCAAATGGGTGCATCTGACAGGCCCCATGGTGGATGCCTCTCCATGCACCAGCGATCTCCAGGTGCCCAGGTGATGATGGTCAATGGAAAGAACATCCTGCTTTGCTTGAGTATGAGACATTTTGACATTGCCATTTTGATCTGCCCTAAAAGCCAATTTTGCACCTTTTGAGGAGATGCCCTCTTCCTGCCCACAGCCTCACACATCCCCTGCTGTGTAACGGGGCTGAGAGTGGTGGCAAACACAGGGACAGGGTGGGCATGCCACATCAAATAAAAAGCATATCATGGTTTTTCTTTTTTTTCTTTTTGAGACAGAGTTTCGCTCTTGTTGCCCTAGCTGGAGTGCAGTAGCATGATCTCAGCTCACTGCAACCTCCGCCTCCCGGATTCAAGTTGTTCTTGTGCCTCAGCCTCCCAAGTAGCTGGGATTACAGGCGTGCGCCACCACGCCCAGATAATTTTTGTATTTTTAGTAGAGACAGGGTTTTGCCATGTTGGTCAGATTGGTCTCGAACTCCTGGCCTCAAGTGATCCGCCTACCTTGGCCTCCCAATCTGCTATAGGCGTGATCCACTGCACGTGGCCTTACTGCTAGAATCTATTCCTTGTATCTAGTTGTAATTTCATGTCTGTTAACTCATGTCTCACTATCCTACCTCTTCTCATCCTTTAGTAACTGCTATCCATTTCTATGAGATGCACCTTTTTAGCTCCCACATGTGAGAACATGCAGTATTGACCTGTCTGTGCCTGGCTTATTTCACTTAACGTAATGTCCTTGAGGCTCATCTCTATTGCTAGGAGCAGTTTTCTAAGAATCCATCACTTTACACAGGAAGCGATGGCCCTGGCCCCATCACAAGCAGGAGAGACACACAAGTCTCCGACTATGGAATAAGAAACCCTTCTACGGTAACAGGGGGACCCTGAAGGCTGGCGTGGCCCCAGCCTAGAGGGACAAACTGCCTCTGACTGTCAAACTCACTCTGCACAGGCCTTGCTGAGAACTTGAGTGTTCCCCTGTGGGAATGAGAGAATGTGCCCAGCCCAAGTCTTTCCTCTGACATTGGGTGTATCCTTCACAGGGCTAGTCTGCTGGTTTGGTAGTTAGCCAGATGGAAATGACCTGAAACGAAGTCTGAGTCATCTGTCTCGCCCATCTTTGAATCCATTCATTCATTTGCTTCATCACTCATTCATTGTAGAAATAATTATGGAACGCTCTGTGTGAACCAGGCACTGCTCCTGGCACTTGGGATACTGAAGTGAACAAGACAAAGACAAAGATAACCCCCAACTTCATGACAGGGCAAAGACAAGAACCAAAGAGCATCTGTGTAAAAGTGAATTAGAGAGTTTATCTGAAGAGGGTGGCAGGCATGGAGGAAAGAGAAAAGCTTGAGCCTAGTAGAACAGGTGGGGTGACCATGAGTATTCCATGGGGTGCAGGGGCCTCACAGAGCATGGAGGAGCAGGGCCTGCAGCTCCCTAGTGTGGCGTGTGCCCCGCCATATGCAGGAGGTCAAGGAGATCTGACCCCCTTTGTTGGAAGCAAATGTTGGACTGTGAGTGCAGTCCCAGGGGAGTGAGTGCAGGGGTTGGGGGTGGCGGTGGGGAGAGGCAGTTGCATCTGGACACATTTTGAAGCTGAACTAAGAGGATTTCAGAAAGGATTGGATGGGGTCAGAGATGGGGACAGTAAGGGAGGGATGAGGTCAGGGTTGACCTGGGATGTGGGGCCTGTGAGCTCAGGAGGTGTCTGTGCAGAATGGAAAGGTGATTTCTCACTTCATCTAGGCCACATGTGGTACCACATCTGAATGTCTGCACACTTGAGATTCCACTGGACCCCTCCGGGCTACCCAGAGCTTATTTACGGCTGTGATCGTTACAGCTCCCTTTCATATTGGGCTCAGATGTGTTGAATGTATCCGACTGAGAATCTGAACGAACAAAAACGATGATGGGACCAGAAAGGCAACTACTGCTGGAAAATCATGGCCTTTCCAACTTCAGCATTCTCTGCCCCAGAGGCAGGTTTTCGTTTTCATGTGAAACTTCAGCTACTGTCTTGGAGGGGGTGGACTTTTCATCTTCCAGATCTGGGGAGGAAGGTTATATTGAGCATTATGGAAGCTGCTTCAGATGCAGATTTTAGGAAGACCCAAGAGAAGAAAATAGGTCCCTATGACGTCACTTCCATATGGAAGGGAGCTTGGAACAGATTTCCTAGTGCACAGTAGTCTTGAGAGAAGTCACCGTGCTGTCTTCCTCGTTCCCACTTGCTCTGCCAGAAGTGATACCCAAAATACTCCTTCTCGATCGACACTACAAATATATCCCTCTCTCCCAAGAAGCTCATCATGGCTCTGAAGTTCCCAGTTCATGAAATTAAAATTTATCACTATAGTTTTCTTCCCCCGTTCCGAGACAGAGTCTTGCTGTGTCTCCCAGAGTTGGAGTGCAATGGCCCGATCTCGGCTCACTGCAACCTCCGTCTCCCGGGTTCAAGCAATTCTCCTGCCTCAGCCTTCCGAGTAGTTCAGATTACAGGCACATGCCACCACGCCCGGCTAATTTTTGAATTTTTAGTGGAGACGGGGTTTCACCACGTTGGCCAGGCTGGTCTCGAACTCCTGACCTCATGATCCACCCACCTTGGCCTCTCAAAGTGCTGGGATGACAGGCGTGAACCACTGTACCCGGCCTATCCCTACGGTTTTTAGGGCTCTATCGAATGGCTCCATTTTACCTCTCTCAGCACATTTTACACACAAATGACAAACATAATCATAATCAGCAACATAATAAGAGGCCTGTGATTCTTTGTTATTTTATGTATTTATTTGTTCAGCAAGTATTAAGCACCTACTGTGTGTAGGGCATTGTTTTAGAAGCTGGGAATACAATGGTGGATCTAACTCCAGTCTTCATGGGGCTTATAATCCAGAAAAGGATCCCAATAAAAGAAGAATCTCCGTCCGGCAGCGTGTTGGGTGGTACAGATGAGACACACTCAGAGATGGCAGGGATGATGTCTTACAGGGACTGACCATGGGCTTGAGGCCCCAGTAAGGAGTCAGCCCAACAGTATCTGGATAATCCCGCAGACGTTCAGGGTCCAGGACACTAGCAAGACCCCAGGTGAGGCCAGGCCGACAGGTAAACAGGGTCTAGAGCCCATGAAACATGATGGTGAGAACAGAAAACAGGTGCCTGCCGTGGGCTGATGCCCTGCGCCCAAATGTCTGGTGAGGGATGGTGGTGGGCCAGGGCTTCCTGACCAAGGGAGGTCCATACACTTGGGTGGGGAAAATATATTTATTGTCACTAATCTCTAACCAAAAGTTAGCATTTCTTTCCAATATAAATGTACAAAATAAACGACTGTAACGTTGCCAGTACTGGTAGGCAATGCTTGACAGATTCAGCAAATAAAAAATACAGGATGCCTAAATAAATTTCAGATAAACAAAAATTTTTAGTGTATCTCACGCAATATTTGACAGGTACTTACACTACAAAAATTATTCATTGTTTATCTGAAATTTAAACTGAACTGGTGTCCTGCATGTTCTCCGGCAGCCCTCTGTCCTGGGGACTCTGTCCCCACAGCCATCAGCTATTTCCATTCACACTACGCTTGTTGCGGTCATCCTGACACACCTGTGTGCTCATCACTGTTCCAAAACCGCAGCAGCTGTGAAACCAGGTTCCAGATGATTTAATGCATTAATAATGCACATATGTTGTCATATAGCAAGCTGGTTTTTTAAAACTTATTTTGCTGTTTCAGTGTCATTGGTTTTCTCTGTCACCTGAAGTAGTTCATTTCATACACTTAGAAGCATGAGTGTGAGGAGTCCATGGTCATCCGCAGATGACCTTGGGGATCCATGGCATGAAGGCAGGGAAGGCTCCTGCAGTGCAGCACCCGTCACCCCTTCTCCATGAGCCCAGGCCTGGCTGCATCCACCACGTGCCCCCGAGGCCGCACCCCCTGTGCAGTATGCTGACCCTGGGGGAAGGCTGCCGGATTCTGTGCAAGCCCAGAGAGCCACAGATTGACAGGCCTGACGTCAGCAGTCAAGGCAGTGGGAGCCCTGCAGCCTGCACACATGGAAGACAGTCCTAGCGCACCTTCCGGTGGGTCCCGGGGCCCCCACAGCGCCAGTCCCTGCAAGACCTTCCCTCACAGAGTCAAGGTTCGTCTTAGAGGCTGGACGGGGTGAAGAGACTTGGGGATGAGAGCAAGGAGAAGCAGCCCTACTGAGGAGTAGCCCCAAGAGGTGCTTGGAGGGGACGGGATAAACATTAAACTGTTCCTGCTACCCAGTGGGTGACAGCAGACAGGCAGGAAGGGCAGATGATTCTAGAGAAAATCCACCACATTTGCTGGTCCCAGTTTTGTCCTCATGGCGCATACCACTGTGTGTATCTCTGTATATGTCTGGAGGCCTGGGGCAAACCCGTCCCTCCCTCCGTCCCGCACAACTGCACAGTGCTAAGCCCCTTCTTGTTACTTTGCTTTGGGTCAAAGTTCAATGCCTTCTCCTGATGCCAAGGTCACATTTGCACCCACTCTGGTTTAGATCCACCCCAGCCTGCCCTCCCTTCCTCCCCCATCCCCCCTTCACCGCCAGCCCCTGCCCCATGTGTCCCCTTCGCAGCACTTGATGACACACCTGACACTAAGCTCATGTCTCCAGTAACGCACCAAACTCACCCAGGACAGGACAGGGCCCAAGTGCCCAAGTGTGGAGCCGTGAGCGCACTGAGGGTGCTGCAGGGGCACCCGGGCCTGGTACAGGCCTGCCGCTCAGTGCACATTGATTGAATGTGTGAATGAATGGATGAGTGAATTGAATTAGACAGCGGGTGCTACATGAACCCTGATTTAGAAATAACATGGGTCCCCCCAGAATTACCTTTAAAGTGTTTGTTTAAATTTACTTTATCCCCAGAGGCCAGGATTTGAGAATGACAATCGGTAGGTCTATGCACAAATGGAATTCATATTTTTGACGTGGAAATTCCTGTTTGTGGAATCTTTCCTCCACCGAGATCCTAGAATGTAGTCATGAAGACTCATGCACCAGCCTGCCTGGGCTCTAGTCCCAGCTCCACCACGTGCTGCCATGTGACCTGAGCACGTTCATTACCCTGGCTGGGCCTCGATGTTTCCCATCTGCACTCTGGGTGAAATTAGAATACGTTTTACAGGCTTTTATGAGGGCTGAGGCGCTCCATCTGCATAAATCACTCTGATGGATGTCTGCCTCATCATGAGAGACACGTCAGCAGGTGCTTGGAGGATGCTGCTTCATTTGGTTTTGAAATGTGTGGGTGTCACATCACATTAGGTGGCTGATCTAATGGTCCTAATGGAAGAACCTGAGTTCCTCTCCCTCGTCCCCACGCCCCAGTCAGCTGACTCCAAAGCACAGGGATGCAGCAGAGATGAAACCGTGTATAAAATACATTTATTTAGATCCAAGAATATGGTTTGCATCCAGCTGCTCCTCCCTCCCCCAACCGTGTAAGGACCAGGCTGCCACACCGAGAAACCTCGGTGCCTCTGCTTCGAGAGAACCAAGTTCATATCACCTCCATCTTAAACAGTTTTATTAGAGCCGCATACAGAGCCCACGCAGTCGTGGGGTGTGTGTGTGCGTGTGTGTGTGTGTGTGTTGAGGGTGGCATTCGTTAAAGCCCTCTCAGAGGTTACTCACACGCACCCTCAGCCTGTGGGCACCCACCCACCATCACTTTGCTGGAGCGTGCTTTACACTGTGCGGTGCTTCATAAGAGCACATGGAAACAGCTTCTTCAAAAGGTGATTATATGTAACTACATATATATGTGTATTTAGGAAAATATGGGACGACTGTCTTGGAGACGACATCCTCATTTAAAGAGACGCCTCTGTAGCCCTGGGCTGGGGTCTCTGCATTTGATTCCCACCCCCGGCCGGATCTGGGAATCCCTGTCAGGGCTGGGGGAGGGAACGGGAACAAGGGAACCTCCAGAGGGAGGGGACATGTGATCCTGGTTCCTTGTGCAGGATCCCCAGCAGGGAGGCAGCAGCCGCAGCCCCACGTGGCCAACCCGCGTGAGAAATCCAAGCTAAAAATAGCCCGGAGCCTCACACTCTCCGGCTCAGGCAGGCACGATTTTCCCTCTAGGGTTCAGAGCAGCATTAGGAGTGTGCTGACGGTTTTGTGACACACCAGAAGCGTTGGCTTATTCTGATCTGTCACTGGAATACACCACGGGCTTGGTTTTCCTTTAACTCCAGTGCCGTCCGATAAATCTGGAATGTGCATTGAGGAACGCCAGGGGGGCGTTTCCTGGGTTCGGGGGCAGGGTTTGAGGATGTGAAGACCTCTCCCCAAGCCCCCGGAGTGACCAGGCTTTGTGCACACAGCCTCCTCCAGGAGGAGGGCCCCCGGTCTCCGAATGTGTCACGTACACTTCCTTTCAAGGGCTCACTATGCAGCTGCTTAGGTGCAGCCAAGAATCGAGCTCCTTTTTCACACAGAGCAATATCGTATTACCTTTCTGTTTTCAAAAAACAATGTGTATGATCTTCAGCAGTAAAACTGCATGGTCTGCTCTCAGGGCATGGTTCAAGAAGAGACCAAATAAAGGGGGGCCTTGGAGGATCTTTAATAAATTCAAGTTTTAGTGTATAGACCTAATGGAACCTCCTTTTATTGAATCTATTTATAAATGCTGAACCCAGTTGCGTGTGTTTGGAAAGCTAACATTTTCCACACGAGACAGCTGGTGGAATGTGTGCTCTTCGTGCTAAAAATAGGTAAACCCCGAGGAACATATCTGCGCTTCCTGTTGTGAGACGGTGCAGATGTTCTAATACCAAAGATCAGAACGACATTTGCCAGTTATGAAAATCATCCTCAATTAACCGTGAAAAGTACTGTCTCATCTATCAGATAATTTCTCCCTCTCTCTCCTCTCTCCTCATTTCTTCTATGGGATTTTTGAGATGGAAACTCCCCACCTTAGTGGGAAGGGAG
>NW_012102332.1:467334-499709 GCF_000951045.1 Mandrillus leucophaeus
TGGCCTCAGCCTCCTACAGTGCTGAGATTACAGGCGTGAGCCACCACGCCCAGCCTGTCCTTTTGTGACTGCCCTCCTTCACTCAGTGTCCTGTCCTCTAGGTTCATCTGTGTTATACACGTGTCAGAAATCCCTCCTCTAGGTTCATCTGTGTTATACATGTGTCAGAAATCCCTCCTCTAGGTTCATCTGTGTTATACATGTGTCAGAAATCCCTCCTCTAGGTTCATCTGTGTTATACATGTGTCAGAAACCCCCTCCTTTTAAGATAGAATAATATAATATCCCACTCTACGTGGAGTCCATATTTTTGTTTGTTCATTCATCTGTCGGCGGACATGGGCTACGTTTACCTGTTGGCTATTGTGGGGAATGCTGCTGTGAATCTGGAGGTGTAAGTATCTGTTTCAGTCCCTGCTGCGAACTGTTTGGGCAGATACCTGGAAGTGTGACTGCCGGATCAGATGGTCACTCTGCCTTTGATTCTGGGAGGAACAGCTGTATTGTTTCCCACAGCAGCTGTGCCAGTTCGCATTCCCTCCAGCAGCACACAGGGCTCTGGAGCTTCCACATCTTCACCAGCTCCTGTCATTTCTTCACGTTTAAATGATCCAGAAAGCCTTCTTAATGGGGGTGAGGTGCTGTCTCACTGCGGTTTTGTCTTTATTGATTAGTGATGTTGAGTGTGCCTTGACTATCCTTGTTATGACTGATGATGACCAAAACAATGGAAAAAACTCCTGTATGTTCGATGGTTGTTTTCAAGGGTAGACTGAGGGTAAGGGAAACCGTGGTGCCTGGAAAGGAGAAGGGGGTCCTAGGGCAAGATGAGGTGTGCAGAGAGTTACTAGTTTAAGGACCAACCTGTGGTCATCACTCCTGAGACACTTGTACAGGTGTGTGCACGGTTACATCCCAAGTGTAACACTCTGGGGTAGGAGGAGGAGAAGGAGGGTCACAGGGGCAAGGACCAGTGAGCAGGGCCGGTGAGCAGCACACAAGGCCATATCCGGGGCCCCTCAGTGGCTCTGAGGGTGCAGGGTGGGCTGCCTACCCCAGCGGCCAGCCGTGAGGATGAACTGGAATCTCGTCCCAATGTGGAGGGTGGGTTTTAGCGGAGCAACCCACTCCGGTTGGGCAGGGCAGCTCGGGCAAAACCTGCCCGGCTCCCCCATGGCACTGGGCAGGGCTGGAGGAGGCCCCCGCTACCCACTGTCATGGACACTCCTTGGCAGAAATTTCAAACAAGCGTCGCGGAGAGGTAGGACTTCCCGGGTGTCAGTCTCATGCAGCTGCTGCTCCTGTGCCAATGGCTTTCAGCTCCATCAGCTGGAAAGAGGCACGTGTTTGTCAGGACTGTCCTCATTCTGCAATTCGCTCTCTTCAGCTTCAAACTGCTCTAATGTGTCCTCGTATCTGTGGCCACACACATAGGACTCTCACAGTCATGCACTGGACCTGACAGCTGGGGGACGACGTTGGCCTTCCAAATGACAGAAACGTCGCTCTGCACCGTGCCAGGCTTCCAGAGTGGAGTGTTCTGAAGGACTCGCCCTTCGTCACTGTCACCCAGAGAAGGCCTTGCACACCCTTTCTTGTCTGCTTTGGCTCATTTTTTGAGACTGCCATGCTCAAAAGTCCCGAAAACAATAAACTATTGAGATTTTTTTCCTTGCATTTGAAGAAGGGAGGTGGTGGCAGTGCTTCTCTCTGGGGGTCTTAGGTGAAACATACAATTTCCACTGGGCTTAAGAAGCCTGACTTGGCAGCCTGGCTGGGCTGCCTCAGTGCCCCACCTGTCCAGAGCTGTCCTGGTCACCTGCATGTGCAGGGGCCAAGGGAGACAGCTGTGAGTGTGTGGCAGCCATGGGCGTTTGCTTGGTATTTCCTGGCTCCAGCTGCGCTGTGTTTGGGCCAGGGAGCGTGATGGGAGACGAGGAGGTTGCGTGTCCGTGGACGATCACCGCCATTAGACTGATGAAAAGAATGTGACTGCAAGCCTTGGTGTGTGTCCCCAGCCTGGGACGCTCTCCATCAAAGTGCATGTGGGCATGAGTTTCATGGTGCTCTGATGCCCCAGCAGGGTTGGAGGGCAAAGAGGAAGCTCGCCCGGGTCCCCTCAGGGCTGCCGGGTGATGAGGCAGAGCCACTCATGCACCGTGGGGTCAGGGCTCTGGAAGTGTTTTCCAAACAGAATAACCATGGCAGCTTCTTGTACCCCAAAGGCCTGAGAGTGAGTCTTCATCGCAGGCCTTGAGCTTGGAGGAAGGAGTTTCAGACTCCGACGGCCCAGCTAGTCAGGACCCCATTCTTTGTTTTATTTAGTGATTGTGTCCCTGGCCAGTCCCCTTTAGAATTCATGGCTTTGGGAATAATAAATAAATAAAAAGAAACTTTGCGGCTTCATCCCGAAAGTACAGATGGGTCACCCTGGCCGTCCAGAGCACGTCTGCATTTCTCTGTGGGTTATTTGCGGGAGGAGCATGACTGGTCTGTCTTGCATTATTTATTATGTTTTTTTTGTCATTTAACTTTGAGATGCAAACATAAAATCTGTAAAACTAAAAGATATCCCTTTCTAAAATAATTGAATTGCGAGCTATGAAATCCCATTTTCCGCAGTAAAGCACGAACCTGCCTGTAGCGTTAGAGAAGGTAGCTGTGCTGAAAGCTGGAAGAGAAACGGGAGGACAGCCTGGGGCGCGGGGCCTCCCCGGTCTCCCCCTGGTTGCTGTTGCCCTCCAGCCAGAGAGGCTGGGAAAGGTGAAAAGCAGACAGGTTTGCAGTTCAGGGAACAACCTGGGCTTTGTGTGCTGTTTTCAATAAGAGCAGAGGATGCTGCAAAGTCCTCATTAGGAAGAAAACGTTAAGAGCCGGCCGAAGTCTGCCCTGGCTGTGGGTGTGGGCGCGCTGCTCAGGGAATTTTGGAAGCTGCGGATGGTCTCCCGGCAAAGTTGGAGGCACATAGTGTACCGGTTGGACCTGAGCCTGGGCCTGGCTCAGGAGGTGTAGGTTTGTGCCGCCCGAGTCTGAGCCAGGTCGTCCACTTTCCAGCAAAGGCCTCCAGCTGTGGTTGGATTAATGAGGACCGGAGAACAGCAGGACCATTCTACATGTCCTGTCAACACTGTTGTCACTTCTGTTGTTCCAAAACACTTGCCCCAGGTTAGGTATAAACTAAGGTCAAACAGTTTCGAAGTATTTTAGTGCTTTTAAATACAAACATGAGAAGGGATTCATTCAGTAAGACACCAGGTTAGGTTGAGATAAAAAAGGAGTTGCAACAGGAAGATCCTCTGGGTGGGGCTCGCAGGGCCCGTGTAACAGTGGCCACGCCATTGAGAGGCCCCGGAGATGGCTTCCCTTCTGAGTGAGATGAACCCAGGGGCTGGGAGGGAGGGAGCAATGAGGCTGTCTTCCCCAGGGCTTGCTCAGACCGCCAAAGGCCATCATTTCATTAAAGGAAAACAAGGCCAGGTGGAGCTGGTTTACGCCTGTAATCCTAGAACTTTGGTACGCGAAGGCAGGCAGATTGCTTGAGCCTGGGAGTTGCAGACCAGCCTGGCCAACATGGTGAACCCCCATCTCTACAAAAAATACAAAAATTAGCCGGGCATGGTGGCAGGTGCCTGTAGTCCCAGCTACTTGGGAGGCTAAGGCAGGAGGACCCTGTGGGCCTGGGAGGTAGAGGCTGCAGTGAGCTGTGATCGCACCCCTGCACTCCAGCCTGGGCAACAGAGTGAGACCCCGTAGGAAAAGGGTAAGGGGGAGAGGGAGGGAGAGGGGGAGGGAAAGGGACCAAAAAGCTGGTGCTGTCAAAGTTGACTTTGTGATCCACAAATGTGCTCTCACCCTGCGTGTGGGAAGCTGCCCTGGACATGGGCTCTGCAGCAGTGGCAGGGTGAACGCTTACGCAAGTCTCTGTGCCTTGGAGGTAACAGGTCCAAACAGGGGCATTCTCAGTAGAGATTCGAGGAAAGCAGGAGGAGGGCGGAGCTGAGTCCCAGCCCCTTACTGAAGGCACAGATACAATGAGGGCAGGTGCCTCCTGGCCAACGAGTCAGGGAGCCGGGACCCTCTCTGTGCTCACTGCTCTTCCGGGTCTCCCCTCCTGCTCCTCTCTGCACTCTGCACCCCTCCCTGCGCCTCCCTGGCCTTGCACGGCTTGGGCAGCTCTACGTGCAGGGGAGAAGCAAGCTCTCCAAGCACTTGCCGCCATGCACACTTACAGCTGGGCCTGCATTTTCTAGTCACAAATAAATTGCCTATGTCCCTCTAACTCCTACACCCACTTTTTTCTCTGTCTATTCTATAAATGACTGAAAGACAGTCTGGGTATATTCATGATTTGTCTATTTCTCCTTTTCGTAAATTTGTTTCATGTATTTTAAAGCTCTGGTTATTAGGGGTGTATCACTTGGGCGATTCTCATGTCCCAAGAAGCCGGCCTTTTTACCATGATCACATCCCTCTTTATGGCCTGAAGTCTATGTTGTCTGATATTAACATAATTATGTCTCCTTTCTTTTACATATTGCTTATATGTAAAATTCTTTTGCACCCATTTATTTTCAACCCAGTGTCTTTATACTTCACACGCCTTCTTTTGAAGAATGCAAGTCTTGTTATATTAGCCAGAAATTACAGAAAATATTAAATCATAATGGGTTACAGGAAGCAATTGTCCTTTACCTCTGATTATCACAGGACTGCCTTCAGCGTTTCAGGATTACCACTCATTCTTAGATTCTTCAAACATTTTCTCAGAGTATTCCAACTGGTAGGTTCTGTGCAAGGTGCCAGGGATAGGGAAGAGGACATAGTATCTGACCTCCAAGAACTTAGAATTAATTGATTTTGACTTTGACGAGTTAGGCACACTGTACAATGTCCAATGACTAATCCAGCTATTTTGCCACCAAGCCTTAGGAAGCCAGCCTTCCTACTTATTTTAGATTCGTTATTACGATTTGGTAACCTATTTCACCTACTGCTTTTTTTGAGATAATCATGAAGTTCGCCCCCATATTATGTTCATTTTGACATCAAACTTAGTTGCTCAGCATGAATTGTTATAATTGTGGATTTCTGTGAATACTCCCCATCCTAAGAGCAGCTGTCAATGCCCTTTACATTTATTTCTCTCAACTGACTGTGGGATGCATATTCCTGAAGCCAGCACCAAGGTCATTCCGTTTCCCAAGAGCAAGCATCTACTCTCCAGAGGAGAAAGACGTCCTCTGGGAAGAAGGTAGGTGTGTGCGCAGGATCGTCTGGAAGCTGGGCGTCTGGAACTCTCAGATACATACGTAAATACGCGTCTAGTCCTTGCACTTGGTGCTCACAACCATTCCCTTAATTCAGGGAGCACTGCCACCTTCCCAAGGAGATTCTTTTCCTATGTGTTGTCCCAAGAACAGAGGAGGTGGCATCGGGCTGGGCAGGGTGGGGATGGCTGTCACCTTCAGTCCGAAATGACTGGCTGCTGAAGCCCCCACCACCGCTTTGTCTGCCCCATTTAACAGGGCACAGAGATTCCTCTGACGTTCACTCATGCCGCATCTCAGGTGTTCTGAGGGAAGTGGATTTCTCTCCCAGCTCCAGCTGGGAGTCCCAGTCAGGACGTTCCCCTCCATTTGCCAGTGAACGGTTCTGAGGATGTTGTGCAAGCTCTGCAGGGTGAGGCTGAGGAAACCGGGACTCTGGAATGTGGAGAGAGGGGCCCTCTGTCTCTTCTGAACAGTGACGCATGGATCAGTCCTGAGGGTGACTCCAGCCAAGCATCCCCAAGAACAGAGGCAGCCCCAGGACAAAGCTGTCCCTGAAAGCCAAGGGAGGGATAAGGGAGAAAAGCCCAGGTCTGAGTTGCTGAGTCCAGGCACCCTCTCTTGGGACCTGCACTGAGCCTGTGCCTGCTTTTCTGCTGGACTGGAATGAGATGCATTTTCTGTGACTTGCAATGGCCCACACTCCTTGTGGAATGAGCCATTCTTTCCTGATATGCTGTGCTTAGGAATTTCTTTGTCCTCAGATCCTATGCCCTCTCTGCATTGCTGTCCTTGAAGACAGGCATGCAAAGAGGCCCTAGGTCTCTCCCATCTCTTATACACATCTAGATGTGTATAAGAGACAGCTGCATTGCTGTCCTTGAAGACAGGCATGCAAAGAGGCCCTAGGTCTCTCCCATACAGCAGGAAGCACACCCTCACAGCCCCAGTGCTGAGCAGAGCCAGCAACTAAGAACTGTTTGACAAGTAGAAAGGAGGACTCAGAAGAGGACATGCCACAGCATTGCCTGGGATTGTTACCATTTCCTCCCCTTCCTTCTCTAGTTTTAGAGGGACAGAACTAACGGCTCATTAGAAAAATGCCTGAAGTCGGCCGCGCTCCTTGGCACGCGGTGCTGATGGCCTGGTGCAGGGTGCCGCGGTGGCCGGCTGTGCACAGCCTTGGTGTGTGCCAGGCAGCTGCTTTCTTCATCGCCTCTGAAAGGACTTGCCTTACGGAAGTGCCCTCAGATCATACTCTGTGAGGTCAGCTATGAATCATTTCATACACCAGTGGTAACTGGACACACTCTCTTTGCAAAGTGAAGGTTGTTTATTGCTTGTTATGATTTAACAGGCAAAATACTACACCAGGCTGTAACACCTAAGTGGTCTTCATGAAATGCCTGCCCGGAACGGAATGCTGGGATGCACGCAACCATGAATGTTTCCTGAGGTCTCCTTTCCCTCACCTGGATGACGCAGAGCCCAGCCCTCCTGTGTCGGTGGGACTGGAAGCCCGTGGGGGACTCTGCGTCTGGGGGCCACGTGCTGTGCCCTCTGCCATCTCTGCTCACTGCTCCCCCATGTTCACACTTGCCTGCATTCACTGAGTGGTCACACGTTTGTACCCAGGGAAAGCAGGGCCATGCACGTTGAAGAAAACAAATCACACTGCTTGTTCTTAAAAATGAGATGAAAAAATAAATCTAAACACGCTTTTCAACTGTCACTCTTCTTTAAACTTTTATATATGTTAAAGCTCTTCTTTTTCAATATACTCTACTCAGAACTTTAAAAAATAAACTTTCTTTTTTGGTACCTCTTGTTTCCTGTATTAGCCTGGGAAACATTTAGGAATACATCTCCCTAGAATTCTTCTGTGCAAATAATAAACATAAATAATATTAACATTTATTTATATATATTAAAAAAGGCCATTTCAAGGTTTTCACTGCGACCGCCTTGAAGATGCTCCTATAAGTAGTCTGTGGTCCGGCCCCTGAAGTCCTGATCGGCCTGAGTGGGGCTGGACAGCAAGTCCGCGTCCCGTTTGTCCATCGGCAAGCTGCTCCGTCCGGGCGAACTGTAGGACGCTCCCCAGCCTGCTGACCAGTGACCAGGAGGAAATCCAGTTGAGTAAGCTGAAGGTGGGCAGGCTGAAGAGGGAAGACAGCGGGGTCACCCTGCTGGTGCTGGCAGCTCTCACCTTGGACTCCTCAGGACACCCTCCCGGGACAGCATCCCCTGGCGTGGAGGACCTGGGCGCCGGTGCACTCAGCCTTTCCAGCAGGGTGTGCTCCCTCAATGCCATGCTCATGTCCACCGTGCTGGGCTCCCCGCTGGCCTCTGGGGAGCAGGCTGGCTGCTGTGTGTGCCAAGAAGGCTGGGACAGGGGCACAGAGACGGTCCTCCCTGCTGAGTGCTCGGTTCCTGAGTCCTTCGGGAGGCATCCCTGAGCAAAGGTCTCTTTGGGAGTCCTGTGTCTCCTGGGGGACTTCCTGGCCAACTGACGTGCCAGCTGAAGTTGGGTGGGGAGAACGCTCCCCTGGAGGGATCTGAAAAACAATCTAGAAAGAGCACATTAAAACAAAAGGTTAGGTATTGCTGTGGGTGGTGTCTTTGAGCTTCCAGAGACCCTCACAGGGCAGAAGCAATGCCAATGCTGTCTGGGCTCACTCGGGGCTCAGCGGCACCATCCCACTCTGACACCCACCTGGGCAGCAGTGCAGCGACAGGTGTCATCAGGCAAGTCAAGTAAAACACTGGGTCACCCAGTAAGGCTTGCATAGTCCAGTAAGGGTTGGATGGAGGATAGCACGTGGCACAAGACGCGTTGTAAATCAAAGCCACGGTGAAAAACAAAAGGACACTGAAGCCACACGTTATCCAGTTGAGCCAGGTCTGAGGGGGAATGAGAAAGAAAGGGTTTTTATTTCCACCTGAAAGTGACAACAATGACAATAACAAAAATGCGCCAGTCATCAACGAGCGGGTGTGAGGTTCTGAGGCCTTCGGACACACTGCGGTCTATGACACGGGTCACCGGTGGGGCTCAGTGAGGCCTCCGGAACCCGTGGACCACCCTGGGAGATGCATAGGAGGTGAGATGGAGTCAGGGGCAAGAGGGCAAGACAGGAGGGAAAGGAGAGAATGTGGTGGAGGAGGGAAAGAGGCAGGAGGGAGATGAGCATGGACGGGGACGTGCAAGCATCGGGCTGCAGCAGCTCCCCACACCACAGGGCTCGGGAACATGTCACTGTCCTTCTCATCACACTGAGGTCAGATCTGCAGTCTCCTGTCTACTCACATCGACCTCACGAATCTGCAGGGAAGTGTAGGGTCCACGGCATCAGTGCCCTTCTGAGACGTGGCCACGCAGGCGGCGCTTACCCAGGTTTTGGTCTCAATGCCGAGGTGCAGCAGGAAGGTGAGCAGTGCGATCGTCACGATAGGGGTCCCCCAGGTGAACAGGTCCACGTTCGAGTCATAGTAGGCCTGAAAGACAGCGGGGTCTTGGATCTGTAGGTCCCCGGAGGCAGCTGGTAAGAAAAACTGCGCCCGGGGGCCAACTTACCAGGTAAGGAATGGAAAAGCAAACCAGGCTCTGGAAGGTGGCGTCGGCCATGTTAAACCAGAACGTTCGCGGCCGGTATTCCTGGGACACAAAAACAGTCAGTAATGTTACAGTGAAGTGCTGGCATCCTCTGTGAAAGCAGTTAGAATAAAAATGGAGTCACTTGTGTTAAAAACAACAACAATAACAACAACAAAAACCAGCCCTGAGGAAGAGAGCTGGGAAAGGCCATGAAGGGAGGGTTCTTACGCATAAATGTCTGACAACAAAAATGATCAGATCCACAAAAAATATGTCTGTAAGGACATGTGCCCAGCAACCGTCTGTCCAACTCAGACAGGCATCGTTTTTGTCGTTTATCCTTGTAGCCAAGGAAAGAGCACCTCAAAACCATCATGAAGTTTTTTTCCTTTAAATACATATGTCTTCCTTTACCTCCCTAAATATGCACATAGTTTACTACAGCACACATATTCCCATTGCAATGCCCTATTCCCGAATACACACCATTCTCTTTTAGAGAGCCTCTCCCTGTTTGCTGTTTAGGTTGACACCTCGAATGACATTTCCTAGGATGCTACACATAAGCGAATGCACAAGGCAAGCACCCGGGGAAAGCTCACTCTCTCAGGACTTCTGGAGATGGGAGGCCCCAGAGGCCTGGCGAAAAGCACCAGCAAACACCTACAAAACTATCTGCAGCTGAGTCACGGGAACGTGTGCACCAACAAGACGGGCTTCAGTAGCTCCAGGCTCACAGTAAAAAGATGAAACTGGCCGGGGGCGGTGGCCCACGCCTGTAATCCCAGCACTTTGGGAGGCCGAGGTGGGCAGATCACAAGGTCAGGAGATGGAGACCATCCTGGCTAACATGGTGAAATCCCGACTCCACTAAAAATACAAAAAAATTAGCCGGGTGTGGTGGCGGGTGCCTGTAATCCCAGCTACTAGGGAGGCTGAGGCAGGAGAATCGCTTGAACCTGGGAGGTGGAGCTTGCAGTGAGCCGAGATCGCGCCATTGCACGCCAGCCTGGGCGACAGAGCGAGATCCTGTCTCATTAAAAAAAAAAAAAAAAAGATGAAACTGCTTTCTACATCTTCCCAGAGAACACGCCTCTCGAGTAGGAATAGCACCTGAAATTCCAGGCATTCTCCCCCAGTTTAAGCCCTTGCATTCCTTCCACTTTGACCAGGTTTTGCCTCTCCTGGTGGCGGGTCCCTTAGAATGTTTCTTAAGAGCGATTTTAAAATCACACAATGGACGTGTCCCAATGTTAAAACCAAAAAACTATATGCCCATGGGCAGAAATGAAAATAACCTTGATATAGATGAACAGTCTCTATTACCCGGGTGACCAAATGTGTATTTGACCCTGCCAAGTCCGAGAGCAGCTGGCACGGGACCTGCAGGACACAGACTGGGGAAGGAGCTCTGGCTGAGCACTCAGGGAAAGTGCTGGCTGGGCTCTCGTGGGCCACCTAATTCCACAGGACAGGACACACTCCCAGCGTCTTTGTTCCACAGGTGGCCGAGGAGGCTGAGGCCTGGCCAAGGATGGGAATTCCCCTGAAGCAACAGGTAACAAGCAGAGGCCCTGCTCTCCTCCCTGGCCCTCCGCCTCCTGGCACCCCGTGCATGCAGCTTGCTTCTGTGGGAACTGAATGTTCACAGAGGTGGCCAAGGGAAGTTAACTCACCAGTGAATGAATCTGGAATTAGGGATTATTGCGGGAGAAATGAGACTCCATGTTCTTTTTACCCACATGGAATAATTCAAGGCAAAGAAAAGCACTTACTGTTTACTTCAATGGCTGGCTAGAAACAGCTGGTCATCAGTGTGTGAATCTATGTGGTATATTAATGTCAATATGTATTTAAATCTAGTTGCTCTTTCAGTGGCTCAGTGGCTTCCCTGTGGGTTTGTCTTCTTGTTAATTCCCATTCAAAGTCAGTCACATTTTCTTCCTTGCTTTAGAAAATCCCCCCTCCAGCCTCAATGATCCCCTGTGACTGACTTGGACTCTGGGCTTTCCCTGGGCTCCTGGAGACTCTTGGAGTGGGGACAGTTTTGCTTACGACACTCAATGCACTGCAGCCAAGCAGAGAGCGGCCCTTTTTCTCCTTCCTCTAGCATGGTGAGTTCTAGAATTTCTGTTTGTCCAGGGTGTCCATCTCCCCCAGGGAGGCTGGGGGACTGGCGCTTTGGAAGAGTGAACGTGGGGGGCAGAGCTCAGGAGGCGGAAGGCGGAAACTCCGGGGCACTTTACCTCCATGTTCTGGCCACTCTTGTAGAGCTGTGGGTTGGTCTGCAGCACGTTGGCCGGCACATCCCTGTCCAGCACCCCAGTCACGAGCGGGGGAAGCGACGAGAAGAGCAGGTTAAAGAAGATTAGATACCACTGGTCAATCATGGCAGATGCAGAGAAGCCACAGAAAAACTGGAACCAAAACAGGAGGCCCACGAACATCTGAAATCAAGAAAGGAAGAAGAGGAACAGGCGAGTCTTCAGTCATTGCTGAGGATTCTCATCGAGGGAGCTGACAGGCCTGTAGCGTTTCACAGTCAAGATTAACTGTATTGGCAGCAATTCTTCCAAAGACAGCCGCGACCTTGAGTCCTGCTGCCGGCCTCCGCCTCTCCCTCTTCCTCCTTCCCTTTGCCCTCCTCACTCCCTTAAGAAAGAAGAACTGGCAGTGGGAATTGGGAGTTTCCGGGAGCAGCCCTTGCGGGGATGAGGTTTTGTGTTTGACAATCTCTGGATCATTAACATAAAACAAAATCAAGGTTTCACAGGGCTCTAGGGCTGCTCACATTTCAAGAGGGCCAGTTGGGTATGAGCTGTGGCTTCTTCCCTAGCGGCCCTCCTCTGTCTGTGACCCCAGACAAAGCCTACCTGTGGCTGTATCTTTGCTCCTGTCTCCTCTTTAGTGACCTGCATACTCTCTGAGGAGGTGCAGTGGGCAGTGACTGACTCCCACTGAGGGAAGGACACACAAAAGCACAATAGCAAAGCCAACGACCTCATCAACGTCGCTGCGGTGACCTGATTGTCCACGGGGACCTCTGCTGGGGGGAGAGGGAGAGGCATCATCTCTGATCCTCATAGCTACAGCTACCCGGCTCAGCAGAATAGGAAAGTGAGATTCAGGGAGGTGGAACAGCCACCTCCGGCCCCTGCTCAGTGGGGTGGGAAGAAGGTCAGATCTCTTCTCACTATTGCTAGATCCCTGAGTATCAGCGGCCTGAGTGCATTTATACGGTGGGCATGACAGTTCAGTGACTGCAAAGCATTCTAACACTCATGAGCTATGCAGCTGGGCACAGAGCATGAACCCCTCATTCTCGCTTTCCTTGCTTATGGCATGGACATACCAATGCCACTCGGCCAATGCAGCTGCTGTCAGCATTAAGAGACCCAATGCATTTCGAGTACTCACTAGAGTTCCTGGCGAGCTATCGGTGTGCGCCTACAGTGTGTGGTGGTGAGTGGCATCGTTAGTTCCCTTGCTCGGGGTCCAGGCAGGGCGAGTGCTCTCACCCCACATACAGAGAGGGAATTTGAAGTTCCAAGACATCAAATGACTTGGCTGAGGTCACGGTGTGAGTAAGAAGCCCAACTTGTTCATCTGCGATGGGTCTTGGCCTGGAGGGCAGGTGCAGTCCCAGCAGGGAGCTCTGACGCTGGACGGACATTCTCTGCTGGGCACCGCAAAGCCTGCGCTTGGTGCTGGAGCTGCGACTATCTACCCTTTTGACCCTGACTCAGTCACTTCACCTCGCTGAGTTTTTGGTTTCTTGACTTGAAAGTGACTTGTGAAGATCATAAGAAACAACAGTTTATGTTGAAATAACCCACCATGCCACATAGCCTCCAAGTCCTGTGTCAGACTATGATTTAAATGTCTTAATCTGCAGCCTTTCCCCTACACGCTGAAAACTAACATTTGGTTTTTATTCATTGACTTTCTTCCCTTCCTCACTCCTACGGCTGGCTCTCGCTCACTCACCCCCACAGGCTTGGCCTAGTGAGTCATCGGTAGCAAATGCAGTCAAGAGAAAGAGAAGTACTCAGATAATTGAGATTTTTTTCCTATAGCACCAAAAAGCTTTCTTCCCAAACCACTGTTGCTATGGAAACTTTTCTTCTCCGCTTTTGATCGGAAAGAAAGGCCAACTTCTTCCTAAAACTAATGAATTTCTCATTTCAGGAGGCAGAGTGATTATCCTTGAAGTCCTCGTGCAGATGAACGCTTGTTAACAAAGGTCTGGCGTTTTTATGGAATAAAACAGGCCCCCTCTTCTCCCCTCTGTAGCCTTCAATGGGGAGGGACCCATCGCAGGAAGCAGGAGGCTGTGCCCATTCTAGGCGGCCACTGGGGGCTTTGTTTGCATCTGAAATGTCTAATGCTTTGGCCTACATCATTCTCGCCCTCCCTTCGATCTGAGCCATTTTAACTGGGAATTAGGGATCGGCTGGCTCAACCCACAGGCTTCGTTTTGTTTTCTAAGATTTAAAAGAAGACTGGACATGGTGGTTCATGCCCACAATCCCACACTTGGGGAGGCAGAGATGGGACGATAGCTGAGACCAGCAGTCTGACACCAGCCTGGGCAACATAGCAACACTCTGTCTCTACAAACTAGAAAAAAACAGCTAGGCATGGTGGCCTGTAGTCCCAGCTACTCAGAAGGCTGAGGCAGGGAGATTGCTTGAGCCTAGGAGTTTGAGGATACAGTAAGCTATAGTGGCACCACTGCACTCCAGTCTGGGCAACAGAATCAGACCCTGTCTTTAAGAAAGAAAAAATCCAAAGAAGAAATTAAGTTGCTCAAGATCTCACAGCTAATAAGTGATAGAAATGGCGCTTGGATTCTGCCCTGCCCACCCCCATTCATCCCTCCACTTCTTTGGGAGCTGAGAACCTCTAGGCTTACAACTGTGTACTCGAGGCCTCGAAGCTCTGGGGATTCAATGCCAGACTGGGAGAAAGGAGGCAGGAGCCGGTAAGCCCAGGAGTGGTGTGACACAGCCCTCCTCGGATAGTCCCAGGCACAACCTAATCTGAATTAATGTCGGACCAAACCTAGAAGTTAAACATGCCCTTATTGGGTCTGAGCATCTGTATGCATTTGCTAGAAGATGCTCTGAAAAATGAAGGGGGTGGGCACGAGGGGGAAAGAGAGGTTGGGAAAAGAAAGGCAGGTGTAGCCTCCAGAAAAACAATTAAGAACATGGAGAACCAGCTTGGGCAACATAGCGAGACCCTGTCTCTACAAAATAAAAAATAAAAAATAAAAATTAGATGGGCGTGGTGGTGCGCACCTGTAGTCCCAGCTGCTTGGGAGGCTGAGGCTGGAAGGTCACTTGAGCCCAGGAGGTTGAGGCTGCAGTGAGCTATGATGGTGTCACTGCACTCCAGCCTGGGAGAAAACAGTGAGACCCCATCTCAAAAAATATAAAGAAAAAGAACATGAACAACCAATGACAGTTTAGAGCTAGCTAACTGGAGAGCTTTTATATGGAACTGGAAAAAGAATACAGCTTTTATTTTATTTGTTTTTCAGAAGAGTACAGGATAGGCTTGACACTGGAGCTCTGGTGTTTAGCCAGGTAGATTTATGGGACTACCCTGGAAGATGACTTATCCTAAGAGTTTATTTTGTCTCCTGTTTGTACATTCAGCCAAAAGCAGCAGCAGCCCAGCAACTCCTCAGTAAAATATCTAGAAATCGCTTACAAACGGGGCAGAGCCCTGAAGCAGCCATGTGGTCCATCCTGCAGGGCTGTGGAGGAGCCCATCTGCCAAAGCAGCAGTGAAGAAGGAACTAGGAGTCCGACGTGAAGATCCACGTGAAATGACCAGGCTGTCTGCAGAGTCCCCAGAGAGACAGAAATGTCTGCAGCCAATCTGCCCTGGGTGTGACTTTACAGCAGGGTCAGTTCAGCTACAGACTGAGCTCATCCGAGAGGGGTGCGTCTGCTCTGCAAGCCTGGGAGGTGGGAGAGAGTGGGAAGGCCCCATGGGCACCCCCTTCCTGTCGGGTCTGAGTCTCCCTGACCTGGGGGCTTGCCGCCTGTCACCTGTCCTGGTGTGGGTGTGTCCCAACAGAGGCCATTCAGTATGGGAATCAGAGTGTGGCTGAATTCCCTTATTCTGATCCCAGACCACAAAGCACACTTGTACTGATTGGATTTTTCCTGTCTACTCTAGAGAAAATGCTGACTAGAGGACTCCTGTTTGGGGATACCTGAGAAACCCACGGACAGAGTGGTTAGGAGCCTGGGAGGAGGAGCCGGGCGGCCTGGGCTGAATGCAGCCTTGAAGGTTTACCAGCTGTGTGCCCCCGTGCAAACTGCCAGCCTCATTACTACACCCCTTCTCACTCTGCAGCCGTCAGTGGACTTGCTAGTGTTATCTACCTGTTTCCACCACCTCTCCATAGAGATGCAGCTGCTCTCATGCCCCTGAATTAGACTCTGAGCCTGCAGAGCGCAGAGCCAGCCCAGGACAGGGGGCACTCGCACAGGCACAGGAGGATGGAGCAGATGGGAGGCCGTGGACAGCCCACTGGCCTCATTCAGGCGATGGTCCTAAGAACTGAATCTTCCAATCCCACAATTCTAGGCAGGTATCCGATACCTACTGTGTTTTTGTAGAAGAAGTACAGCACCATGTTGGCAAGTCGGGAGTAGCACCAATGCCCGTGAAGAATCAAGAGCCTCTCCAGGTATCGGAATTTCGGCACCGCAAAGTCGCTGGCCATCACTGCCTTCAAAGGGAGAAGGATTCCTGTTACTGGCGATGCCGACCTGGTGTAAGGTTTGTCTTCTCTTCTCAAAATGCAAGGTACACAACAGGCAAGGAAAATTCCCATTCCGATCACAGTGGGAGCGTGGCTGGCCAGGGTCTCAATTGCTGTCATCTCCCTCAGCATCTCCTTCCATTACAAAAGAGGCAATCTCGCCCAACACGCTAGTTCAGGGATGTCACCTTATAGGATTCATTTAAGCTTTCAAATGTGTGTCATTAATGGGGTTTAAAATGTTTTCCTTTTCCTGCTGTTTTCTCAACAAATGAAAAAACACAGAGATGCATGGAGTTTATCTGCCTTTCTTCACCCCTGGATGTCATTTTCCTCTAAATCGGTCCATGATCACAACCCAAGGATGACCCAAAGCTGCTCCTGCCATATGTATCAGAGACAGACATTCCCTGTCCTGGAAGGTGCATTTTGGGCTGTTCTCCCCAGGAGCCTTGGTGATGGGCAAGGCCAGGCCCACGGCTCCACTGGCCTCCCACACACTCCCAACCCAGGACGCCGGGTGCAGGTGGTGGCTGTGTGCAGGAGGGAGTGGAGAAGACGTTTCCTCCATGGACAGGCAGGACCCTGCCGTGGAAGATTCCCCTGCACATCATCAAGCAAGGTGCCTACACGATGAAGCCAACTAGGCTGGAAAATGCCACCAAATGATACCTTTTGTCCCCAGAATAATTTGAAACCCACTGTACAATAAATGTCTTTGGTAAAAAAAAATCAAACAAAATGGCAGAAAATGTTAGATTTCTCCTTACCATCAGGTTATTCTAAACAAAATGCCAATCTGCCTTTAACATCTAACTGATTTCCCTATACTCAAATAATATGTAGAAAGCAGTAAATTATGCCTCAAGTGGTATGCTTGAAATGGAATAGTGTCATGATACACAAAACCTTAGAACATCAATTTTCTGAACCAAAAGTTAAGGATTTCACAGCAAACGTCTCTCTGCCTCTTCCTGTCAATACATAGGGGCTTAAAAGTCTTTTCATGTTCTGTAGTGCTTTACTCATTAACCCCACGATTCATTCTCTCAAAAATCATCTCTTAGGACTCCACTATTGCCAGCCACAGACTTGGAGAAACAGATACCATTAGACACAGTCCCCGTCCTCCACAGAATCTGTCTGAAAAGTTCAGTCAAAAGGGACAAGTGTTAAAAAGAGGCTGATGGCCTGCAAGGCCAAACTCTAGGCTGCCTTTGAAGAAGAAACCCCCGCCCTTGAGAACCACAGTCAAACCCCTGCTGAGGTCGCCTGGCTTGCCAGCCTTCTGCAGCCCCTTCCTCCCCTAAATCCAGGCCTCAAATACAACGCTCGTCCTTCCGTCAGACTGACCTTTCCAAAGCCTCTCAGCTTTTCTGGGAATTTCAGGAGAGCAGGATCAGAGATGTTGGGGTCATCTTGTACCCCTGGCTCCCAGCCAGCCTTGGCTTTAGAGGGTGCAGGAGCTCACGAAGACAGAGCTTCCTGGGAGCTGGGAGATCTCCTCTGCTCCTCCTGCCCCCTGCCTGGGACAACCTCCCCACCTTGGCTGAGCTGGGGAGCACCTACTCCTCCTGTCTGACTCTCCACGGCTCAGCTCTGACAGCTCCGGCATCAGCATCCCACAGCTCATCTCTCAAAGGGCTCAGCAGGGACTGACTCAAATGCAAGCAACAGGGTCCCAGTGCTGGAAAACCGAAGTGCACAGGATGGTAAGGAAAGGTATCAAGCCTGGTCCCATCTCTCCAAACACATCCCCAGGGAGGATGCGCAGCTTTACATATGTGCGGAAGTGCCCAGTAACCTCCTCCCCAGCAGCTACGCCTGTTCAAAGCTGCACCTCCGGGCACCTGCCCTGTGGCTCAGCCGTTCCCATCACCTCTCACGTACAGCCCCAGGGCCTGGGCTGGTGTTGCCACCTTGAGGAGGGGAGCAGGCACGGCAGCTCCAGCCCCTCCCCAGCCACCTGCTCAATATTCAAGTGTCTGATCCAGAAGATGTTTACTAGTAGAGTTTCCAAGCATATGAGATCAACAGGCACTGCCCCCATCAGATTTTCAGTACAGGAAACCGTGAAAACAGAAGCAACGCCAAAAAAGTCAGAATGAATGAACTACAGTTGACCCTTGAACAACACTGGAGTTAGGGGCGCCCCCGAACAGTCAAAAATCCACATGTAATTTCTGACTCCCTCAAAACTTAATTACTAATAGCCTACGGTTGATGGGAAGCCTTACTGATCACATAAACAGTTGATAAACACACACAATGGAATCTACATGTATTTCACATATTCACGACATACCTACCTTTTCCTTAATTTTTTTTTTCCTTAAAAAAAAAAGAAAGAGAGAGAGAAAGAGACTGGGTCTCACTGTATTGTCCAAGCTGGAGTGCAGTGGTGCAATCATAGTTCACTTCAGGCTCAACCTCACAGGCTCAAGTGGTCTTCCTGCCTCAGCCCCCTAACTAGCTGGGACTACAAGCATGGGCCACCACGCCAAGGTTTTTGCACTGTTAGTAGAGATGGGGTTTCACCACATTGCCCCGCTGGTCTCAAACTCCTGGCCTCAAGTGATCCTCCCGCCTTGTCCTTCCAAAGTGCTGAAATTACAGGCGTGACCCACCACACCTGGCCCTCTTTAATTTTCTCGATATTTTTATGCTATGTAGTTCATCTGCAAGTTTTTTCAAATTGTCACAAATCTCCAAAAAATTTCCCAAATATTTATTGAAAAATGTCCCCATATAAGTGGACTCACACCGTTCAGACCTGTGTTGTTCAAGGGTCCCCTGTATTTTGTTCATTTATTTAGCAAATGTGTCTTGAGCTTCCCCTTGTGCAAGGTGCCACGCTGGGCACTGTGAAGACACAAAGGTGAGTCACACGTGAACACCACTTTCAGTTTTCTGGAGGAAGAAAAACGTGTGAGTAACATAATGCAGAGATTCCAGTCAGAGGACGGTGCGGGGAGTATGGCAAGTGTCAAGGACCAGCCATGATGGAACTACGGTGCATCTAGCTTAGGACCCTCCCTCTGAGGGCGGAACGTCAGCTGAAACTACTAATGAGCTCTGCACAGATCTGGCACGAAGTTCGTGCCCAACAGATAATTACTGATCGAACCACTGAATCAGCGAATGAATCAACCAGTGAGTAAGTGGTGTCTACATCTTGGTTTTCAGAACATTGGATAAATTGTTCCCTAAAATCTCCACCAATCCAAAAAAGTTGTGATTCATACTTAACCAAATGTTGGGCACCGTTGTAATACTTAATCTAAAAGCAGCACATTTTTAGTGAAGTCATTTGCTCAATGTCTGACTCCCAGACCGAGAGTGAACACAGCGGCAGAGGCAAGATGCAGAGGTGAACTTCCGTGTGAGTGAGGATGGCTACATTCCACCTGTACAGTGACGCCAGGCTCCACCTACAGCAAAGGCATTTTTTCAGATGGTATTGCTCAGTGTTCACGGACAGTAAAACGTGCCTGCTGGGACTGAGCCATCGAAAGCCAGACGGAAGGCGATGACTCACCTTGCCTCTCTCGGAACCACTTATTTCACAAAAATAGACTTGTGACATGGGAAGACATGCTTATTGCACACTGCTTCATAAACAGGAAGAGTGGTATTTCCCCAGACCTTCCACTATTGGCTCAGCAGCTGTGCTGAGCATCAGCTGTATCGAGGGCAAACTCTTTAGCCTCGTTCAACAGAGCCCAGAGGAAGGTGGGGACAGCCCACAGGGTGATAGGACAGGAGGCCAGTAGGGCCACTTGGTCCCGCAGAATAGCCTGATTGCTCTGTACCTGCATACCCTCCTGGCCGGAGATTCCCACACCCACATCTGCCACCTGGATCATGCTGACATCATTGGCTCCGTCACCTAGAAACAGCAAAGGCAGGAAGAATTGTTTGATTCTAGAAACAGCACAGGATCAAATCAATGTGCTAGATTTCCTTGGGGGTCCCCCCTGAACTCAGTCCTGTGAAAGGGTCCTGGGGAAGATGGGGGAAAAAGGAGTAGAGCACCCACCCTGGGAGAATAGAGTTAAGCATTCAGAATAAGCCAGACACACCGGGAGATGTTTCAGAAAGCGGGCTAGAGCTGAGCCACCTGGGACGCGGTACCCGCTCTGCCGTGTCACTCTCACGCCAGTAAAGCCCTCATCCTACTGCCTGGCACAAGGAAAGATGCCATCATCATCTTCATCATCATTAGTTACCGAACCACACCAGCCAAGCAGCCAAGGCTACCCCCAGGCACGCTTCCCCGGGCAGTTTCTAAACTCAAGGGAGGAGGTTAAATTGAGCCCAGCATATTGTGGAGCTCTTTTCTTTTTTTTTGCACATGGATTGCCACAGTATTAGCCATTGTGCTCACTTTGGGGCCCTCTAGGGGTGCAATAAAGGAGAACTTCTCGTCACGCTGTCAATTTTTTGATAGAAAATGTTTAGGAACACAGGTCATAGGTCAGAGCTCTGGAAACCTTCGGGGAAAGGAGAGCAGAGACAAAGTCGTTATCACTGTGTGACGGTCACCATTCTTGGAACTGGACAGCAGAAGAGCCCAAATCAGGGCATCCATCCCAAGTTGCACAAGTGAGAAAATGTGCAGATACACAAAGTTAGAGTGACTCATAGTGTGACTACAGGATGTCTCTTCCTTGTGATTTTCCTGTTCTTTATAATGTTGAGACCAATATTAAGCAATCAGTCAATATATATCAAACTGGACTTCTCTGAAGTAATAGAAATCAGTACAGCTTTCCCCAGAATGTCCCATTTAAAATGAGATATGGTATGCAACAGTACTCTATATTATAAACCACTGGGCACTAGGAGTAGGTCACATTGGTGCTTTAACGCATTCTTTCTTTCTTTCTTTTTTCTTTTGAGACAGGGTCTCACTCTGTCACCCAGGCTAGGTGGGAGTGCAGTGGCATGATCATGGCTCACTGCAGCCTCAACCTCCTGGGCTCAAGTGATCCACCCACTTCAGCCTCCTGAGTAGCTAGGACTCCAGGTGCATGCCACCATACCCAGCTAGGTTTTGTGTTTTTAGTAGAGATGGGGTTTCGCCCACCATGTTACCCCAGCTATTTTTTTTTTTTTCTGAGACAGGGTCTCTTGCTCTATTGTCCAGGCTGGAGTGTAGTGGTGTGATCACGGTCCACTGCAGCCTTAACCTTCTGGGCTCAGGCAAGTCTCCCACCTCAGCCTCTCAAGTAGCTAAGACTGCAGGTAGGTGCCACCACACCCAGCTAATTTTTTTTATTTTTTGTAGAGATGGGGTCTCACTGGTGTTGCCCAGGCTGGTCTCAAACTCCTGGGCTCGAGTGATCTTCCTGCCTTGGCCTCCCAAACTGTTGAGATTATGGGTGTGAGCCACGTGCCCAGCCATGCGCTAATGTTCTTACGGTCATTGCTTTCCCTTTTTCTTTTGAGATTCCATTTTGTGTTTCCTTTTCTTTTTAATCAGCCAAGGCTTTCCTTCCACTTCTTAAAGGAATACCAGATACCAGTGGCTACGTGGCTGAGCTGGGCACTGGCCAGGCCAGGAAAACATCATTCATGTCTTACTGTGGCCTTTCAGGGTTGACGTTGTCCTCGTGCTCCCAGGGAGGACACTGACGCTCAGAGGAGGAGGCTGGGATGGGGGCGGTGCAGGTCAGCCTGAAGACCGTTTCCAGCACCTCAGGGAAACCTGAGGGCCACCCCAGGCACAGGAAGGCAAGGATGGCCTCAGGACAGGACGTGGCTGTTAGGCTCCCTGGGCCTTCTGAGCGCGTGCCCTGTGCCCACTCTCCTTAGCGGTTACCGGCCTCAGGGTGCGTAGGACAGGGTCCCCGTGACAACTGTGTTCAGGCCAGTGCTTGCTCTCCTCACTCCCACCATGACCCAGGCTCAACAGCTGTCTCCTCTGGCCAGGTGAGGTGCCCACTGTGAACAGGCAGGTGGCAATCCCCATGTCCACAAGCAGTGGCTGTCACAGACCTTTTGCAGAAAATACAGCCAACACTGGCTGATGGATTGGTGAGGGTACTTTATTTCTGAGCCAATTCTCACCTAGGCTTCTATTTACAGGGAGATTCTATTTACAGTAGATTCTATTTACAGGGAGGTCCAGTTGTTGGCATGTGGGGGTCACTGCCACTGCTTCCTTCCTGGCCCTCACCAGGAGGTGGTGCTGCTGAGCCCCTGAACCTGTGCTAGAGACTCTGCCTGCCCAGAAGTGGGCAGAGAGGATGGCCTGGAAGGAGGCGAGTGGCCACCATCCCATCCCTGGAGAGGAGCAGACAGGGCTCTCCAGGTCAACAGTGTCTGTCAGGAAAAACTACCATGAGAGACACAGTCCTTTAATAACTGATATTATTAAATAACTGGTGAGCAGCGATGCATATCTGAGGATGGACTTATTTACTCAGAAGCCTGTCCCAGAACCATCAGCACAGCTGACGGGAGGCAGTGGGAATTCTGGTCACCAAGCCTCTGGACCCTTAGGTGTTACAAAGCCTTGGACACCCAGGGGCTCATGGTGACCAGAAGCAGCTGCAAAGGGCCTTCCTTCTAAGTTGGCCTGGGTAAGGCTGAGTGTGCAGTGCCTTCTGCTGTGGCCAGGACAGCCTGGGACAGGCAGGTCTCTAGTGTCCTGTCTCCAGAGAAACAGGGTAAGTGCCACCTTGTTGCCGTAAAGCAGCACTCTTGTTGCCGTAAAGCAGCACTGGATTACTGACCTTACAGCATGAACCTGTAACTCTGCTCCTCTCTTTTGTGGCTTTCCAATGTGAGCTTTACCTTCGGAAGATGCTGCCTGCTCTGTCGCGCTGGGTGTGATTTTACAGACAGAAGGAAAGGTGAGGAAGTGTTTGCCCATCTCGTGGTGCAGCACGGAAGGGTAGAGGAAGTCGGGGTCGAGCCGGGAGGAGGCCGTCCGGCCAGCTGGGATACTTGCCTATGGCCAGGGTCATGGCCTTGAGCTTGCTGCGCACCAGCTTCACCACCATGCTCTTCTGCAGAGGCGTCGACCGGCAGCAGAGGACGGAGCGGCACTGCTTGGCAAGAAAGAGGAATTTGTCCTCCAGGTTTTTCTCGAGAGCGTAGGCCAGGCTTCTCCCATCGATCACGAGGCTGGGACTGCGGCCAGAGGCAGTGGACATGGAGGGTGGGCAGAGAGAGGAGAACCTCATGCTCACTTTGCCCTTGGTCTTCTCAGGGGCTCTCTGGAGGCCTCTGGACTGCACGTAGCGTAGGCACTGGTCTAGCAGGGCTGCACACGCCTCCTGAAAGGGACGTGAGAGGACAGCGCAGTTCCCTCAGAGTCATGCCACAAACATCCCTGCCCTGGCTCAACACCTCTGGAGCTGACGTCTTTCCCTGGGCTGCAGTACCTGCCTGCCCAGAGGCCACCCTCCGGAAATTCAGCCAGAGAGGATGACTTTCCCCATAGAAGAGACTGAACTGGTTTAGGTTTCTCTAGGATCTTACTTGATCGCCTGTGATACAGTGCAGAGGTTGGAATGGACCATCTTCACTTTGGGAGGCTGGACTGTATATTGCAAAATTGCCGGATAGTTAGACTGAGGGCCCTCCATGTACTTCCTGATGGTTCTTGGAGGCCCTTACCTAACTCACCAAGGACCAACTGCAGGACACAGAGCTCTGCAAAAGGCTTTGTTATGATTAGCCCGTAAAGAAATGGGATTTTCAGTATTCTCCTTAAGTTCTCCAATTCAGCCAGGAAAAGAAAAAAAGCACAATTACGGAGGCTTTTAATAGGTAAACTTGATCTGGATTCCAGAAAGAGGAGGAACACCTATGGTGGTAGCAGCACTAGGGACCAGGGGCAGGAGCAGGAGGCACAGGAGGGTCCACAGTCTCCAGGGACAAACACGCTCCGGCGAGCCTGAGCAGCCCCCGATCCTCTGCAGACGGTGAGTCTGCTAACTCAGTGACCAGACACACCACGGAAATCCAGCTGCGTTCAACACATGCTTACTGAGGATCCTTTGTACTCAGAAAACGAAGCCGGACTAGAGAAAAGGAGACTGAAAAGACACAGTTACTGCCATAGGGGCAACAGAGAGTTGATGCACACACACTCATGACTGCAGCAAATCACCAGCCGGGATATGCGTAAGTGTGGAGATGGACAAGAGAGGGAGAGCTTTGCCTCCAAGGCATGGGGTGGGATACGGCAGTAACTGGGGAAGGCCTGCAGGAGAATGCAGGATGCCATCACAGGAAGTACATAAGCTCCCTGGACTTGCACAACAGTGGAGACGACTCCTCCATCCCGAGCTCCCACTGACTGCAGCCGGCGTGCGGGCAGGACGCATGGGGTCACTACCGTGGAGCTCGGAGAGTGAGCAGCAGCTGAGGGACTGGGAGAGGAGACAAGTGTGCGAAGGACACTGACTGGGTGGTGGGTATGTCACTGTTACTCTGGTGGCCCCTGGCTTGGCCCAAGGCACCAGGGAACCTGGACGTGGGCCCCAGGGCAGGGACAGAGAGAGCTCCAGGAGACACCTTCTGGCTCTGGCTTGAGGAGTGAAAAGGAGGTTCCCAATGCTCTGAGAAGATGAGGAAGTCTGCAGTTTTATTTATTCTTTTTCCTCTATTATTTTAAACCCAGTCCCAGGCAATTTTGCTACCGTGGCTGTGCAGGAATGGCAGTGGCAGAGCCGTCTGCTGCCGCAGACTCCAAGGGAGCTGGATCCTCCTTTCCATCACAGCCTGTGGTGCTCTGTCTTCTATTCTGCCCCCACTTGGTGCTGGACACAGGGGAAAGGCAGGAAATATGGGAAGAAGAGGGTGATGCACTCCAGCTTTCCTGCCAGAAGACTGAAAAGGGGATTCCTGGGGAACCAGAAGGCATTGGAAAAATTGTAAAGGAGAAGCCTGGCTAACTGACCCCATAATGTTGTTTATGAATTCCTGGCCTCACCCATAACAAAGCCTTTGAGAGGCAAACTCTGCAACAGACTGCCACCCAAGTTCCAAGGTGACCTCTGGAGGGCAAAAATGCAAGACTAAGTCTTATAAACACATCTGCCTTTGAAACCAGCACCCAGAGCTCACAGCCCAAACCCCACAGGGTTGATCACCTGCTTAACAAAATCCACATTCTCCGTAGAAATTAAAAATGGCCAGTGTCATAACATAATATTCAAAATGCCCATGATACAATCCAAAACTTCTTAGCACACAAAACCAGGAAAATCTTAACTCTGTGGAAAAAGACAATCCACAGAAGCCAACGTCAAGATGACACAGATATTGACATTATCAACAAAGACTGAAACAGCCATTATCCAAATGTTCCAAGAAGTAAGACTGAATGTGCTGGAAATGAACAGAAAGAAAGTCTTGGCCAAAAAGAAGGAAGATATTTCGGAGAATCAAATAGAAATTTTAGACAGAAATAATTAACTGAAATAAAAAGCTCACTGGATTCTAAATCATCTATGTAGATACTCTGCCCTCAAGAAGAAAACTGTAACTCCACACTCTTAACTGTGAGCTGTGCACAGTGACTTTCTTCAGAAGAATTCAGTATGGAAGAGGCAAAGAGCACAGTGAATAGACCCGACAATCACAAGGTCAAGCCCAACAGTGGCATGGTGTTGACAGCATGTACCCTCGACAGGATATGATGAAAATGGCACTTGGTCTCTGTGGCTGTCCTCCCTAAAACCCTTAGCTCCACTTCAGTGATAAGAAAAACATCAGACAAATCCCAATATAGGGGCCTTCTACAAAATACCTGGCCAGCGCTCTTCAAAATGGTCAAATTGATTAAAAGTAAAGAAAGTTTCCAGAAGCGTCACCGCCAAGAAGAGTGTAAGGAGGCATGATGACTAAATAAATGTAATGTGGTGTTCTGGATGGGACCCCAGAACAGGAAGAGGACACTAGGTAAAAACCAAGGCAATGTATGGACTTTAGAAAGTAGTAATGTATCAGCATTGCTCCTTGATGTGATAAATGTACCAGGCTAATGCGAGATGAGGAACAGAATAAATTACATATGGCAGATATGAGAAATAACTCTGTACTCTCCTCACAGTGTTTCTCTAAATCTGAAACAATTCTATATATAGACTTTATTTTTAAAGACTCTCTGGATGGGCTCAATGGCAGAATAAAGATGACCAAGGAAACAGCCAGTGAAGATCCGCTTCTACTTAATGAATAGCAAATATGTTTTCTCTTCCTTAAGATTTTCTTAACATTTTCTTTTCCCTAGCTTACTTTATTGTAAGAAGACAGCATATAATACATACAATATACAAAATAGGTGGTAATTGACTATTTATGTTATCAGTAAGGCTTCTGGTCAACAGTAGGCTATGAGTAGTTAAGTTCTGGGGGAGTCAAAAGTTATATGTGGATTTTTGACCACACAGAGGAACTGGTATCCCTAATCCCTATGCGTCCAAGGGAAAACTGTACCATAAACAGATGGAAAATAAAAATTTAAAAATACTATTTACAAAACCTCCAAAAACATTGTACAGATGGTCCCTGATTTACAATGATTCAACTTACAAATTTTCAACTTTTGGATGGGTTTATTGGGGGTATTAAATAAATTTTCAACTTATGACATTTTTGACCTATGATGGGTTGACTGGGACATAACCCTGTCATAAGTTGAGGAGCATTGGTGCTTGGGTATGTATCTAACAAAACATGTATGCGATGTGTATGCTGTAAACTATAAAATGCTGATAAAAGAAATAAAAGGAGACTTAAAAAATGTAGAGATATACCAACTGTACAGAATGGAAGATCAACATAATAAAAACATCAATGCTTCCCAAATTGGTTCATAAATTTAACAAAATTCAAATAAAAGTTCCAGCAGGAATTTCTGTATGGGAAAATTAATTTAAAATTCATACATGAAGGCAAACAAGATGACTAGCCAAAACAATTTTGAAATGGAATAAAGTTGGAGGAATAACACTACCAATTTTTAAGACTTATAAAAAACTACAGTAATCAAACCACTACAATGAATCAATACACACGGTATTGGTGAAGGGACAGACAAACAAATCAATGGAACAGAACAGAAAGTCTAGAAACAGACCCACACAAATATAACTAATTGATTTTTGACAAAGACGCTTGCAACCAAAAAAAGACGCTTTCAACAAATGGTACTGGAGGAACTGGGCAGTCACATGTGGAAAGACGAAGTCTAAGCTAACCCTCACACCTTTCATGAAATGTGATCCAAAATGGACTGCATCTATAGACAAGATGTTAACGTGTAATGCTTTTAGAATAAAACATAGGAGAAAATATTCATAATTAGGCACATCTAAGACATGACACCACATGCATGATCCATACAATTAAAAAAAAAAAAAAAAAAAAGAGGAATCAGACCAGGCACAGTGGCTCAAGCCTGTAATCTCAGCCGAGGCAGGATGATCACTTGAGTTCAGGATTTCAACAACAGCCTGGGCAACATGGGGACACCCCCTCTTCCCATCTCTTAAAAAAATAAAAAAATTAGCCAGGTATGCTTGTGCCCGCCTGTGGTCCTAGCTACTCAGGATGCTGAGGCAGGAGGATTCCTTGAGCCCAGGAGATTGAGGCTGTAGTGAGTCACGATGGCGCCACTGCACTCCGGCCTGGGTAACAGCGTGAGACCTCATCTCCAAAAAAAAAAATAATAAAATAAAATTAAATCTAAAAAGAATAACAATTTATCAAAACTAAAAGCTTCTGTGAAAGACAATATTAAAAAATAAGACAGGGATGAAATATATGCAAATCACATAGCTGACAAAGGACTTGCATACAGAAAACACAAAGAATTCTCAAAACTGAACCTTAAGAAAACAACTCAATTAGAAAATGGAAAAATACTTGACTAGACAATTCATCTAAAAGGATATATGAATGGAAAATAAGCACATGAAAAGATGTTCAACTTCATTAGACACTAGTGAAATGCAAATTAAAACCATAACAAGATACCATTACACACCCATTAGAGGGGCTAGCAGAAGAAAATCAGTGTCAATGTGCAGTGCTGGAAAAGATACTGAGCGAAATAGTACAGCACTTTGAAAAGCAGGCTGGTGTCTGCTGATGGTGCAGTTGTGGACCTAAGAGGGGCTGGGGGGACTCTTAAGTGTGGCCCCAGAGAGGCTGTGGTGGCCTTGGCCACACTGGGGAGGAGCAGATCAGCCACAACAAGACGGTTCCCTGCTCCATTCAAGAAGGCTGAAAGCCAGCGCAAGAAGTTTTGAGTGGGAACTCCTGTGAGGACTCAGAGCCCAGACCAGGGCAGTATGTGAGGCAGCTATTCCCCACAGCCTTGGGGATTTCAACAGACAAATCCGACTGGATAAGGAAGTCCTCAGTGCCTGCGATGGTCCTGAGGTGCTCAGTGCTAAATGGACCACTGTCCTGGCTCCACTGTAGAAGCACATGGGACCTCACGAGAAAGTTCTCTGATGACTTGGACAGTATGTCAGGAGAAAGCAGGCTGAACTTCGTATAAATAAAGTCCACATGTGCATTCCTTTGGTACTAAGAATTCCAGCAAACTTCACCACTTCCAAGGCAATAACATGCACGTCCTAAACCTGAACGCAGAGGGTGAGGTCCTTCTCACAGCAGCTGCCAGGAATGAGAGTCTCTGCCAAGGGGACCACAATGAACATGGACCACCCCAGGGGAAGGAAGCAGAGCCACTTGAAACCCACCTACCTGGGACGTGGCGTTCAGGGTGATGACCTCCTCGTCGTGGTCCAGAAGTTTGCAGGCATACGCAATGTTGACGGCGGTTTCTTGTTTGTCACCAGTGAGAACCCAAATCTGCAGGCCCGCTTGACGCAATTTAGAAATAGTTTCAGGGACTCCATCCTGCAGGCGGTCTTCAATCCCAGTGGCACCTGGTCAAATGCACAGCAGTGTGAGCGAACCCGCTTCTCACGTGCGCCCCCCATCCTGCTGGGGTGCAAATGGCATGCACCAGATACACCGAAGGCAGGCACTGGTACAGTCCCTGTTGTCTGGGCCTTGCCTGGGGCTGGGCTGCCAGTTGCCTGCCATGCAGTGACAGGAAGTCCTTTGTGGGACCATTTCAGGACAGTGGTGGACGCTTTTGACTGCTCTCTTGATGTGACTCAGTCCAGAGTGCGTAGGAGTAACCGTGAGTCACTGAGTATAATTGTATGTACTTACACCAAAGTACCTCGACTTATCTCTAACTTGTAACTTTACAGATAACCTGAAAGCAAAGCGTATGGGAAGGTGTTGGGAATGACGATTATTTGGAGGGATAAAAATACAGCCTTAAAAATTGCCCATCCCATACAAAGCTTCTGGTGAATGAAATTCAGAATGTCCAGTCTCAACAATGCTTATTACTAGTCACTATAGAAACAGGCTTCACAGGCAAGCCCATTATGTCTTGAAACCAAGATTATCCTAAATACGCTTTTTCCAGAAACATAAAGAAGTCGAGAGGTGGGTTTTGCCTTTTTGATCTCAGTATGTTGGGAAAAATCTACTATTGACTGCAGAAATGTGCTTAGGCCTGCCTTGGGTTTTGTTATGGTGTTTTTTTTTTTAATCTGTTTACATCTTGGTGAGATGGTGTCTGTCTTCCCCGCTCTGGAAGTAAGCTGCAGCCCCCAGGCCCCGGGTTCGAGCCCTGACTGAGGCTCCTTCACTGCTCGACACCATGCTGTGCCCTGTGCTGGGATGCTGCTATGGACTGAGCGTTTGTGTCCCCCAGATGCACAGGAGGAAGCACTAATCCCCACTGTGACAGTATTAGGATGTGGGGCCTGCAGCAGGTAATTAAGTTCAGACGAGGTCATGAGGATGGGGCTCCCACGATGGGATCAATGTCCTTATAAAAAGAGGCCCTGGGGCTGGGTGCGGTGGCTCACGCCTGTCATCCCAGCACTTCTGGAGGCCGAGGGGGGTGGTCACTTGAGGTCAGGAGTTCCAGAACAACTTGCTCAACGTGGTGAAACCCCCTCTCTACTAAAAATACAAAAATCAGCTGGGCGTGGTAGTGGGTGCCTGTAATCCCAGCTGCTTGGGAGGCTGAGGCAGAATTGCTTGAACCCAGGAGGTGGAGGTTGCAGTGAGCTGAGATCACGCCACTGCACTCCAGCCTGGGACACAGAGCAAGACTCTGTCTTAATCAATCAATCAATAAATCGGCATTGGAGAGGTGATTTCTCAATCTCCCCATCGTGTGAGGACACCACAAGGAGGCAGCCGCCTGCAAACCAGGAGGAGATCCCTCACCAGACGTTGCACGCTGTCACAGCCTTGATCTTGGACTTTCGGCCTCCAAAACTGTGAGAAGTAAATGTCTGTGGCTTAAGCCCCCAGTCTGTGGTATTGTGTGACAGCAGCACAAATGAACTAAGCCACCCTTACCCCTTCTTCTAGAGTGACGGGATGGCAGGCATGGGGAGGGGAAGGCGGAACTGGTTCATCCTGAGGGTCACTTGCACTGTGACAGGTTTCTTCATGTCTGGGGAGGGCAGAGGGATGGTCTTGCCCTCCTCTGTGTGTTCGCAGTAATTCATTCATACTTAATGATAGTAATAGTGATTACAGAGTAAGCCTAATAATGGCTAACCTTGATGGATTACTGACAATTTGCCAGGATAACGCTTCCACTACAGTGCTTGAAACATAACCCAGGCAGTTGCCCACTCTTCTGTAAATGGCAACTTCCGGCCGCAAGGATCTTGTGCGTCCCACCTTCGTATCCCAGCTGCCCAGCTAGAGTCCCTCAGTTAAACGTCTGCCAAGAAAGCAAGCAGGGAAGGCTTTGCCGGAAACTCCCATACGGAGGGTGTCTGTTGTTTCACAGGGAAAAGCTAACACCTTGAAAACAGAACTTCTTAGTTCAGGAGCGAATTGGTCAAACTCATGGGCCTCCCACTGGGTCACCCCACAACCCTCACCTTTATAAGGTGTGAGCCTGAGTCACGTGCAGACTAGCATTGAACTGAAACACGGAGTTATGGGAAGGACCCCCACCTTGGCATGAAACACGGCAGAGGAAAGAGCGTCTGCAGGGAGCAGCCTTTCAAGATGATTTGGGGCACAGTGGCTTTCTTCAGCTTTCCAAGGTACTAGTTCGTGACATAATTTATGTGACTCTGAGTAAATGCCACTGTCTTTATGACCTGACCATTGGGAGGGCCTGGCATTTCTGAGTATTATAACACAGGAGTTGGTAGTGTGCAGAGCCCAGCGTCACTGTGCTTGGTGCCACACAGCTTCGAATGGGAGGGGAAAGGATTTCACCAACAAGGAAGTTTTAGACATTCAGAGAAACTAGCAAGGACACCAGGGGAAATGAGCAAGACAGTGTCCTTTGAATTTAGGTTCCTGCCCAGAGCATTAAGAAAAAGAAAATTTCAAGAGCATGGAGAGCATGGAGGTCTTTCTGCCAAAGATAGTTATGTATGGTTCTCTGATGCTATTTAAGATAAGCACCTGGGCCTGGTGCAGGGGTGCACACCTGTAATCCCAGCACTTAGGCAGGCTGAGGCAGGAGGATCGCATTGAACCAGGAGTTTGAGACAAGCCTGAGTGAGACCCCATCTCTACCAAAAAAATTAAAAATTCATCTGGGCCTGGTGGCCCACGCCTGTGGTCCCAGATAGTCAGGAGCTCGAGGCGGGAGGATCACTAGAGCCCAGAAATCTGAGCTCACGGTGTGCTGTGATCGCACCACTGCACTCCAGCCCAGGTGGCAGAGTGAGACTCTGTCTCAAAGCTAAAAAAAAAAAAACAGGAAAGCACCTTCATGGAAAGACTTAGAAAGGAGTATTTGGCTTTGGAATAGTAAATACAGAAGTGGCTGGCTTCACTTTTCTCAATGAAGCCGAGCAGCTGGAACACAGTGTCCGCGTTTGAGCCGTGTGAACACTAAGGTGGTGGGTGGCTCTTGGACTCTCCGGCTCAGGCCTCGTCATTTGAAACAGAAACATACCAGGTAGCAGGAGATGGTAAGTGGTGAACAACCGGCCTGTGGGAGGGAGGCTGACTGACTGCATTTGCTCATTTCTGTGGTGTAAATACTCCCACCTCGGCTGACTTCAATCTACTAACATAGCATCAAAAGGCAACGTGAGATTCCTGAACATTTATGTGGGCTACTGCAAAATGCTTCAAAATTTATCCACGGGCTCTGCCAGCAGGCGTGAGCAGGCTCCAGTGCACGGCTGGCACCCATGTGGGCAACCCAGGAGTTCCATCACCAACACATCTCAGAGCCATCCTCATGTGCACTTGGAGGGAAGTGTCACCTAAGGATGACAGCGGGACGTGGTGGAATCAGGGTTTGGAGAAATGCTGATGGCCAGGATCCCTACTCCAATCAAAGGAAGCCGAACAGGGGATCAGAAAACTCTGATTTTAGATCTTCACACAGTTGCCCAAGTAAAAATTACAGAATCCAAGCAAGAAATCCCTGTGAAGAAGACCTAAGATGACTGGATCTCAAGTTCACTATGAGCCTCGGTGCAGCAGGGGCTGTTAATGACTTAGGATATGTTAACAGAACTACAGCATCCGGGCCAAGAGAGGTGACAGATGCACCATCACCAGAGAGAGCCGGCAGAGGAGAGGCCAGCTGGGTGCAAACGGTGTGGAAGCACCAACAGGAGACTCATCACCGCACAACCGCTCAGAGCCAGGCCCTGTGCCTGCGCCA
>NW_012102332.1:499759-525574 GCF_000951045.1 Mandrillus leucophaeus
GAGTTATGGGAAGGACCCCCACCTTGGCATGAAACACGGCAGAGGAAAGAGCGTCTGCAGGGAGCAGCCTTTCAAGATGATTTGGGGCACAGTGGCTTTCTTCAGCTTTCCAAGGTACTAGTTCGTGACATAATTTATGTGACTCTGAGTAAATGCCACTGTCTTTATGACCTGACCATTGGGAGGGCCTGGCATTTCTGAGTATTATAACACAGGAGTTGGTAGTGTGCAGAGCCCAGCGTCACTGTGCTTGGTGCCACACAGCTTCGAATGGGAGGGGAAAGGATTTCACCAACAAGGAAGTTTTAGACATTCAGAGAAACTAGCAAGGACACCAGGGGAAATGAGCAAGACAGTGTCCTTTGAATTTAGGTTCCTGCCCAGAGCATTAAGAAAAAGAAAATTTCAAGAGCATGGAGAGCATGGAGGTCTTTCTGCCAAAGATAGTTATGTATGGTTCTCTGATGCTATTTAAGATAAGCACCTGGGCCTGGTGCAGGGGTGCACACCTGTAATCCCAGCACTTAGGCAGGCTGAGGCAGGAGGATCGCATTGAACCAGGAGTTTGAGACAAGCCTGAGTGAGACCCCATCTCTACCAAAAAAATTAAAAATTCATCTGGGCCTGGTGGCCCACGCCTGTGGTCCCAGATAGTCAGGAGCTCGAGGCGGGAGGATCACTAGAGCCCAGAAATCTGAGCTCACGGTGTGCTGTGATCGCACCACTGCACTCCAGCCCAGGTGGCAGAGTGAGACTCTGTCTCAAAGCTAAAAAAAAAAAAACAGGAAAGCACCTTCATGGAAAGACTTAGAAAGGAGTATTTGGCTTTGGAATAGTAAATACAGAAGTGGCTGGCTTCACTTTTCTCAATGAAGCCGAGCAGCTGGAACACAGTGTCCGCGTTTGAGCCGTGTGAACACTAAGGTGGTGGGTGGCTCTTGGACTCTCCGGCTCAGGCCTCGTCATTTGAAACAGAAACATACCAGGTAGCAGGAGATGGTAAGTGGTGAACAACCGGCCTGTGGGAGGGAGGCTGACTGACTGCATTTGCTCATTTCTGTGGTGTAAATACTCCCACCTCGGCTGACTTCAATCTACTAACATAGCATCAAAAGGCAACGTGAGATTCCTGAACATTTATGTGGGCTACTGCAAAATGCTTCAAAATTTATCCACGGGCTCTGCCAGCAGGCGTGAGCAGGCTCCAGTGCACGGCTGGCACCCATGTGGGCAACCCAGGAGTTCCATCACCAACACATCTCAGAGCCATCCTCATGTGCACTTGGAGGGAAGTGTCACCTAAGGATGACAGCGGGACGTGGTGGAATCAGGGTTTGGAGAAATGCTGATGGCCAGGATCCCTACTCCAATCAAAGGAAGCCGAACAGGGGATCAGAAAACTCTGATTTTAGATCTTCACACAGTTGCCCAAGTAAAAATTACAGAATCCAAGCAAGAAATCCCTGTGAAGAAGACCTAAGATGACTGGATCTCAAGTTCACTATGAGCCTCGGTGCAGCAGGGGCTGTTAATGACTTAGGATATGTTAACAGAACTACAGCATCCGGGCCAAGAGAGGTGACAGATGCACCATCACCAGAGAGAGCCGGCAGAGGAGAGGCCAGCTGGGTGCAAACGGTGTGGAAGCACCAACAGGAGACTCATCACCGCACAACCGCTCAGAGCCAGGCCCTGTGCCTGCGCCACGCTCAGTGCCTCCCGTCATCCCTTCCTTTCACCCTCACGGGAGCCCGAAACACTGGGATTACCAGCCCCACAGAGCAGAACTTGGATGCAAAAAGGACTGAGCCACAGGCTGCCCAACCAGCCTGCACGACCAGCCTGCCTGGCCAACTTGCACAACCAGCTTGCAGGGGCAGAGCAGGGCTGGACAAATGAGTCAGGGCTCCTGGGCTCTGAGAGCAGGGAAGGTGGAGAAAGGGCAGGCTGGGACTCACAGCCATGTCCCCAAATAGTCAAGGTTTCATCATGCGGAAAAGGGAGGAGATTCTGTCTGCATGACCCCAGGGGGTGGAACCAGCACACACTGTGAAAAGGCACCGGAGGGTCAATTTCCCTCCATTCGAGAAGTTAGTGCTGTCGGTGGGAAAAGCTGCTCCCTGGGGAAGGTGCCCCACAGTGAAGGGTTAAAAGCCAGGCTGGTCAGTGAGGCTGGGCGGGCACGTCTAGGAGAACCAGCAGATGGCTCCTACCCCACAGGCCTGCACAATACTGTCTTCTAGGGAAGCCCAGTCAGTCCAGACGACAGCAGCCCTGTTTTAGTAAGCCAAAACTTCGGGGCCTAAAACAGGCACAGCCATTTCTCAGGTGTTCCATTTAATTCACATCCAGGGCTGCCACTCGTGGTGCCATTGGGCTCCTGGATCCCAGGGCTTTCCGAGTAATGTGTGGCCTTCTATAAGATACTATGGGCAAATAATACATAAAATGTGTGCAGATATATGTTATGCCTAGTGTACATTACGCTAGAAATGTAGATATAAATATATAGCTATCCCAACTCCTCTGCCCAGAAAAAGAGGGCAAGTGAACACCGCCTTTTTGTGTGAAGTGAAGATGAACTCCTCAGGGCTTTGTGTTCGAGAGGTACCACCTGACCCACAGCACCCGGGATGGAGGTGGGGGTGCAGCACCCTCAACACCAGCTCCTCGAGGACACACAGAGCACGTATACAGTGACTCAGCTAGTTTAATGAATGCTTTAATAAATAGGAAAATAAATATTTTAAGTATTAAGCAATAACATAAAAAATATCTTCATTTATCACTGATACTAGTTAGCATTTACTAAGCACCAAGATGAACACAGTAGGAAATGTGGACATAGTTCAGAAAAAAATGAGCCCATGTTCTTTTCATCCACCTCGAATCTGTGAAAATTCCTAAGATGCAAAGTGCAGCAGTCTCTGGGTTCCAAAAGTTTCCCTGTTTCCCGAGGGAAAAATCCTTTCAACCCCCAACTGTCAGGAACCTCACTCCTTGTCTCTATTTTTGGTGGGAAAGCAGGTTAAGGGGAAGCATGGCAGCTGCTGTCTTGGGATGCCTGGCGGGCAGCAGCTGCGCCTCACAGAAGCGACACTGGGAGAAGATTCAGGCAAGCACCCTCCCGCCTCGGCTGCACCAGCGGCTGGCCAGGCAGCTCCCTAACCAAGGCCAGCCTGCGGAGCAGCTGCTGACAAGAGCTCTCACCCCTCCAGGGCTGCCCCTGCAAACTCCACGCTGCTCTTAGGCATGCGGCTCGCAAGTTAATTACCTAACAGGTGCAGGTTCGTCTCCAGGCGAATGGCAGACTGGAAGAGGAGCTCCTCGCTGTTTTCCGGGGAGGACTCTGCTTCTAGGTGGCTTTGCAACCAGCAGGCATACTCTTCTTTACTCAGAACCTGTGGGAGATGCATTGCTGAGTGCTGCACCAGGTACTGCTCACTGCGGGGCGCCCACCGGCACAGGCACCCTCGCGGGGCCGCCCCCACTCACCCTCTTGGCGATGCACAAGGTGCGCAGGCCTTCCGCCGCATACAGGTTGAGGTAATTCTGAGTTTTGCTCCGGATCTTTTTTTGATGCCTCCCTCTGGCGTCGACTAGGTTGGAGAATAAGCAGAAACATGGGTAAGACCTGGCATCTGCGGAACGATCTTCAGACACTCTGAGATTTACCCTGTGTCTGTTCGTTACTTGCGAATACAGCACAAGTTTTCATATAGAATTCAAAGCAAAAATGAGCTGTTACTTTTAAAAAAGAATCTCATCAATATGCAAATGTTTGGCTGTTTATTTTATTTTTTCATAGAGACAGGGTTTTGCCATGTTGCCCAGACTGGTCACGAGCTCCTGGGCTCAAGCCATCCGCACACTTCGGCCTCCCAAAGTGCTGGGATACAGGTGTAAGCCACTGCGTCCGGCTGATGTTTGGCTGTTTCTAACAACCTTTGTTGAAATCAGCTCATGAAAATAAAAACTTCATCAAAAGCAATTTGACATCATTTTGCCCAGCCTATTAAATGGAGGCTCACGTTCTTCCTGTTAATGAAAAGTCTTACTTAATGGGAAGTGCACTTTCTATCCTCAGAACAGTAGGATCCTTACAAGTAGCACTGCCAGATATAACAAATGAGGTCTAAATATGGCATAAGACATACTTTTACTTAAAAAATGATTTATCTGAAATTCAAGTTTAACTGGACATTCTATATATATATACATTGTTTGTGAAATCTGGCAACACTACTGACCAGTTATGAGGCCCCTGGCCCAGGAAGGCTTATCTACTAATCGAAGTCTACCGCCTGACAAAGCAGACCTGGTAAGAGACGCTTTTACGTGCCTGGCCATGCTGCATTCTCCATGGGGGTGAAGGAGCCTTCAAGGGAGTGATCACTGGTTCTTGGAGGTGGAAGAATCTTACTCCTTTCTATATAAAGTCTAAGTACACGTATAGAACATGAACAGATACACAGCATATCTGTGTTATTAGAAGGCCATGAGGGGACAATTGAAAAAAAAGTCTGAAAAGGCTCTTTATGGAGTTGATAATGGGGAAGAAAAAACGTTGCCCTGGGATCCTTTGCTTTAGGTATTTACATTTCCTGAAAGGATGATGCTCAAACTCATCTTTGTATTCCTGGTATCATGGTAACACTCTTAGAAGACGCAGATGACCTTTTCCCAGAATCAGATTGTTCTTCGAGCAAAGCCATGCCTATCTGAGGGGCTTTGGAAATGAAATAGTCATGACAAAGCTGTCCCACTGTTCCGGGCAGAGGCGACATGTGGTGTGCACTGGGACATGTGGTGGTACTGGGTGTGACACTGAGATTAACCACACTTTCCAAAAACGAAACGAACCGAGCCCACAGAGGGGGGACGGGCCACTCGGGACCCTGGGTGCCCCAGACGAGGAGATGGCCCCACAGGCGTCTGCTTCTCAGGTAGACACTGGGGTGTTTCTGTGCAGGGCCATCTGCACAGGGCCTAGTGACAGGGAGCACCTGGCCCTGCCAGGCAGAAGCGGCTGAGCCCGTCGTCCCCTCCTGCAGACATGGACACACACCTGTGCCCCTTCTGGCAAGATCCGCGCCTTGTTCTTGGGTGACTTTTCCTTTACACGTCTTGCTGCACCTACCACTGAGCAGTCACTGCAGAAAACCGAGGCTGGACTTTGGAGGGTGGGGCCCTTGTGGAGGCTGGGATCTGTCTACACTCTGATGGAGGGCAGGAGAGGATGGGAAGAACTCAAGCTTCAAGGAGACCATCCCTGAGGAGCTGGGGGAACCTCCGAAGGAGAATGTACTGGGGAACGAGAGTGTGGATCCCCAGAGGCATTCAGTCAGACCCGCTCTTCTCCACCTGCTGGAGTGACGCTGGGGGTGGCTGATTTCAGGCTGGAGGCATGGCAATGTTCACACTGCATTTTTGGCGATGGTCATGCAATATTAGCCCCTTCTTTCTGATGTTCCACAGCCAGCCAGGTCCTGTGTGTCTCGTCTCCCTACGGCGACAGGAGGAATTCTGTGCCTGGAACTCAGCTCCTTGCGTGAGGAGTGACACCACCAGCAGGAGCGGGACCAGTGCTGCCCGGCGCCCCCTGCTGGGTGGGGACAGCCGAGAGCTCTGTGCCGCAGCCCCCTGAGGCCGCATCTGGGTGGGGGTGGACCGGGCTAAGCACACAGCTCCAGGCACAGTCTGCAAAGATGACTCCGGTGCCCACCGACAGACACAGCAGGGCCGAGACAGCTGCGCCTGGCAGTGGGCTGCACCTGATATCCCCACCGGGAGACAGCTGGTGAGCAGTGCTTGCAGCCCTGCAGAGGCCCTCAGAGGGATGAGGGTAGCCTCTCTTCGTGATTTTACCATGTGTTTTAACGTTGCTCCAAGTGATATTTCCATTTCTTCTAAGCTTTACAAGCGATATTTCCCCAACAAGGAGTTATCTGATTAAAATGGTAAACTAAGGTGCAGTCCCTGCTTGTACATGCATGTACTCGTCATAAAAAAATACGTACTGATTACTGCATGGCAGCAACGTGTGAGGCCCACACTAGGCAGTGGGCTAAGGCCAACCCTCTGTCCTCGCTCTGAGAGATGGCAGACTGGCTTGAGGTTTACGCCTTAAAGACCACACAAAGTAGCAATGCCACCAAACCACAAGCAAGTGAATCTTAACGGGAAGGAGCCAGAGACTTGGGAAGGTACCGAGTGGATGCTGGACATCTACGTGACAGAGGGCACTCAGCTAGGGGCTCGTGTGGGGACTTCCCATGAGAGGTAGGCACTGTGATTTCCTTTGTAGATGGGAAACGGAGGCTCAGAAAGAGTGAGTGACTCGTCCAGGGTCATCCCAGCCAGTAAGTGTAGACCTGGGATTTGAACACAGATCTGTGAGAATGGGTCGCGGTGGAGTCCCTGCTTGTTGCCTGACACCACACCTGCCAGGGCAGGTAAGCCGTGGCCGCATCCTCCTGATGTAATACAGTCATGCCCACTATCTGCTCAGCCAACTCGGGCTTCTTCTGGTGAAAATGTTTTGAGCCCTCTAAAGAGGGCATCAGATTAAGTCCGGAGTGGGACAGCTCTGTGCCCTCCTCAGTTTGTCACCTACACACAGGTGATAAATTGATCTACGTAGGTGGTAAGTTGATCTGCACAGGCAGAGCGATCGCCAGGCACAGTGAGTCCTCTGTAATGAGTCTGCACCGGTCCACATCCCTCCACCACTCCCCAAGCAAAAGGCAAACGATCTGTGCATAAGGGTGGGTGGTCACAGGTGGGTAACTTCAAGGGGACCCCAGGGCCATCCTGTAGTCATTCTCTTGGGAAACCGCTGGGATCTCTGAACTTCCTGAACCTTAACCTGCCCAGTGTTGACACGTAGATCTTCCTTATCCGAACCTGACTTCGTGCACTGCTTGAAAATTCCCAGAGGAAGGCAGAGATCAACGCAAGCCCTTGATTAATTTTCCCCATCAATGTCATGGTTTTGATAAGGAGAGAGCTGTGACAATGTCATTACCTGGCCTTTCCATGATGCCATGGATTTCAGGTCCTTTTTCTTATCTGCGGTTACCTGGTTATGGGAAGCTCCCTTCCTGAGAGCCACAGCAAAGCCACGCTGACGATGCCGGGCCTGAGAGGCTCCCCGGCCTGGGTAGGGGCTCCCCGACCCCGACCGTGAGGTCGATTCTGAGTCAGAGGAGAGCAGCGTGGATGGTCTTGTGACCGGCATCAAGGGCCTTCCCAACTTGCAGACGAATGAGGAAATCCCTGGCTCACTCAGGGCCCGCGGAGGCCAGGCCACCACTGCTCCTTCTGCCATGGCCTCGGTGCCTGCCAGTGAACAGGGAGGGGAGCCCTGCCTCCTGATAAGCTCTATCCACCCTGGTAAGGTACCAAAAAGCAGGGGTAGAAGAGTGAGCAGGTCATGATGCTAAATTGATTCAATCGAAAGGCATCCAGGTTTCTGGGATATCCTTGGTGACTTTTTGGGGGGGACAGGGTGGATGTGAAATCTCGTCCTTCTTTTATGGAATGACGGCTGATGGTATTAGCGAGACATCATGACAGCAGTTCTTTTTGTCTGTGTTCTGCTTTTGAGGTTTTCTACTCATGTAAAAAAACACGTTGCCAGCAAAGTACAAGCCTGGCAACTGCTGCGGCCTTCCTCGCACAGCTTACAGGGCTCCCTGCTCTACAGGCTGGGACAGGCCTCACCTGCCAGTGCCGGCAGCCCCCACATGCCAGGGCCACTCCATGCCTTCCCCTTAGACATCACCCGTCATGCTGTGAAGTCTGAAGCCCAGGACCCCTTCAGTTGTCTTGAACCCAAGGTTGTGGAGTAAGACAGAGAGAGTTTTTTGCTGTAGAATGAAATCACTCAGATAACTGCCCTGTTTATGTTTTTCTCTTGTGTGGATGTAAACAGGAATCCATTTTCCGAAGAAGCAGCTTCCTAGAACTCAAAATCTGTCCATGAATTGGATTCTTTGCCGACTCCAGGGCAGAGGCCCTGCAGCAGGAGAAAGGCGAAATCTCGCCCCGCAATGGCTGTCATCGTGGAAGGTCATCCAAACTCCTCTCAGAGACACATCTGCAGATTCAGCTCAGCTGCCTTTTGGAGGTCACAGCTCTGTGATGGGGACATGGATTTCCTGTATGAAGCTCTTCCTCCCATCCAATTCTCCATCATGAACGGTCCTGGGCTTCTGTGCCAGGGGTCCTGTCCTGGGGCACTGAGATGCTGGCAAGAAAGGCCAGTGGGACGTGAAGTGCTCCCTAGCTCCAACTTGGAGCTCCAGAAGGGAGCATCTGGCTGATAGTGTTTCCCAGCAGCTGCTGCCCAGAGCTGCTTCCAGGGTGCAGAAAACAGGAAGCCTGTGGCAGGCAGTAGAGCCTCAGTACGGCCCCTAGGCTGCTGCAGCATCCTCACCTCCACCCAGCTCAGTACCCCAGAGCTGAGGCTGCACTTCTCCATCCTCTGAGCACAGAGGGAGAGGTGGGTGGCCAGGTTCGCTTTATGAGAGGCGCTTGACCCTTCCCCTCCCAAGTGCCAGAACAGAGGGCAGTGGGTGAGGCCAGCATCCCTCACTTCCTGGGCCCCCACCGTGGCTCCAGGCAGCCCACAAACTATGGCCTGGATCTCTGAGCTGCACCAGGTCCACAGGGCAGGAAGAACTTTCCAGAGCTACTGTCTAGATTCTCACCCTTCATCGTTCAAATTTAAAACCTGACACTCTCCAAGTATCCTCTGTCCCCCCAGTTCTTGGAGGTGGGGGTGTCCAGGCACGGAAGCCCCCTGAATACTTTCTAGTCCAAACCTTTCAAACAGGCAAACAGTGATCTGAAGAAACCGTGCAATTCTCTGATGGGCACTGCTTTTGGAAAAGGATTAATGAAAATCACTTTACTCAAGAGAAGGAATTGGGTGGGGATATTTATCAGGACTTCCTCCCCGGAGCCGGGGTGCAGCTGGGCAGGGGTGGGGGTACCTGAAGAGCAGGGCTGCAGGAGATCCATGACCACTGAGTCGGCCCCCTTGGTGTAGACGTTGATCTCATTGGTAAGCGGGTGCCGGATCACCACTGACATCCTCTTGCGGATGGAGTCGAAACCCAGTGTGTGCAGGAGGTCGAAGGTGAGCCTGCCCAGGTGGGGCAGCTCCACAGACACTTGGTCGTGCAGCCGCTCCACGAGCACGCAGTTGTAGGCTCTGGCCGCATACACCAGCGCCGCCTCATCCGGGCTCTCGGCCTCGTACCGCAGCTCACGCTCTGGCTCCTGCTCCTGGGCAAGCTCCGAGGCCCAGTCATCTGCCTGGCTGCTGTAGCCGTTGCTGGTGATGGCCGAAGTGGGCTGGCCCAGGCTCTCTAGCCTCAGAAGCATGCCGTCGCTGGACGGGGTGGACAGGAAGCTGGGGCCCGACTTGTGGTTGGACTTGTTGGCGGCCAGGCTCCCAATGCTGCTGCAGCCAGAGGTCAGGCAGCTGGGTGTGAACCTCCGCAGGAAGTCCTCGATCGTCTTCACGGGGGACTTCAGCTCAAACCTCACCCTCACCTGCAAGAGAAATGGTCAGAAGGCAGGTGAGGGAACTGCTATGTCCCCCAGAGGCCCCACCCTGATTCCCACAGGATGCTCCAGGCACTTGGAGGAACAATGGTGTTGACTTCCCCACGGGGTCTCAGAACACACATTTTCTATTTCCCAGATTTCAGGCATGCATTGAAATTGCAGGCAGAGACAGTATTCCTGCCTTGAGATCCTCCGTTGGCCTCTTCTACTTCTCTTAAGCAAAGGTTATGCAACATTCTTTCAGAATGTGATTGCTGAGGGCCCATCAGTGAGGCCCTGATGTATGCAGGGGAGTTGCAGCTGGTGGCATCTGCTGGCTTCATTTGGGGCTGTCCCTGTACTACAGTGTCCTCTTGCTTTGCAAAAAACAGCTCAGAGGAGCAGGCTCACCATTGCCTGGCACAAAACTGGGTATTTTTTTCCAATTAAAAAGCCATTTAACAAACCATCAGCTTATACTTCCTTTGAATTATGTCTATAAGAATTTAATATACAAATCACATTTCCAGTCCCCAAATAATCTTTCTAAGCACATTAAATACACTGACAAATTGAGGATCCCAAACATGGAAACAATATTTTAACCACCACAGTAAGAAACAAAATGAGTTACATACATACACACACACACACACACACACACAAACTGTTAAAGTTTCAAAAAGCTCAATGATAGAGCAACAGAGCCATGTTTTTTTCTTGCTCTTTATTGAAAGAGCAAATGTCAAAACAACCAAAATATTGAATTAGCAATTCTTAAAACCGCAATTTTACCGTTGCATCCTAAGTTCTGAATTACAGTAACAGCCTCCAGAAAAGTCAGGTGTTTGGTAAAGCAAGGCGCAGAGAGCCAGATTTTGATACAGGTGCTTTTCCTTTGGTCTTGCCATGACTGTAAATACGCTACATAGCCAGCTGGGAGACACAGGCACCCACATGGCAATCCCTGCTAGCTCCAAATGTCCTCGAAGGTGGCGCTTACCAACCAATATATGGGAACAGAAATGTACCCAGAGACATGTTCACCTGCAGCCTGAGTGTGGGTGATTGATAGGCTGTTCCCTAGGTGGAACTCAAGTCGTGTAACCTTCAGCATAAGCCTCAATGACGCTGTGGTCTCTCACCCTTCATTTAACATCTGTCAGGCAGGGTCTAACCCGAAAAGGGGCACTTCTGCAGGGATACACACCAGAAGGGTTTTTAATGCTGAGGGCAGAGCCCAGAGGCCAGATGGAAGATGCTGAGGCAGCCAGGAGATGAACTGTGGCTTCGGGAAGGAGCTCCAGCCCAGGGCTGCCAGCATAAGCCTCAAGCCTGCTGGTCTCTGAGTGGCAGGCCTGTCCATTGGTGTCACTGGGTCCAGGTACTGCCAGACACGCTGCCGCAGCAGAGAAAATACAGGCCACCTTGTTCACCCCACATCACCTGCTGAGGAACCTGCTCCAAGGGCTGACCCAGGAGGCTGGAAAGGGATCCTGGGAGAGTTGGGAGCTGGGAGGTCTATGACACACACCCACCCCATTCAAACATTCAAAGCTGCCTGGTTCCATATGCATATCGCTTCCATGCCCCCCACACTGCCTAGCCCACCGCAGGGCTTTCTGGGGTACACTGGGTGATAGAGGAGCCTTCACACATACAACCTTTCCTCTCTCGGGAGAAAACCTTAATGTCAGACTGAACCAAAACCAATTTGAGCATTGCTATATTTCTAGTATCCTAAGTAGCCTCTCATCAATTCTCGACTGCTTCTCGTTGAAGAACAATCTTCGATGCCCCCATAAATCCTCCCCATGGCCCCACGGCCCAGGCAGGCACCCCGGGCACAGGGAAGAGGCCGATGAGTCTCCGCCTGCATGGCTGGTAGAGTCAGGGTCCACGTGCAAGTTCCTCATCCCAGAAGCTGGGTCCCCGGCCTGTCTTGTCCTCTCTCCTGTGTGGATCTGGGACCCTGAGGCTCAGAGAGGTTGTCCTGGGCAGCCTCCCTCCGGCCCTGCCCCAGGCCAGGCAGTGAAGGAAGAACCCAGGTCAGGATGTGCTAAGAGCACTTGCTGCAGGAAAGGGCCGGGCGCCTGCCCTCAGGAGGACTGACAACCATGGCCCGCAGTGCAGAAGGTCAAGGTCAAGGTGAAGCTCAGGGACCCTCCAGAACTTGCCTTTGTTCGTGGCTGATCCGGGCACGTGACGACGACTGTGTTGCAGATGGTGAGTGCGATGAAGAAATCAAAGATGTCAGACAGCTCGGGCGAGAGGTGGGCCAGCGGATGCTCCTGGTGCCTCGCCACAGCTAGGCTCTTGTCACACTCGCTCACCTTCTCCAGCAGCTTCGGGTCAGGCGTGATGTCCTTCTCCTGGGGAGAAAGGGAGGCTGGCAGTGAGTCCCACCCAGTAGTCTGCCGAGGGTCTTGGGGCGTGACTATTTAAGGTGCTTTGATTTTATCATAAGCTGTAAACAGAACTTCATCTCTAATATACATATATGTCGTTTTATAATTGTAAATTACTTATGATTTTAATTGCACAAAATATACATAACTTCTATCTACTTTGTGAAAAACATGCTTCAGCATTGCCCTCTAGTCTTTTCACTCTACATTTAAATTTTTCGTAATCAAAATATTTTATGTACATATTGGTGGTTTCCATTTTCTCCAAAACATTATTAATTGTCTGAAGTTTTCCAGGCTTTTAAAAATCATTTAAAAACACATTTAAATGGACATGTCATCATTTATTTGACCGTCTCTTTATCACTGGATACTTAAATTTCTTTCAGTTTTGCTGATGTAAATTACACATTGATAAACTTCCACATGTAGCAATCCTTGGCTGAATCGCGAAATTGCTAGACGAGAAAGTTTGAATACTTTAAATACTCTTGACTCATATTGAAAAATGCCGTCAGGAAACCTCGTTCCAACGCAGCCTCTCTCCTGCCAAGCGTGAGAGCCCCCATCCGAGGGGACAGCGCCCAAAACTCTAGATCACCCCTATTTAGATGGCAGCTTCTCCGTGGGTTTAGGAGCACATGAGAGAATGAGGCCACCACAGAGCGAGCAAGGGGGATTCTGCCCCTCCGCTGTGCTGGTGAAACATGTCGGAAGTGAACGCCTCTTTCAGAGGTCATTGCTCACTTCTGCGCCCCTCCCTGCTGGATGAGGGTGGTCCATTCACGTCTGGGCGGCTGACAAGGCCAGGCGGAAAGTATTTTATGGATCTGGGCTCGTCTAATTAAAACTCCCTCGGGAGGGGTTGGCTTTGCTTTTTAGCAGTTGTCATCTTGTCCTGAGGTTTTTATTTGCTTCATTTGGCAGCACCGGCTTCCTCTTTGTCACCCTTTCTGGGTGAGTCGCCAGCAATCAACCAGCCTTAGAAGCCGTGGCAAAGGGGCCCTGTCAGTGTCTTGGAAAAGACAACGGTGGAGAGAAAGTGTTGGCCAGAAAAGCTTCTGCTGAGTAGAGCCAAGCCGCCCAGCAACAGTGTATTTGTCGGATTACATACAGACACCTTCCACCAGCGGGGGGGATGGTGACAATGGGGAAGGGACGTGGCAGCGCCCTAGCAGCAGGCCCCGTACACTCACCATGGGGCTGCTGAAGGCTGTGTGCTTGGACAGCATGCTGGCCCTCTTGGCCTCGGCCCGGCTGCCCGTGCGCCGGTGGGACTTGGTACTCTGGGTCCGGTGCACCACCCGGACACTCTGGTGGCTCCCGATGCTGCCGCGCTGGGACACCGAGCCCCCTCTGGGCACCACCTCTTCCTCCTCCGAGTCAGCCTCCTGGTACCTGGCCAGACGCTGCGCTGTGGGGAGAGGGCGCAGGGTGAGGCATCGTGGGGGAAGGCTGGGAGGACAGAACCCATTCAGGGTGTTTTAGGTTCCACGAGGCTTCCGGCAGGGCAGCCCCAGAGGATTCACCACCCTTGATCTCTAATAGCAAGGGACAGAGAACATCTTCAGTTAGCTGCAACCTGGGGAGGCTGACATTCTCAACTGTTTCACAAATGCGAAGACTGACTTTCATCTCAGAGAACGTAAGGAGCTTTCTAAGGTCGCATGACTTAGGGGAAGGGGAACGGGTGACGTCCAGCTGGTTTGTTCAGGTAGAGCCCAGGTGTACATGGGGTAGGGTGGCAGGTGGCTGGAGGAGGGAGGCAGGACAGAGGGTGGCAGGCGTTCCAGTCATGCTGGAATGACCGTGCTCGCTTGGTGCTGAGCTCCTTGCCCATATGGACGGTGGGCACTATCTGCCCCTGTCTGGATGAAATGCTGTGGCACGGGGGGCTCACTCTCCTAGACTGCACAGCTTGGATCCCTACAGCCAGCCAGCGTTTGGACTCAGCTTTGAAATTCCATCCAAGGGGATCTTGACTGTGATGTCGCTCAAAAGCCTGTAGAGGCCCCTGCTGAGCAAATTCCCCATGACCCCGTGACCGCAGGGCGAATCCCCTGCAGAGGTGGCTGCACCGCGGCTTCTTGCTAACCCATGGCTCTGAACCAGGCTTCTGGGTTTTGCCCAGTGAGGACAGCTTGTTTCACCGTGGATGAGCAAAAAGAGGACCATTCATGAGCTTTACTCATCAGAACAAGCGTTTCATCAGAACGTCAAGCACAGGCACGGTGCTGAGTTAAAGCTGCAGGGGCCTGTCAAGAGGCCGGAGAAGGAGATGCCTGTGGAGTTGGCCAGCCGCGTGGACCAGGCCCTGTACCGCACATCTCTTAACAGGCCCTCTGTGAGAGCTGAGGAAAACGGGGGATAAAAAAGGGGAAGTCACCTGCCCACCGTCACGAGGCCGAGTACTTGCCAATGCCAGGATTCCAACTCAGGGAGATCCTCATTCCAGGAGCAGACGTCCTGCAGACGCCTCACCAGCTCTTGGGTGATATCAGCCCAGTGCACCGTAAGCAAGGACACACAAAACCTGGACACATGACTCTGTCCAGCATGAAGTGAGGGGCTGGGCCTCAGCCTCCGGGAAAACGGACCGGCCCGTCCCACCCTCCCCCAGCAGCGGTCTCACACATCCGGAGCTCCATGGAGCCATCCTTCAGGGCCCCCTCCTTCCCTCGGAGGCTGTGGGGGCCATGGCTGGTGTGTTGGTGTTCTGATTGGCAGTGGCCCCAGGGCTGCCTTCCATGCCCTCAGGGAAGATGAGGCCCAGGAGCAGGTAATGTTCCCTCCTAGGCATGCACAGCTGGTCAGCTCCAGGTCATCAGGCCAAGCCGTCAGAGGGGGTACACCCAGGACTTCCACAGCCGGTTCTGGTCCGTGAGCAGAGCTTGGGGTTCAGAGTCCATCTGAACTCCTTTATGAGTAAGATTCGGAGAGGTCAGATCGTAGGATAACTGGCTGATGACGCTCCTTGCCTGGGTGCCTGTCAGCAGCTGATCCAGGCACTTCTCTAAAACACGCTGCTGAGGCCCACGTGGTTTCATTCATCACCAGGAAGCCCCCCGTGTCTTGAGGCAAGGAAACCCTCTGGTTTTACGGTAGCATTTGGCAATTGTCAGAATCTTTCTGTAATCTTAGTTGGGATCCTACCCCCGGGAGCCTGAGCTTCCAACTTTATTATTATCTTTTAAATTTATTATTATTATTACTAATGGATAAATCAGCATTGTATACATTTACGGGCTGCAATGTGACGTTCTGATATATGCGTACAATGCGGCATGATTAAATCACGCGAATTAACAAATCTATCACTTTACTCACCTATCATGTTTTTATGGTGAGACAGTTAAAATTTACCCTCTCAGTCATTTTGAAATGTGTAATACATTCTTATTGCCTCGGGTCACCCGGCTGTGCAACAGATCTCAAAACCTATTCCTCGTGTCTGTCTGAAACTGGGTCTCGGCTTTAAGGGCTGCTGCAGAACCCACTGCCCGGATGTCGGATCCCCTCAGGACCCTGCTGAGTTCTGTTTCTGAGAAGAGCACACAATGCACTGTGCTGCACCAGGTTTAGCAACTACGGGAGGGGAAGGGGAGGAAGGAGGGAGAGGAGAGGAGGGTAGCAGAAGGGTAAAAAGGAGGGGAGGCCGAAGGAGGCTGGTGGGAGGGAGGATGGGCGAGTGGATGGAGTACTGTCACCGATCATCTATTTTGGGTGGCAAATAAAACTTTAAACAAAGTGGGTAATTTCCTCTGCCTTCTGTTTGCTATGACTGCTTCACTTTATGTTGAGGAAGACGGTGGCTATCATGATAATCCTTGGTTTTATAAAACTCACAAAACTGTCAAGTATTCAACAGAGGCCTCCCACTAAATCCTTCTAAAGAGCAGCTTCCTAGTCACGCCCGCTTGCATTCCCTCTGGCCGGTTTTAATTTGCTGTTTCCGTAGCATACACTCGGCTTCTGTCACAGGCAGGAAATGGACCCCAGGCTGCAGTGCAGGGTGCGCACTCCCAAGGCGCTGCAGCCCCAGGCATAGCCGTGGCGGGGACCCTGGTCCACATCCTCTCCTGGATGGGGCGGGGTGCTGGCTGCAGTCACACCCTGGGTTTCGGAAGCTGGTGTCTCCCCAGAGGCACCAGGTTGGAAGGAGGCAGCCACAGATACGGAAGGGAGAGGTGGGAGTGGGGACCGCTTCAATAGTTGGGAGTGAGGCGATTCATCTTTCCAGTTCCCAGGAACACTGTTCCAGGGGAGAGAATGAAGCATGAATTAGCCAGTGCCCTTCTGAGGATTTTATGACTAGAAAATGGATGGGTGACAACAGAGACATCTCTTTGTCCCTTGGTGTGGCAGAGCAAGGGGACCAGATGCCCTGGAAGGTGGCAGAGCAAGGGGACCAGATGCCTTGGAAGGTGGCAGAGCAAGAGGGCCGGATGCCTTGGTAGGTGGCAGAGCAAGGGGGCCGGATGCCTTGGAAGGTGGCAGAGCAAGAGGGCCGGATGCCCTGGAAGGTGGCAGAGCAAGAGGGCCGGATGCCTTGGAAGTGAGCTCCTCGCGGGTGGTTTGCCTGGTTGCTTGGCGGATGCCTGGCACCCCAGACACTGCAGGAACAGGGCGGGCGGCCGTGCCAGTGCCTGCTCTATAAATAGCACCAGGCTTCAGGCACCTGAGCTGCTCTGACAGCCACGTCTTTATACTCCCTTGAAAATCAGTAATCCCTGAAGCCTGTGGGGTGCGTGTGAGAGTGTGTGTGTGTGAGAGTGTGTGTGTATGTGTGTGTCTCCAAGCAGCTCTGGATAGAGCAGCTTTCTGGTTCAGCCCGGGTTGAGAGCCCCACACCTCCAGACTCACCATTTGCATCATGAGAATATTCTACACCAGACACGGTGCATCTTCGGAAAACCATCTTATTCTCTGTCAGAGTGCCAGTTTTATCTGAGAAAATGTACTGTATCTGCCCTAAGTCTTCCGTGATGTTCAAAGCTCGGCACTGCAGCTGCGAGTCTGCTTCTTCGTCATACAACTGTACGTCCTGGTTAATGAAGTACACTTGGCATGCTTTAACAATTTCAATGGAAACGTATAGGGAAATTGGGATCAAAACCTGGAAGAGACAAGGCACACAGGACGAATGACCGTGAGGACCGGGGAGCCGGGAAATTAATCTATTTAAATAACAAATGACTACAACTGCAAGGAAGTAGGGACTCTACTGTACCTTGAAGAGCTTAAATAGCCTGGTTTAGAGTCAGTATTGGAAAGCATTAGAGTATTGGCAAAGAGAAGAAACTAGGACAGCTTATGGCGCAGCTGCAGAGCAGGGCTCCACTATCGTGTCTGGAAGTATGGTACCCATGGCTTGGATAGAAGCAAGCAAGTTGTGCTTGAGAGAGGCTAGGACAGGAAAGAGAGAAAAGAGAAAAAAAGTCATGGCACAGTCAGTCCTCATAAGCAAGGTCACCTCACACCACACTCCACGGCGGCATTCGACCCCCGGGCTTTCCCTGAGCTCCCCTCTCCCAGGACTACAACCCCAAGTTCCGGGGACAGTGCAAACAGCACAGTCGTCCTTCGGATGCCGGTTCTGTGCTCTTCTTGTACAATGCAGAGGAAAGGGAACGAGGCTTTGAGAAAAATATTCAGTGATGCCTTCATAATTTAAGAACAATTCTCCTCGAAAATAATGTTTACTTACTCATTTATTTTGGCAGAGTAACAGTATTGAACTAATGTTTACACACTCAGAATATCATCCACAGACTAACTGGGTTCTCCTGGGAACTGAAGTACGTTAATGAAACACCAACTGCAGTCCTAACTCAAGGCTAGAACAAAATTTGCATTTTTTTAAAAACTAATTTAGACAGTTAAATAAGACTGTTTCCTGTTGTATGAAGCACATATAAGCGACAGCACAGGTTCCCTCCTAGGCAAAGCCTGAGCCAATGTCCTCTGGTCACTCAGTTCCCAGGAAGGTTGGTGGTGAACTCACTGCCCCCTCGTCCTCTGGACTCTGGGACCCTCCCCACTCTTTCACAGACCTTTCTGGGCATAGATAGCCAGTCATTGACTGGGAGGCGTCAGGGAGGCGTGCAAATTAATAATAATAGTAAGAATAACAAGTGCAGACAAATGCAGTGTGGATAACCTCAACTAAATCCCGGAGCAGAAAAAGCACATTTATGGAAGGACTAGTGGGATCTGAAAGAAGTCTGGAGTTTTGTTCAAAGCAAAGGACTAGGCCAGGTGCAGTGGCTCACGCCTGTCATCCCAGCACTTTGGGAGACCGAGGTGGGTGGATCACTTGAGGTCAGGAGTTTGAGACCAGCATGGCCATCATGGTGAAACCCCATCTCTACTAAAAATACTACATTTGGTGGGTTTTGTGGCATGCCCCTGTAATCCCAGCTACTCTGGAGGCTGAGGCAAGAAAATTGCTTGAACCCACGAGGCAGATGCTGCAGTGAGCCAAGATCGCACCACTGCACTCCAGCCTGGCAACAAAGCGAGACTCTGTCCAAAAAAAAAAAAAAAAAAAAAAAGGAAAAAGAAACAAGAAAAAAATGAAGCAAAGGACTAAAGTTGGCTTCTTAGTTTTCACAACGTACCATGACAATGTAATATGTTCACATTAGGGAAAGCTGGGTGAGGGATGTATGGAAACTCTCTGTAAAATTTATTTAGAAAACTAGATTTTATTTTGGAATAATTTGAAGATTTACAGAAAAGCTGCAAAGTCTTTGCAGCTTTTCTGTAAATCTTCAAATTATTCCAAAATAAAATCTATTTTTTTAAAAAAAGTAACCGAAAGGAAAAACAACAAAATGAAAACAATGACCCAAACCAAACCCTCAAAGTACAAGAATCTTAAGAACAGAAAAGGAAAATTTTGACTTAAAAATCCCTCAAGGAAAGATCCCATAGACGATTTAGGCTGAAAAATAAAAGGCAGAATCCAGGCGGATATATTTGCTGTCCTCCCAGATGCAGAATTTATAGGAAATTCTGAACAGAGTATGATGATTTTAAGTTCTCTTCATAAAAGTAAAGCAATTATTGTACAACACTGAGTATTGTTACCTGCAGGACTATTATCATTGTTAAAAATGAGTAAACTGCAGCTGTGACTGGGGATAAGGAGCTTCCATCAGATGTGGGGACATAAAATAATGACTTCTTCTCTTGATACTGCCATATCCACAGTCCATGTCCTGTAGTAAAGTTCAAAGAGAAATGTCATTCACCCAATGGAAAAATAAGAACATTGCTAGCGTATATTAAAGCAAAACTTGAATATTTGTTACCTGACGCAAGCACATTTGGTTTTCTTAGTCAGCTTTGCCATGTCAGAAAGCGAAAACACACAATGTTCTTGGCACCTTCGATCCAACTTCAGGAAGGAGGTGGGACTTGGTCTCTTCCTCACACTGAGAGTTTCCCATTGTTGGTGCTAAGTGGCACCACTTGTCCCAACACAAGCTACCCGTGTGTTGGCAGCTGACAGTGTGAGGCACCAAGACGGAATTTCTTAACACGCATCTCACGAAACACCAGTCTCATGAAATGCGCAGCAAAAACAGTCAGTAGGCTCGGACACTGCCATTATTGCCCTTTCCTGAGATTCACAATTCACATATGGGAGGCTCTGGGAAGCCAACAGTAGTGCACATTGCCTAATCCACTGGACCCGCACCTGTCTGGTCACGGAACCTTTTTCAGGTCCCGTACATCTGTATCTCATGCCACTGGGCTAAGACCACCTCACACTCACTTGGTGTGGCCCCACATGGAACCTAACTGCTAGCCCCTTCTTACGATTCAAAGCCATTTTTTTGTCTCTCTTTTCATGAAGTTCCCATTAGTAACATTTGTGCTTCTCCAGCTATTAGCCTTAGTTCGGCACCAGCTTACTGATACTTCTTGCCCTGGAATTACCACCACTGCTGTGATGAAAGCATTCTTCCACTAAGAAATCGTCAATTCCGAAAATAACGTTACAGTCAGCCCTCAGGATCTGTGCGTTCCATATTCATGGATTCAACCAACCGTGGACCAAAAATATTAGGAGAAAAAAATTCTATCTGTGTGTATTCCCTAAACAACACAGTATAACCATTATTTACATGACATTGACATTGTGTTAGGCACTGTAAGTAACCTAGAGGTGACTGAAAGCAGGGGTCCCTAACCCCAGGCTGCGGACTGGTACTGGTCCACGGCCTGTTAGGAACTGGGCAGCACAGCTGGAGGTGAGTGGCAGGCGAGTTGCATTCCCCCCGAGCTCCACCTCCTGTCAGATCAGCGGCAGTATTCGATTCTCACAGGAGCACCAATCCTGTTGTGAATTGTGCATGGGAGGGATCCAGGCTGCACGCTCCTGATGAGAAGCTAACTGGTGCCTGATGATCTGAGGTGGAACAGTTTCATCCCTAAACCACATCCCCTGCTACCCCTACATCCGTGGAAACATTATCTTAGAAAAAAACCAGTCCCTGGTGCCAAAAAGGTTGGGGACTGCTGATTTAAAGTTCAGAGGAAGGTATAGGTAGGTTATATGCAAATACTCTTCCACTTCTTATCACGGACTTGAGCATCTGAAGATTTTGGTATGGTGGGGGAGTCCTGGAACCGACCCGCCATGGTTGCTGAGGGACAGCTATCCTCTGCCATGCCCATTCACCCTGGCGTTTCCATGTGGTCTGTGCTGACGCAGGCTGCCCTTGAGTTCAAGTCGGTGAAAACCGGGGTTTTAACTTTAGAGGGCTAGGCTTGCATGTCTGGGGGCAGCCCACCGAGCTCACCTGGAGCCCACTCATTTCCTTCTTTTTGTTTTTTGTTTTTTGAAACAGAGTCTCGCTCTGTCGCCCAGGCTGGAGTGCAGTGGTGCGATCTCGGCTCACTGCAAGCTCCGCCTCCTGGGTTCGAGCCATTCTTCTGCCTCAGCCTCCCGAGTAGCTGGGACTACAGGCACCTGCCACCTCGCCCGGCTTTTTTTTTTTTTTTTTTTTTTTGTATTTTTAGTAGAGATGGGGTTTCACCATGTTGGCCAGCTGGTCACCAACTCCTGACCTCCAGTGATCCTCCCACCTCGGCCTCCCAAAGTGCTGGGATTACAGGCGTGAGCCACTGCGCCCAGCCCCCACTTATTTCCGATCTGTCTAGGAGACTTACCGACTGCTGAAAACAGAGACATGCAAACAAGGAGGAGGACACACCACAGCACGTCGCAGTTCATCCGCCTCTCCAGCTTGCTGCGCTTGTAGCGGGGCCCGCTGTTGTTCAGCAGAGCCTTGGTTTCATGTCCTGTTAGGGAGGACAAAGGACACGGCAAGTCAGAGCCCAGAGGTAAGGGACCAGCTGCACGGACGGCGTGGAGGGAATTCCACGCTGCCATTCACTGGTGCTTAGGTGAGAAGCTCAGTCCAAAAAGCAGGGTTTAAAATTAATCTTCTTTCCTGTTGAACAGGTCGGAAAATAAATAAAATAAAATGAAATTAATCTCATATGTATAATGATTGTGGAGAAAGAAATGGAAAGAAATACACCACCGTGCCAAGAAAGAAGGCTTTGGGTTGACGTACTAGTCAAAGAATTTTTGCTTTGGCTCCTTTCCGTTTTCTTAGTTTTCCAAATTTTCTACAATGGGGATATGTTACACTTTTTTTTCTTCTTTTTTTGAGATGGAGTCTTGCTCTGTTGCCCAGGCTGGAGTGCAGTGGTGCAAACTCGGCTCACTGCAACCTCCCTCTGCCAGGTTCAAGAGACTCTCCTGCCTCCGCCTTCCTAGTAGCTGGGACCACAGGTGCAGGCCACCACACCCCGCTAATTTTTTATGTGATTTTAGTAGAGACGGGGTTTCACTCTATTGGCCAAGCTGGTCTCAAACTCCTGACCTCATGATCTGCCCGCCCGTCTCAGCCTCCCAACGTGCTGGGATTACAGACGCGAGCCACCGCGCCCGGCCACGTGATGCTTAGGAAGCAGTGAGGGAGAAGGGCTGGAGAACACAGTGCCGCCTGGCGGCAGGTGGTGCCAGGTGCCCGAGCCTACCTGCGTAGATGACGATGCCGACGACGGCGTCCGTGTTCCTGAGGGTGCAGCCCCGCAGCAGCAGGTTTTCTTTATACAGCCCGGCTTTTTTCCCGTTGTCATGTATGCTGTGGAGGGGCGGTTGGCACGTGTCACGTGGTTGCAGGCATGTACCTCGTGTCTTGGGCGGCACTGCCTTGAGGAAGGAAGGCCCTGACACGATGAAAGCTTGGGGATGCCCGGATCTGGACTGGGAAGGGGACGGGGGCCCCGAGAGTGGGTGACTCGCCCTGTGGGTCTCTGCAAGAGCTGAGACAGGACTGCTGCTCACTAGTCACTGGGCATCCAGAAGCAGCCCCAGGGCCTGGTGTTTGTTTGTTTTGCAGATGCAATTGTTTTCACTCCAGGACTGACCACCGCTAGGAGGGGCAAACCCCTAACCGGCCAAGGAAGGCCTTGCTACGTGGTCTCTGCACATCTCCCGCTCAACACAGGAAATGTTACTCCTAATCACAGCCTCAAGTTGTCATAAAAAAACAAACACCTTTCTACAAAAGGGGATGATATTGGTTTCATTTTTAACATCCTTTTCTCTTACAAGAAGTTATAAAATTATTAGAAATATTAATATATGTGGTCTGAAATGTGGTAAATTCCATGAGACAATTCTATAAATTCTGTTTTACTGCTATTTAGATTCGGAGGGACAGTCCAAGCTTAAGCTACTGGTTTTGAAATTTGTCCTTCTGGCCCACTCATGACCCCGGCTGGCTGGGCAGCCTTGGGCTAGGATCGCACTGGGACAGATGTGGCCCCAGGAGCCAGATGCTGGTGCATGTGGCTGTCACAGGGGGAGGCCTCATAACCGGAACTGTAGCCCAGGCCTGCTATAGTTTCAGGTTTCCAGAACAACAGCAGGGGCCCAGCCTAACCCACCCCAGGCAGGGCCACCAAGGGAGTGCCTTCCAAGAGGCCACCTTTTCACACCCACACCCGCTCCACACATCTTCCCCACACTCTCACAGCCCAAATGCTTCCTGTGTGGCTCTCAGCGGCTCACCAGGGACCCCTGCAGGGGTTTCCCTCCTGCCAACTCTTAGCCTCCTGACCAGGGAAATAAACCTATGTCCTAGTGGAGAAGAGAAGCTAAACAGTAAAGGCAAGGCTGAAATGCAAGCTGGGAGGATACATTTTCTACAAGTCAGTTATTTACCCACAGTAAGGGTTCTTCGCCAGAGCAGACACAGGGGGCCGCACAAGGGCTATTCAGCCACTGCTGCGTCTACTGCTCCCTTGGCAATTCCAAGACGGAGTAAGGTTTTCCTTTAAAGAGAGATTCGAGACGGCAAACCACTTTGGCAGCCACAGCACTGACAGCCTGACAGGTATGAGACATCCTTAGGTACAAAACCCGGCTCCACACTTCTGGAGTGAGGACCCCCCCTCCACGTGTCTCCCATGGACTTCTCCAGCGACAGCCGACAAAGACACCATTGCACTGGGACAGCAGAAAATAACAAATCGTCTCCAAGTTCAGGTTATGCTTATTAAGGACGAACGATAAACTTAATAGAAATGAGAAAAATGTTCTACGTTGAATGTTCTTAATTGTGACACTGACTTTTGAGCAACTACTGTGATTTCTGATGAGTCCAAGCCAGACAGAAACTCGGCACTTTATACAGGTGCCCTGACCTACACAGGTCCATGCCAGAAGGACGAGGGAATGTGGGGGGCGGGAGCGCACTCCTGTGTGAACAGCCCCACATCAGAAAGGGGAGGCTGGAGAACAACATCACCATCAGGTGCCTGGTGCCTGGGCTGGAAGCTGCCTTGGGCTTGTGAGAGAGAGGGCGCCCGGCCGAGGGCAACACAGGCCCAGGACCACACAGGCATGAGGCTCAACTCCACAAAGATGCACACAGGAACGTCATCCGTCAGCTCCTTTGTCACGGGCTGACCTGTGTCCCCTCAGAATTCAGCTGGTGAAACCCTAACGCCCAGGACTACAGAATATGGCTGTATTTGGAGACAGCGTCTTTAAAGAGATCATTAAGTTAAAATGAGGTCCTTTGGACAGGCATGGTGGCTCACGCCTGTAATCCCAGTACTTTGGGAGGTTGAGGCAGGCGGATCACTTGAGGTCAGGAGTTTGAGACCAGCCTGGTCAACGTGGTGAAACCCCATTTCTACTGAAAATACAAAAATGAGCCAGACATGGTGGTGGGTACCTGTAACCCTAGCTACTCGGGAGGTCGAGGCAGGAGAATTGCTTGAACATAGGAGGCAGAGGTTGCAGTGAGCCGGGATCATGCCACTGCACTCCCGCCTGGGTGATAGAGCAAGACTCCGTCTCAAAAAGAAAAAAAAAATGAGGTCCTTAGTGTGGGCCCTACTCCACAGCACTAGGTCCTTCTGAGAAGAGAAGATCAGGCCACAGAGACACACAGAGGGAAGACCATGTGAAAACACAAGAAGACATCTTGCCATTCATAAGCTAATGAGAAAGAGACTCAGAAAGCACCAGTCCTGCAGACACTTTGATCTCAGATTTCCCAGCCTCCAGAACCAGGAGACAACAAAAGTCTGTTGGTAAAGCCACCCAGTCTGTGGCCCTGTTTCTGTGGCCCAAGCACTCACACACATCCTTTAACATTTAATTAAGCCACTTAGAAGGCCTCATGCGTCCAAGTCCCCAGGTCTGCTGACTCATCAGACCCATGTCTTCCAAATCAAAACTGGATGAGAGAACCGTCTGGTGAGAACACCAGCCATCCACTGAACAGTGCCCCGTGCAGGCTCCATGGGAAGTGGCCGTGTTCGCCTGGTACCTCCTGCCCCGTGTTTCTTCTCAGAAGATATTACGTTTTCTTGACTACACCTGCTGTTGGTAATGGGTCTCGTTCATCTGAGTCCCAGCACATTAAGAAAGGTGAGGGTCCGCAACCGGGGTGGGAATCTTCCCCTTCCAACACAGCGGTGCAGGGCAACAGTGCTCGGTGTCTCCTCCACGGCCACAGGCAGCAGCGTACAAGCCCGGCACCAGGGACAGCAGTTTCCAAGCCAGTTCCTCCCCAGGTCACATCGCCTCCAGCAACCAGAGCCCCAGACCCTCCTCTCCGCGGTACCCAGGTGATGGCTCCACGTTGGCATGGTCACTGGCCGTCCGTGACGCCTCCCTCATTTTTTACATCCATTCAACCTCATCTCCACGTTAACCTTACTCTGGCTGTGTCTTTAACCCATGTCCCCTTCTATCTCCATGCAGCACTGCTGATTTAGGCGTCTGCATTTCTCTTGCTGGAGCCTGCAACACACGCTTGCTGGCCTCAGCTCCACCGGCCTGGGTTCCTCACACAGGCACCGGAGCAATCTTCAAGTGTGTGCATGTGAGTGTCCCCTGCGGAGTTCCTCATTGCTCCAGCTTGACGCGGGGCCCAGCCCGCTCCACAGCCCCTGCTTGGCCCACAGAAGGGGTGGCTTCTGTGCTTTTCCGCCCCAGCCACCCCCACACAGCATGTTCTGTGGACTCTGTGCTGGCCTCTGCCTGAGGGAGCCCGGCCTTCTGGCCTGGGCTCAGGTTCTGCTGCCTTCAGGGCAGTCCTCCACGCCACACTCCCAGGCCCTCCAGCCAGGCCTGCTGGCAGTATTCCTTCCATGTCTCTGCTTCCAAATAGGAGCTGCTCATGTCCTATCCATTGCACACCCCAATGCCTACCTCCGAGCTTGGCAAACATTGAAGGCTGCCTGGCCCTTGGCTTTGAGCTGGGTCCATCCAGTGGGGATGACGGGAAGGACACTGGATGAC
>NW_012102332.1:525846-541944 GCF_000951045.1 Mandrillus leucophaeus
AGGCTGAGGCAGGAGAATCACTTGAACCCGGGAGGTGAGGGTTGCAGGGAGCCAAGACTGCGCCACTGCCCTTCAGCCTGGACGACAGAGTGAAACTCTGTCTCAAAAAAAAAAAAAAAAGAAAGAAAAGACAGGAAGTTTATTCCCTGCTCCCTCCTGGAGAGGCAACACTAGTGTCTGGCAGTGTCCCCTGACCAGGGCTACGAGTCTCCCCAGGCATCTCCCTCGTCATGAGTCCCCCAGGGCCACTCTTGGCAACGACCTCATGGGGCCTCATGGCAAAGACTGTGCAGCGGCTACTAATCCAGTGTCTGCTCTGTCCCCAATACGTCCCCTACACCCACCCACGCCTGCAGATTAAATACCTTAGCAAAGATGTGCCCTTAGCAAGCATCCTTCCTCATCTATATGAATCAGGGTGTTCAGTCTGCTTCCTAAGTGGATCCTGACTGACATAAGTTGGGAGGAAGGAATGACAGATAATTGCTTCCACTGGAAAATCCTGGGCAGAATTTTCTTTAAAATAATATGTTCAGATTTTTGTTTATCTAACAAAAGTAAGTATGGAAATTACCAAACTGTTTTGTGCTGATGTTCAATATTTTTAAGATATAAATATGTCAACTAAAGGTGGCAAGGTGGAATTAAAACATTCCAGTTTGAGTGAATCTAGCTGATGCAGTTTATTTAATGCTTGGTCCCTGGCAGTAAGGGCATTTTGGATACAGCCCGCACAAGGCTCCCACCAGACACCAGGTAGGAAGGGGCAGGGACCGTGACAGCTCTGTTGTTAGTGACAGCCCTGCTGCCTTTACTAACCATGGTCTCTGGAGGGTGTCACCCACCAGGGCAAAGAGTCTACCCCAAAATGCAGCTGTGCTCGTGCCAGCCCTGTGTGGTTGCAGGAGGCTCTGCAGCTCAGAACCCTGCTCTGTGGGGTAAGAATGGTCACCAAAGGAGAACAGGGCTGGCTATACTTGTATCTGACAAAATAGACTAAGTCGAAAACTGTCCTACAAGACAAAGAAGGGTCAATTATGCAGGAAGACATAACAATTATAAATACGTATGCATCCAATATCAAAGCACTCAAGAACCTAAGCAAACGTTGACAGGTCTGAAAAGAGAGCTAGTGAACCGGCTTTACAAAGTCAAATGGAATTTTACATCAGATGACCAGTTAACCAGTCAACCTCTTTGCTTTATTCTTTAGGGGAAAATGCAAATGTTTGATTGGTTTGTGGCTTCAGAGGTGACCGCGTGCCATAAAGTTGGCTGTGCATAATCAGCAGGGTCAGGCTGAGCCAGGTCTCCATTCCCAGGAGGCCTCTCTGGGCGAGGACACCTCAGGGCAGGGGCTGAGAAGTGAGTGCCGGGAACAGCTGGAGAAGGTGGGGAACGATGTTACTTCCAGATCCTAACTCTGAAGATCTCATTAGGGTTTAACTATATGAGGATCCTTCCAAAGAATGCAGCCTTAAAGGGCACTCGAATAATGAGGCTCCTAGCACTATTTTTCTGCCAGCTTGAGATATATTTCACAGACTATAATGTTCGCTCATTTAAGTTCATCCAGTTCTGTGTTTTGATTTGATTCAGATAGGGTCTCTCTATTGTCCAGGCTGGAGTGCAGTGCTGTGATCATAGCTCACTGCAGCCTGGATCCCCTGGGTGTAAGCCATCCCCCCACCTCAGCCTCCTGAGTTTCTGTGATTACAGGTGCGCACCACCACACCAGGCTAACTTTTTTTGTGTGTGATTTTTGTAGAGACAAGGTCTCACTACATTGTCCAGGCTGGTCTTAAACTCCTAACCTCAAGTGAACCTCCCATCTAGGCCTCCCGAAGGATTACAGGCCTAAGCCACTGCACAGCCTAGCTTTTTTTTCAGATGTTTTTGTATCATCAAGAGTTGTATAACTACCACCACCGGCTAATATGAGAACATTTTCTTCTTTCTTTTTTTTGAGACTGGGTCTTGCTCTGTCTCCCAGCATGGAGTACAATGGCACAATCATGGTTCACTGCAATCTCTGCCTCCCCCGCTCAAGCGATCCTCCCACATTAGCCTCCCAGGTAGCTGGGACTACAGGAGTGCACCACCACACCCAACTAACGAGAACATGTTCATAACCCTAAAATAAACCCTAGACCCATGGGCAGTCCCTTCCCATTCCTATCTCACTCCACACCCCCAAACCCTGGCCACGGCCAATCCACTTCCTGTCTCTAAGATCTTCCTACTGCGAGCATTCCACACGCGACACTTTCTAATTCATGTCGTACGTCACGTACATTCCTTCACTGGACTCTCACGTCAGCTTGTGAGGTTGACAGGCAGCCGATGATACCTCCAGGATTCGGAGAAGGCCGGCGCTCAGGAAGACAGAATCACTTTCCTGAGGCCACCTCCCAGGGAAGAGGAAGAGCCTCTATTCAGGCTAGGGTCTTCTTGCTACAAACCCAAGCTCAGTTCTGTTCTCCAAGTGCAAACGGTTAATGTTTCCAGTTTGGAATGGCTGGTCCTCAAAGAGGCAAATCTGCCAGTATTTCTGGGCTGTGTGGTGTGAAGGTTACGGGGCAATTCCAGTGGGTGACGGGGTCAACATTTGGCTGCAGACGATTTTCAGCTTTTGCTGTGCAGAGTTCACTTCTGTTGAGTCATCCCCAGCCCTACCGCCTGCCACTGTGTGCTGGGCACAGGCAGCAAGGCTGGAGGTGCTGGCAAATCAGCAGACTCAAACTCACACCGAAAGCTCTCAGAACTGGGGCCACTTTCAGAAGCAGATCGTCCCCACACCTCCGTGTGTCTGCGGGGGGCAGGTGGGGGAGACCACTGCCTGGGATGTTCAGCGGCTGCAGGCATCAATGATCCATCCCCGCCTCCAAGTAGGTCAGTGCCAGGAGGCAGCCCCTTGTACTGCAGGGGAGAGGGCTGAGCCCACAGGAGGTGGCTGAGGTGTGATAGCTGAACAGTGCTTGAGGGCAGTGGAACGCCATGTGTGTCATGCCCCTGTCACAGGCTGGTTCTCCAGGAGACCATCCCCAAGGGCCCTGGCAGGCCACTCAGCAGCTCCGTCCTGACACTGCCTATTCTCTTCCATGTTTTTCCCCCCACCACTGACCACACACACACACTTGGATTATCATGGAAATTTCCAAACAGACATGAAGGTTGTCTCTACTACTCCCCATCACGCGGCTTCAGCAAGTGCCAACACAGCGCCAGGCCTGTGCCCCGATCCACCTGTCTTTCTGTTTTGGAGCAGGAAGGGGCTGGCCTACCAGACACACTCTAGGTTATGCTTATTTGTTTTAATTGTCTTTCTTTCCCCCTAACTAGAATGAAATAAACACAAAGCCAGGAACTTCTGTTTATTCAGTTTACCACATTACATCCAGTGCCTTGAATGTGCTCAGCATGTAGCAGGTATCAATAAATACTTGTTCAGTGACTGAGTGGAAGCATACATCCACGAAACTCCACCCGGCCTACTCCTGCTTTCATGTCATGGGGCCATGTGTGGTCAGCGACACGTCTCTGCTCACACCCATCACATTCCCAGTGCCTGCTAGCGGGAGGAAAAGCGGTACCTCCTCCTTACAGATGGTCGTGGCGAGCTTCTACTGACAACAGGCTCTTACCCACCAGTTCCAAAAGCAGCCAAGAAGGCTCAGGTGCTGGGCCACATTCCCGAACAGCTACATCATGTGGCAAAGAGTATTAAATGCATACTTTATAACTGAGCGAGTGTATGCACCTGCCTATATAGTTATCAAACAGAAGGATGCGTGCGGGCAGACGCACGATACTCACATGCAGCCGCGAAACCTACTCAGGTCGTTGTTTGGCTTCTCGCATTCGATCACGCTGGTGAACGTCAAAGGATTGAACTCGGAGACCTAAAATAACAGCACGTATACGTTAGAGAAATCCGGGCTCAGGCTGCTCCGTTCCAAAAGGCACTTGTTTTTCTGTCTTGCATCCACGGCAGGCAAGTTTCACGGGGGAAGAACTCAGCCTATGAATCTGTGGAAAGCCAAGGCACGGCCTTCTCCACTGTATAATAAATAACAGTTAATCATTTGATAATGAGTGGCAGTTGGGGGACTGATGCTGGTTACTGGCTAGTAAGTGAGCAGACATGACTGCAGCTCTATTGCAAAATGAGGGAACAGGTGATCAAGCAAAGGAGGCCATCAATGAAGCAAAGGGATGAATGAATTTTTTAAGACACATGGCACTTGCCCATTTTTGCAGACTTAGAGAAGCAAATTCCACCTGGAGAACAGGAGCTTATAATAAATTCTACTTTTTCAACACACACTACACGATCTTCATGGATCTTCGATGAAAAAGATTTACATAGCCAATGAGGGAGTCAACAATTTCTTTAGCATTCTGCTCAATTAAAAAAAAAAAAAAAACCTGACAACTCACCACAAAGAAATCTTTTGAATTTTTCCATTGACAGATAGAACACAGCCTGGCTCATACGAAAGACTTAGGAGTCGGGGAAAGGAGGAAGAAGGGAGAAAAATGGAGGGAATAAGCTTTCTGTATAAATGAGTACAATTAGTGGATTTCTTTTTTATTAGCTCTCTGGTCAGGCCTGTCATTCTACTTAATCTATCAAGTGTCATAACAAGGTAAAAACTGAACTATCTTTGTTCACACACACAAAAAGTGAAGGTGGTTAGAAATCAAGAAATGGCATAAACATGCCTGACACCACCCCAGGTGACTATGGCTCTGCCACAACACACATTTCCCTGCACAGAATAAAACTCAGTTCCTACTGTTTCCCAGTGCAAAGCGTACATTAAAAGGGGTGTGCATTAGATAATCGTAGCTCAATTCAATAACTGAAACTGAAATGCTATTTTAAAAGGCACTTCTTGGAGTTTAATTAGCCATCAGTCTCTCTTCTCCTTGGACTGAAACGGCCTCTCGCTCTATTTCCAGAGCGAGGCTCTGTTTCAAGGAGTCTTGTGTTTATTTAAAGCCTGCGGATTATCTTGAAACCAGTGGATGGCTTTTTCCAGGGCAGACATTTACAGATACAAAGTACAGGATGGCCATGAAGGCAGTGAGTTCCAGAGAACACCAGGATTATTCTTGGCAGACAAGGAGGGTAGGACTTAAAAATATTCTGTCTCTGTTTATTATTCTTTCTCTCTAAGAAAAATGTCATGGACATGGCTCAGAAACAGCAGGACATTCTGTCTCTGGGACTTCAGAGCTGTGTCTGTAATGTTCTACCAACAATCCCGTGCCCTGGGGAGTGTGCGCAGGGGCGGCCCCAGGCACAGGACGCCTGGCTTCCTCTGCTTCCTTTTGGAACTGGGGAGGATTTGGAGGAGTTTTAGAACTGGAGGGATCTCTAGAGACTGGCATGGGCTGACCTGGAGCCCCTCGTCCGCCACTAGAACTCATATGTTGAAGTTCTAACCCCACGTAGCTCAGAACGTGTCCTTATTTAGAGATGAAGTCTTTAGAGAGGTAACTAAATTAGAATGAGGTCATCAGGGTGAACCCTAATCCCACATGACTGGCCGCCTTACACAAAGAGAAAATCAGGACACAGAGACACACGTAGGGGAGATCATGCAAGGACACAGGGAGAAGCCAGAAAGAGAGGCCTCAAAAGAAACCACCCTGCTGACCCCTTACTCTCGAACGTCCAGCTTCCAGACCTGCGAGAAATAAACTTCCGCTGCTCAAGCAGCCCGGTCTGCGGTGTTTCATTACAGCAGCCCCAGTAAACGAACACAGGGGCCAACTTTGAGTTTCTCATTTAAAAAGCATTTCATGTCCACAGCACACCTTCTGAATGAGGAAAATCCTGTTTACGGCGTTTATTTCTAACAACAGCCAATACAGCAACACACTCCTCACTTAGGAAATATATTGATTTATCCCTCCATGCACTCATGTCTACCCCTGCCTCATTCCAAATCAGCTTTGAGGTCATGCCCGAGTTATCCATCAGTCAGACTTGTCAACCTGCCCCCTGGAGCATGGACAGAGTTGGAGGCCCCCGATCCACCTTCTGCTCTGAGCACACTAACTCCATTCTTCTTAAAACGTAGATATCGAGCTAGGGAGGAGGAAGCAATTGTGGAGATGGATGGTGGTGATGGCTGCAAAACAGTGCAAATGAACTTAATGCCACTGAACTGTACACTCACAAATGATTACAATGGTAAATTCTATGTTATGCATATTTTGCCATGATAAACAATTTCATTTACGGCCATGCCACCCTGAATGCATCCAATCTTAACTGATCTCGGAAGCTAAGCAGGGTCAGTACTTGGATGGGAGACACAATTTAAAAATTTTTAAGTGGATATAAACAAACTCTGATAATTGACTGAGAAGAAATGAAATAATCATCAAGTTGAACATAGACCAGAAACCTGGGACTTTTCAGTACAAGTACATAAAGTCTCCATCACCAGTAATTCCTAAGGGCACTGCCGTTCTCATCGTCGTCACCATCAACATCATTACGAGTTTTGGGAGGCGTGCCAAATGCCAGGCGTTGTGCTAAGTGCCCTTCAATTATCATGCAACCCTGCCAGAAAGTCGGTTTTCGCACCACCTTCAACTTAGAATCTTTAAGTACCATGCCCAAGGTCACAGTGGTCTTGGAGTGATGCACTGGAGCTTTCTTGGCCTCTGAGCTATCAGCTCAACCATCAATACCTGCAGAGAGAATCTGGCATTAACAGAAAAAGATTGTGGAAATAAGCCAAAAAATGTGTAACAGATTCTACAGAAATATCCCCCAAAATTTAAATTGCTTTTTATTTTTTATTTTTGAGAGAGTTTCACTCCTGTTGTCCAGGCTGGAGTGCAGAGGCGTGATCCTGGCTCACTGCAATCTCCGCCTTCCGGGTTTTCAAGTGATTCTCCTGCCTCAATCTCCCGAGTAGCTGGGATTACAGGCACCCACCATCACGCCTGGCTAGTTTTTGTATTTTTAGTAGAGACAGGGTTTTGCCACGTTGGCCAGGCTGGTCTCGAACTCCTGACCTCAGGTGATCCACCCGCCTTGGCCTCCCAAAGTGCTGGGATCACAGGTGTGAGCCACCACGCCCGGCCTTAATTGCTTTTTAAAGTTCTAAGTTTCCAAAATTTAAGTTTTAATGTTTTGAAAACATGCTTCAGTTCAACATACCTTAATCTGATCGTAGATACCCTCTTTCCATCTTCAGCAATGCCCGTGGATGTGGGCTTACCAGAGCCCACCCAAAAACAGAGTAAAAAATCAGGAGCCCGGGGACTTAGTGCTAGTTCTTCTGATTAATAAATGAGACTTTTGGCAAGTGAAGAGAGGGCATTTGGACTCGGATCTCTGGGGTCTCTGTTGCCCTGTGAGTCCACAAATCTGTAGGATGCAGAGGTGGTTCCAATTAATCCCTGTGCTTGGGACGACAGACTCACTGCTGTGGAAACAGCATCACCTGCAAGGGTGCTGCCACACAAGGCAGCCTCGAGCTGAAGCACTGCCCTCCACGGCTCTGCCGCAGCACCCCAGCATCTCAGACGAAAGGAAGCGGACAATGCGAAGGGTTCGCCCGCTGCAGAGCAACAACATGTTCAAATAAATATCTCACTGGCAAGAAAGAAAGTGCTCATCGTTTCTGTTGCTGTCTTACAAATATTTCTGAAGCTTCTTTGGGCAAAGTGATTTGACCTTACTAGGTGGAAAGAAAGAAGCGGGACAGCGGTGCAACAGAGAGCCCCCCAGCCCTGCCCCTGAACTTGCGTTTCTGCTAGAGACCACAGCAGAGGCGCTCCAGGGATGCCCAGAGCCCTGCGGCATGCTTCTGCTTCCTCCTGATGCCTGGGACCTCCTCCAGGTAGAACAGCTGCGTCCCCTCTTCAACCACATGGGGGAGGCGTGTGTCTAATTCAGCAGTGCCCAGATTGCTGCTTGAATGAATGGTCTGATTCACAGGGGAGACCGTATTACCAACCTTGTATTTCACATTTGCATTAAGTGAATTGCTACCAAGTAACTCACCAAAAGCAAATGCAGATGTCCTCCATCTTGAAACAGAAGCAGTGATGTTGGAAAGGGCATTTATAGTCCATTAAAGAGGATGCCGTTATTTTTTTTCTATCATAAAACAACTAAAGAGGCTCATATTGCTTCAGCAATGGGGTGAGCACACAGCACAGGTGCACACTTGGGTCATCTGCAGGTTGGCTGCCAGCAGGGACCCTGCCTAATGCTCCAGGTGGAAACCTCTGAGTGAGGCCACCTGTCTGGGTCTCTGGACGATGTGGGCAGAGAGAAGCCTGGTGAGATAACGCACAGAGCACAGAGGCGGCACCTGCCAGCCAGGCAGGGCCCCCACCTGCACCAGCGAGGAGACATGGCGAACACGCACATTCCCGTCCTCTGCATCTGGATCCCGTTCTGAAAACGCCCTTCGCGTTCCCTGTCATGATACTCCTAGGTCACAAGGAGGTTGAGGTCCCCCTGGTTCACCTCCAGCCTTGACCTCACTCCAGGACATGGTCCTCGAAGGCTCTCAGTGGACAAACACGATACCTCTCACTGCCTACCTGGCTTTGGTCTCGCTGCCTGCTATGGGCCTATTTGTCCCTGGACTGAATGATCCCCGTCTGATCACAGAAGTATCCCACCTTAGCAAAGCCTTGGAGACAGCTGCTGCCCTACAGGACGCAATCCTCATCCCATGCAACAGCAAAGTTCTGCCCAGGGTCACAGCGCTGAACTTCTCGGCTGCCACCCCTCCCGGCACCCATTCGTGCACACAGGGAACCCTGAGGAAGCCCAGACCTTTCTGCATGGCTTCCTTTGTCTTCCCATCCTGCAGCATCAGGCGAAGTGCCTGTCATTTAGCATTCAGGATGTTGTCCTTTCTGGAGAAGCCTTCCTGACAGCCCCCTGGTAGGGTAGGCAGGTGTCACAGCTCCGAACTTGCTTGGTCCCCATGCAGACATCAAACCCTGTGCTTCCCGGGTGTGGCTGGAGCTGGCTCCCATCCCTCCTTCACTAGACCACAGGTTCCCTGAGCACAGATACTCTGTGCCCTTGAGACCATCGCAGTGCCTGGCACACGCACGGTCAGAGGGTGATGAATGCTTATTTCAGAAGGATCTCATGTGCCACAAGCTTCCGAATCACCCCAGAACTCCGTGCTGGGCTCTTGGGGACCTAGAGCCCCTGGCTGCTGCACCATCTGCCAAGAGGGCCTGGCGAGGCGTCTCTGTGTTCCAGAATGCATAGTTCCTCTTTTTAAAGTGTGGGCAGGTTTCCCCTGGCAGCAATATAAAATGATTTCTTCATAGTCCCTAATCTAGCTCCTTAGCTCCTTACTTATTGATCATGGGTAGAGAATACCTTAATTAAATTAAGCCAAGCATTTTCACCCAAATTAATGGAATAATTACCCCCAACTCTTTTGTTTTGTACTTTCTTTATTATTACTATTACTATTTTGTATTTCTATCTAATTTGTATTTACCACTTGATGGTCAGTGCTGTGGAAATTCAAACGAGGGCAGACGGCCCGATCCCAATACTGAATGAATGAGTGAATTCACTCGTTCACAGCCAAGACTGTATTGTCAGGTGAACCGTTTCAATTTGCTAAACTGAAATAGAAAAGTAGTCTGTTTTGTCCACCCCGGTGTCTCCTGACACGCAGTGGGCACTCAGTCAGTTATATACCCAAGTGAAAGCGTCCTGGTGGCAAGAAACACCAAACGTACAAGGAAACTTAACTCAGAGTGATAATTTCTCCAAGTTCCACAGATTCAGTGTTACTCTAGGGGTTTATGTCCCAAGACAGATACTGAATAGAAATGACCATGAAACCCATTTAGACAGCAATGTAATCTACAATAGCGGCTGTGATTGTAGTATTTAAGGTGTCCTAAATGTGGAGGTGATAAGTGGGTTGGCCCAGCCACGCATGGCAGGACACTCCACTGCACGTCACAGAGCACGTGACGGACTCTGTGAGTGCTGCGTCCCTGCCTGACGTGGTCCTCGTCTCCACGGTGACAAGGTGACGGGGACAATGAGGACTGGCATCGGGGCCTCCACAGTCCTTTTTCAGAGTCAACTTCACACAGGTCCACAGGTGGCTTCTGGGAGGCTCACGCCTCGGAGACACTGATCAAGGGGTGCCTGGGTTCTGCCTTCTTTTTCTAACTGGAGATTTTCCTGCCGCAAGCACGAGTATTAGAGATTAAATGGTCCTCCCTCAGTGTCTGAGCAGAAAGGCAGCTTTTCCCCTGCTAAATTCCAGTTGAGAATGCAGGCGCCAGCCCCGCCTTGCCTTTCCTGCCTTTCATCTTTTGTCCCCTTGCCTCCTGACTGTTTCACAGTCAAAAAGCCTCGGTAGATGGTGGCAAAATTCAAAGGTTCACAGTGCAGGGTTAGAGTTTGAAGTCTCAAATCAAAACGCTTTCTTTCCCTGCGGGCCCCAAACGCTCCACGCTGTTCCAGTGGGCTGAGGCTGTCAGCAAAGCCTTGCTTTCTCCTCTGCCAAAGGCACCTAAGAGGACTAAGAACTGGCTGTGCATTCAGACAGTCGGTAATGAGAGTTGTTTCACAGAACACCAAATTCAAACCTAGATGAGGGCTGTTCATTAAAATTGCCCTCTTGAACGTATTTGTACTTAATCCAACAGGGTGCCCCCGCATGAAACCTGCCTGCAGCCGCTCTGCTGAGCTAATCCGCACAGTCGGGTCCACATAAGCCAGTCTGTTTCCACCGCCACAGCCCACTTAGTGCCTCTTCCATCACTCCAGGTGGGGGTGATGGTGTGAGCAGAGGCACACCTTTGGGGTGTGAACGTATCATGCTTCGGAGATCACTGAGTAGACAGCCTTGCTGGAGGAAAGGTGCTCTCTCTGCACAGCGTAATGGGTCTGGAGCCTCTGTATTTGTACTAAAAGGGACCCTAAAGGGAGAGTTCCATGGACCACTGGGCCATTGGTAGCCACAGAGAGGAAGACCATACGACTATTTTAGAGGCCAATCGGGATGGAGAATACAAAAAGAGGAGTCAGCTAAGAAGAAAGCTCTTGTGCTAATATGGGGAATGATTCCAAGACTAAAATGCCAACAGAAATATGAAATTCTAAAGCACAACCAGATTAGCTCAGTCATCAGATTCCAACGAAAAGTTCGCCAGCACCAGCCAACTGGGCAATTTGGACCAAACCTCCAGTTACTGGCAAACAGAGACGCTGGACAGAAAACTGAAGACAGCTGCCTGGAGGTAAGAACAATTTAACAGGAAAGTGAAGAAGAAGCCAAGAAATAAAAAGACAAAAATCCAGAGTTGAGGCTGGGCTTTGAGGTTTCTTTTCCCTGCGGAGGGTCTACAGCTTCTGCAAGATGTAGTTAAGAGGCTGAGTGGAGCCCGTAGACACACGTTGGTGCTCCGGGCCCATATGAGTTGCCTATGGCTGCTGTAACAAATGACCACAAATGTGGTTGCTTAAAACAACAGTGATTTGTTACCTCGCAGTCCTGGAAGTCGAAAGTTGGAAACAGGTCTCACCGAGCTACGGTCAAGGAGTTGGCAGGGCTGTGTTCCTTTTGGAGGCTCTAGGAGAGAATCCATCTCTTTGCTTGTTCCAGCGTCTGGAGTCACATTCCCTGACTTCTGGCTTCCTTCCATTTCTGAAGTCATCAGTGTGTGGGGATTGAGTGTGTCTAACGCTGCACCACTTTGATAGTGAGGTCTGATTAACAGCCTTAATTCCACCTACAACCTTCATTTCTGCTTGCTATGTAGCACAACATATTCACAGGTTTAGGGGATTACGATGTGGGCATCTTTCGGGGGACCACTATTCTGTCTACCATAAAACCTACCAAGAGAGGGGCCTGCTAAACTCCTGTGCTTTCTAACACCACCAGGAAGAAATGCATCGCACAGAAAGTGAACTGCAGGGAAGAGCTTCGACATGAACTTAATCCAACATGATGTCACTGCATCAAACACATCCAGAACACTGCGGAGCTCCTTTTGTGCAGCTGCTGCCCAGCTTAGAGTCAACCAAATGGCCCAGAAAATTCTCAATGTAAAATATGGAGTATAATAATTCTAAATTGCTAGAACCCCTAGGTACTAAACAAAACCGGCAAAGTCTTCTTTATATATGTGTGCATGTGTGTGCCCGTGTGCGTGTGTATATGTATTTCATATATATATGAAATACAAGGCCTCAAATTTTTTGTAAAAAGTCAATTTCCAAGTACAATGTCAGACACAGACTCAGGGATAACCAGGCATAACAGGATGTAAAGCATCATGGAAGAACCAACAAAACAAGAATAGGAACAGACCCACAGGAAGTTTAAAAGCATGCTTGCTGTGATCATAAAGCTAAAGATGCACCTGAAATTTTAGAACAGCTAGAAATTATAAAATGTGACCTAAGAGATTTGGAAAAAATAGAGCCTGCATGAAATTTTCAATTAAAAGCTGACTGCATGACTTATTAGCAGATTTGGCAAACACAAAGAGAAAACTAGCAAACTACGAGAAACATGAGAAAAATGTTTTGAATAAAGCATGGGAAGATGAAAGGATGAGAGGTGCAGAAGAGAGGGAAGAAACCATAAAGGATAGAGGGAAGTCTAACGTGTATGTAATCAGGGCCCCAGAAGACAGAGAGAGAGAGAATGATGCAGGAGCAATCACTGAATACATAATAGCTGAGAATGTAGTAAATCTGACTAAAAAGCAACAAACCACAGATCCAAGAACTTTAAATAGGGTCAGTGAAGAGAGGTTATACCTAGGCACATAACACTAAAATGATGAAAACCAAAGAAAATAAACTCCTAAAGGGAAATTGAGGCCAGGCGCGGTGGCTCACTCCTGTAATCCCAGCACTTTGGGAGGCCGAGGCGGGCAGATCATGAGGTCAGGAGTTCAAGACCAGCCTGGCCAACATGGTGAAACCTCGACTCTACTAAAAGTACAAAAATTAGCTGGGTATGGTGTCACGTGTCTGTAATCCCAGCTACTCGGGAGGCTGAGGCAGGAGAATCGCTTGAACCCAGGAGGTGGAGGTTGCAGCTTGAACCCAGGAGGTGGAGGTTGCAGTAAGCAGAAATTGCACAATTGCATTCCAGCCTGGGCAACAGAGCAAGACTCTGTCTCAAAAAAAAATAAATAAATACAAAAGGGAAATTGATAAAACTTGTTACTAGTACACAAAAACTAAAGAAAATACTAACAGTAGTGTTAGAAGAGAAGGAGGCCAAGCACAGTGGCTCATGCCTATAATCCAAGCACTTCAGGAGGCCAAGGCAGGAGGATTGCTTGAGGCCAGCAGTTTGAGATAAGCCTGGGAAACAGAGCAAGACCCCTGTCTCTGCTATAAAAGAGAGAGAGAGAGAGAAGGAAACTGGCCCTGATGAAAGGACTAAGATGCAGGAAGAAATGAAAAGCAACAAAAATGGTAAATAAGAAAGTAAATATAAAAGCATGTTGACTGTATTAAATAATAGTGTCTCTGGCAATTCATAAACTGATATAATTACAACACACACGAGTATATAAGTTGGAAGAGAATAAAAAGATGTTTTTTGTTTAAAAAGGGTCCTTGCATTATTCAGAAAGAGAATAAAAATCAAATCACATTTAATACTGATAGTCAAAGATGCATGTTGTAATTGCTCATGTAACCACCAATATTACAGTAAAGAAGCATATAATTTCCAAACCAACCGAAGAAAGCATGATAAACTCAATGAATCAGAAAGAAGGTGAAAATGGAGAGAAAAAAGAATACATCAGGCAGGACAAATAAAAATAAGAAATGGGTGCTTCACACTCAAATATACCAGTAGTAACTTTAAAAGTGGATCAAGAAAAATATTTTAATGAAAACCCAAAGACTGTGTCAGACTGAGTTTAAAAACTCAAAACTATATTGATGAGGAAGAAAGACCTAAAGTATGTAGATACTAGAAAACAGTGTGAAAAGCCGAAAGAGATATACATGGCAAAGAGTAACAAAAAGAAAGTTAGTGTGCCTGTATTAATATTAGACAAGGTAATATTGAATCAAAAAGCATGTCTCTCTATAAAAAGCATGAATTTCATTTGAAAAGTTCAACTCATTTGAAAAATAAAAATGTCTAAATGTATATAATCCTAATAGCATAAACTCAAATTATAGATTACAAAAATGGACAGAAACAAAGGAGACATAAAACAAATTCACAAACTTGGTAACATTCCTAATGTATTCTTTTTTCTCTCCATTTTTGCCTTTTTTCTGATTCATTGAGTTTATCACGTTTATCATCAAGTATCATTGAGTATTTCATAAAACAGTCAAAAAATCAGGAAGTTACGTAAAATTTGAATGTCACTTTTAATGAACTAACCTAATGGACACGTATAAAACACTGCACACAACAGTTGTAGAACACACAGTCTTTTCAAGTACTCACACCCGGGCACAGTGGCTCATGCCTGTAATCCCTACACTTTAGGAGGCCAAGGCGGGTGGATCAACTGAGGTCAGGAGTTGGAGACCAGCCTGGCCAATATGATGAAACCTCGTCTCTACTAAAAATATAAAACATTAGCCGGGCATGGTTGTGGGAGCCTGTAATCCCAGCTACTCAGGAGGCTGAGGCAAGAGAATCGCTTGAACATGGGAGGTGGAGGTTACAGTGAGCCAAGATCGCGCTACTGCACTCCAGCCTGGGCAACAAGAGCAAAACTCCACCTCAAAGGAAAAAAAAAAAAAAAAAAAGCATGTTCAACTTGTACTATGTATCAAAGATTGTGGGATATTGCTTGCTTTCAGGGAAATTAAAAGTCTACTTGAATATATTAAGGAATATTAAAAGGAGAAATTAATGAGCTAGGCACCTATCTCAAAAATTAGAAAACAACAAATGAAACTTAAAGTAAAAAAGAAGAGTATACTAAACACAGTAGCAGAAAAAAAATAAAAATAACTAATTAAAAGACAAATCTAGGAAAAAAGTAAAAATTATATAATAACAGAAATAAAAAAGGAACATCAGTACAAATCCTACATACATCAACAGGTTAAAAGTGTTATGTGAACAACTGAATGCCAATACATTTGAAAATTTAAGTAAAAAGGACAGATTAATAGAAAAATACAAGTTTCTAAAATTTAAGAGGAGAAAAAACCTGACATATTCTCAATAGTTCTTTAACATTCAGCAAATTGAAAGGTAATTTGAATCTTTCTGCAAAAAACACTTCAGATTCAGATGGTTTCCCCAGTAAATTTGCCAAAAATTTGAGGAAGAAATAATATTCACTTATATAAACTCTTCCAGTAGTGAGAACAAATACTTCTTAATTTATTTTATGAAGCTGGCATGGGCTTGATACTAAAACACAATAAACACATTAAAAAACACAAAAGTACAAGTCTATCTTACTTAGGCAAAAATCCTTAATGAAACAGTAGCAAACGAATCCCAGAAATACATAAAAGATAATACATTAGGAAGATGGATATAGTTCAAGAATTCAAGATCGGTATAGCACTAGAAAAATCAATGTTATTAGACACATTAACACAAAAAGAGAACAATCATATGATCAAATCAACTGAAGCAGAATATGCATTTGATTCAACATCTATTCATGATATTTTATCTTAGCAGACTAAGAATAAAAGAATTATTTGTTTGTAAAGGCTATTCACCAATATCCTAATAAGATATCATATATAGTGGTACAATGTTCAAATTTTTCCCTTTACACATTGTATCAGGGAAAGAATGTCTGATATCACCATTTCTATTTAGGACTGTACTGCAGTCCTTGCCACTGCAATTAGGTAAGAAAAAAAATAAAAGTATAATGACTAAAAAGGTAGAAATAATGCTATCATAATCCAAAAATAAAACGACCGTATAGAGGATCTAAAACAATCTTAGAAACTTATTAGAATTAATACATGAGTGGCCAGGTGCAGTGGCTCATGCCTGTAATCCTAGCACTTTGGGAGGCCGAGGTGGGCGGATCATCTGAGGTCAGGAGTTCAAGACCAGCCTGGCCAACTTGGTGAGACCCCATCTC
>NW_012102332.1:542304-553479 GCF_000951045.1 Mandrillus leucophaeus
AAAGTTTCTGGATACAAGATCATCTACTATGTCTCTATAGACTGTATGAACATACATACACATGCATGTATACTATATTTACTACATGTAAACACATTGAACCCATAAACACACTATTTGTAATAAGCTAACAAAATCACTTTGCTAGGAATACAAAGTTATAAGATCTCAACAAAAGTGTATAAGTGTGTAAGATCTCAATAAAAGTGTATAAGATCTCAACATTGAAAACCATAAAGTATTATTGAGAGATTAAAGATGATGCAAACAAGAGAGAAATAGAGGGAACTGTGTACTGTGTTACACAGATCTGGGGTCAGTGCCTGCCTCCACCTGCTGCGCTGTAAAAACTAATCATAAATCCAATATCTGGCAACCTATTAAAGATTATCAGGCATACAAAGAAGCAAGAAAACCAGGCCCGTAATAAAGAGAATAAGTATGTCAGCTTAACCTAACACAGAAGAGCCATGGATGTTAGAATTTGTAGAAAAGGACATTAAAGCAGTAATTATGCTGGCTTTCCAATAATCAAAAACTTCAGTAGGGACATGGAAGGTAAAAAAGAGACCCAAAATTGAACTTCTAGAGATGAAAGCTACAATATCTGACACAAAAAATAAACTGAATGAGATCAACAGCTGATTAGAGACTACAAAGGAAAAATATAGTGAACTTGAAAAATAGTAACCAAAACTATCCAAACTGAAATACTAAGAGAAAAAAGAATCAAAAGAGAGGATTGGTAAAAGAAGCCAATATTCTATTACTTAGAATCTCCAAAGAAGGGGAAGGGTATGAAGGAAAATTTGAGTAAATAATAACTGAAAAGTTTCCAAACTTAATGAAAACTATAAACCTACAGATCCAAGAATCTCAAACACCCAAATTATGAAGAAAATTACAAAGCACATCATGATCAATTTGCTTAAAACCAGTAATTAAAAAAACAAACAAACTTGCAAGCAGCTGTGTTATGTACAAAGGAACACAAGTAAGGATAAGAACAGATATTTCATTACAAACAATGCAAGCAAGACGACACTTGAGCAACATCTTTAAAGCCACAAAGTGTCAAATACGATCAACCTAGAATTCTGTACCATGTAAAGATATTTTTCAAAATTAAAAAAGGAGGGTGTAAAACAAAGATGTTTGCACATACTCAAAAGCTGAAAAAAAAAATCATCACCCACAGATCCATACCAGAAAAAAAATGATAAAGAAAGCCATTCAGGCAAAAGGAAAATATCAGTTGGAAATATGGATCTACACAAAAGAACAAAGTGCACAGGAAAAGGCAACTGTGTTTGTTTGTTTGTTTTGTTATTTGACAGCAAGTTCACCCTTAAGCTCTAGGTGACTTTAGTGTTCTTTTTATGAGCATGGGAAAGTATGTAAGACTTTTTCTTATTATCGCTGCAATATATAAGCAAAATGTATAATCAAAAATAATAACATTTGTTTACAACATACATATGATGATGATGACGACAGTACAAAGCCTGGAAGGAGAGAAATGGAAGGACTCCATTGCAAAGTTCTTTTACTATATGTGAACTGAAATAGTATCACTGAAAGGATAGATCAGGATGAATTAAAGATGTATCCAACAAATCTTGAAGTAACCTCTAATGAAGACGTACAACTAATGAGAGAAAAAAGAAGGAGAAAAAGAAGAAAAAGGTCACAAAGAGAAGATGGGAAAACAACTAGCGAGGTGATAGGCTTAAATCTAATCATGGCATTAATCACATTAAATGCAGAAGCTTTACACGTTTCAATTAAAAGGCAGAGACTCTTTAAAAAAATAAGCAAAACACTCAATTTCTTGCTGCTAAAAAATGCACTTTAAATACAAGATGCAAATATGTTATGTAAGATTATGCTGAAACTAGTCAAAAGAAAGCTAAAATGGCTATATTGCTATCAGACAAAGTAAGTTTCAAAGCAGAGAATATTGTCAGAGATTTAAAAAAGGGCCAAAATGCCCCAACAACAAAGTTTCAAAATAAATGAAGCAAAATTGATAGACCTGCAAAGAGAAATACACGTATCTGCATTATGTTCAGAGGTTCAATAGCCCTTTCCAATAATTTCCAGAAAAAAAAATGGCATAAAATTAGCAAGAACACAGAAGACTTGAAAAACACCATCAACCAGTGTTACCTGTTTGACATCTATAAAATACTCCACCTAAAAACAGCAGAATGCACATTATTCTCAAAAGCACATAGAGCATTTAGCAAGATAGACCAATATTTTCGGTCCTAAAACAAGTGTCAACAAGTTTACCATAACTCATATTATACAAAATACTTCCCATTTGTCTGGGTAAGAATTTTTTTTTGATTTGACCCCAAAAGGACAGGCAACAAAAACAAAAATCGACAAGTTTGGTAATATCAAACTTAAAAGCTGTACAGCAAAAGAACAATTAACAGTGTGCAGAGATAACCTGCGAATGGGGAGAAAATATCTGCGAGCCATATATCCATTATTGCAAGCTATTGTTGAATAATAATGGATTAATGTCCAAAGTATGCAAGGAGCTCAAACACCCAATAGCAAGAAAACAAAGAATCAAAGTAAAGAATGGGCAAGGGATCTGAATAAACAATTCTTAGAAGAAGACATACAAATGGCCCAAAGACTTATGAAAAAATGCCCAACATCACTAATCATTAGGAAAATGCAAATTAGAACCACAATGAGATATGCTATCATACCTGTCAGAATGGCTATTATAAAAAAGATAAAAGATATCAAATGTTGGTGAGGATGTGGACAAAGGGAACACTCATACGCTGTTGATGGAAATGTAAATTAGTGCAGCCGTTATGGAAAACTATATGGAGGTTCCCCCAAAACTAAAAATAGAATTACCATATGAACCAACAATCTCACTTCTGGGTATTTATGCAAAAGATTTGAAATCAGTCTGCCAAAGAGATGTCTGCACTCCCATGTTCACTGAAGCATTATTCACAATAATGGAATCAACCCAAGTGTCCATCAGCAGATGAATGAATAAAGAAAATGTGGTATATATACACAATGAAATACTATTCAGCTTTAAAAAGAAGGAAATTCTGTCATTTGCAACAACATAGATGGAATTAGACAACATTATGCTAAGTAAAATAAGCCAGGCACAGACACAAATATTTCATACACTCACTTATGTGTGGAATCTAAAGCAACCAAACTCAGAAGCAGAGAGTAGAACTGGTAGAACTGTGGTTACAGAGGCTGGGAGTTGGGGGAGATGGGGAGATGATGGTCAAAGGGTACAACATCTCAGGTAGACCACACTATTTTGACTACTGTAGTCTAATAGTAGACTTTGGAGTCAAGATATGTGAATCTTCCAACTTAATTCTTCTCTTTCAAGATTGTTTTTGCTATATGGGGAACCTTGTAATTCTACATAAATTTGAGGATTGCCTTTTTTATTTCTGCAAAAATTCATTATGGTTTTGACAGAGATCACATTGTATCAGTAGATTGCTTTAAGTAGTATGGCATCCTAACAATATGAAATTTTCCTATCCACAAACGTAGGATGTCTTTTCATTTATTTAAGTCTTTTAAAATTTTTTCAGCTACATTTTATAGTTTTCAGTATATAAGTCTTTCACCTCCTTGCTGAAATTTCTTCCAGGTATTTTATTATTCTAGATGCTGTTTTCTCTAATTGTTTATTTTATTTTGTGATTTTTGTTGTCAACTTAATCACTTATAATTGTATAAATTTATGGGGTACAAAGTAATGGTATAATTTGTGAATACAATATAGAATAACTAAATTAAGCTAGTTAACGTATCTATCACTCCACGTACCTAAAGATTTTGTGGTAAGAACGTTTGAAATTTACCCTCTAGGTAATTTTGAAATGTATAATATTCCATTACTAACTATATTCACCACACTGTGCAACAGAACTCAAAAAATGTATATTTATTCCTCCTGTCGTCTACCTGAGATTTTGCTCCCTTTGACCGTCACCTATCTTCCTATCTCCCCCATTCCCCAGCCTCTGTAACAACAGTTCTACTCTCTGCTTCTGAGTATGATTGCTTTGGATTCCACATGTAAGTGAGTACATGAGATATCTGTCTTTCTGTGCCTGGCTTATTTTACTTAACATAATGTTGTCTAACTCCATCCATGTTGTTGCAAATGACAGAATTTCCTTCTTTTTAAAGCTGAATAGTATTTCATTGTGTGTGTGTACCACATTTTCTTTATTTATTCATCTGTTGATGGACACTTAGGTTGATTCCCTGAGACCCCCTGAGGAACACAGGAAAAGGCACCCCTAACTGCACCCCCGAACAAGTCACTCTTAAGGGCAGGGCTGCAATTTTTGCTCCATTTTTCAGAACTTCTTGTGCTTAGTTCCATAAAAGACTTGAGTCAAGTTCCTAAGAATATGGCTGAACAGAAGTGTACATTGCCCCCCATCCGTAAATAAAGGGCTGAAGCTTATATATATATATGTTAAAGACAGGGTCTCTGTCACCCAGGCTGGAGTGCACTGCCGTGATTAGAGCTCACTGTAACGTTGATCTCCTAGGCTCTAGGGATCCTCCCACCCTAGCCTCCCAAATAGCTATGACTACAGATGTACACCACCGTACTCAGCTAATTTTTTGTTCTTGTATAGACAAGATTAAAAAATGCTGTAGAGATGGGAGTCTTGCCATGTTGCCTAGGCTGGTCTCAAACTCCTGGCCTCAAGCAATCCTCCTGCCTTTGCCTTCCAACGTGCAGAGATGACAGGTGTGAACCACTGTGCATTCATGGGCTACAGTTTTTTATTTTGTTTGTTTTGTTTTTGTTTGTTTGTTTTTTTAGATGGAGTCTCGCTCTGTCACCAGGCTGGAATGCAGTGGCATGATCTCGGCTCGCTGCAACCTCCGCCTCCTGGGTTCAAGAGATTCTTCTGCCTCAGCTTCCCGAGTAGCTGGGACAGCAGGTGCGTGCCACCATGCCCAGCTAATTTGTTTGTATTTTTAGCAGAGATGGGGTTTCACCGTGCTGGCCAGGATGGTCTTGATTTCTTGACCTTGTGATCCGCCTGCCTTGACCTCAAAAGTGCTGGGATGACAGGCGTGAGCCACCGGGCTGCAGTTTTAAAGGGAACTGACAGCAGTTGTCATAAGTGGTTACTACTGCAGGAGGGCGTGAACTCCAGCTTTTGGAATTCACAGATTTAGATCCGTGTGTTCTTTTTTCTTACACACATAGGTAAGACAGCCTTAGGTGTCTGGGTCAGACAGAAAATGGAAAATCGTTGGCTAAGTTGGTCAAGGCGATCTCAGAGGCAAAGTTATCCCCGCCCTGAGAGACCCAAGATCCAACATAAAAGTGGGATCCCTCGTTTCTCACGCTCTAAGTACTTGCCTTCTTGCAGACCTGCCTTTTTCATGTATATTTGGCCCTGTAACCTGCAAATATTTACAGAAGTGGAAAAATCTTATTAAAGATAATTCAGAATTACAACAGCCATTATGTAAAACATTCCAGATGAACAAAACTATTTATTGAAGAAATGCACCTGAGTTCTGGGCTCCACAAATTGGGCAGAGGGAATGGGATTCTTATTGGCATTCAGGATCCTCAAAGAGATAACAGGATTCCAAAATAGTCTTTTATAAAGATTCACTACAAAAAGCTAATGAAAAGCTAAAAATGCAAGAGATTCCCCATACCCTATCCTACTTTGTCTGAATATTCATGGTCTACTCCTGAATATTCATAGGCTAACACTCTGTCTGAATTGCCTTTTTCCTTTGAAATAGCAGTTAAACAGTTTCCTTATAAGAACTACCCAAAAATTCAGGAGATAATCCCCAACGGACTTATACTCCCTAGACAGAAATAGAGCCAGGGCCATAGTTCAAACACTTCCTAAACCTAGGAAAGACCTTTGAAAGTTTTCTAAATAATTCAAGGTCTTAATTGTGACGTATGACCTCTGGATACCTGACCGCTACCAACTAATACACGTGTTGGTGGGACCTGGGGAGGGCCCAAAAGTGAATGAAAGAGGCACACTGATATTTTCTGAGAATGAGAGGAACCTGAGAAGCCTCACTGGACTGCTTATGGGCCAGGCAATGCTGAAACAGCACAAATTAGCTTTTGAGAGCCATTCCCAGAGTGTTTCAGCTCCATGGTAACCAACAAGCTAGAACGGTTTGGGGACTGCCCTGGAGCACTTTCTAATAGGTGACCCCTGAACAACAGTTTCCAAAACATTGTTGCCACTTGTGCAAACAACCAGGACACTAGAAAAGGGCTGTCTCAAAGATTCCCAAGAAAGCCCCTAAGAGCAGTCTGCCCAGCCTCTGAAAATGGCCTCCATGTTAACCACCAGGACAAATGGGCCTCTGAGGGAAGCGCCAGGAGGCTTCTACCTAATATTCTTTGCCCATTCATTAGCAGGCTCTACCCCCTAAGGCAATAATCTAATTAAGAAACAAAGCTGAAAAGTCCACCTCTGGAACTAAACCTGTCTTTAAAATACAATTTTCTGACATTCAGTTAGCTAATTTTGAAACTCTTTGTAAAAGAAATTTGCATCTATAAAGGAAACCTCCATTTGTAAGGGTGTCTCCTTCTCTGTACTTAAACCACCAGAAACTTTTACTTTGGGAAAGACATGGCTCAACCTTTACATGACAAACCTTACCTTTCTTTAATGTACATTTCCTGCCCATCTTGCCTTAACTGGGCCTTTACCCCTTCTTTGTTTTGGCAAATGATAGTATCTAGATCTAAGTTCCGTTCATTGTTTACCTTGTTTCATTTGGGAGCCATTCCTTTGAGAGTGCAAATTTAGGGTTGCCTAGCTAGCAATTGTTGAGGACAATGGAACAGGGAAGCAGAAGACTGACAGTCAAAGGAAGGAGAGAACACTGGCAAATGAAGAATCTTGTAAGATCTGCTTCTATTTGTGTGTCTGTCTATATGTCTGTATGTGTTCCATGTATGTGATATTTCCCTGCCAAAATATGTGACAGCTCTGATAAACTGGCTTAAAGAAAAGTGAGTGCTGGCCGGGCGCAGTGGCTCACGCCTGTAATCCCAGCACTTTGGGAGGCCGAGGCGGGTGGATCACGAGGTCAGGAGATCAAGACCATCCTGGCTAAGACGGTGAAACCCCGTCTCTACTAAAAATACAAAAATTAGCTGGGCTTGGTGGTAGGCGCCTGTAGTCCCAGCTACTTGGGAGGCTGAGGCAGGAGAATGGCATGAATACAGGAGGCAGAGCTTGCAGTGAGCCAAGATTGTGCCACTGCACTCTAGCCTGGGCAACAGAGTGAGACTCCGTCTCAAAAAAAAAAAGAAAGAAAGAAAGAAAAGAAAAGTGAGTGCTTAAATCAAATATTCTATCAGAAAGAAACAACAACTCAAATGACTTTTGATTCACATTACCTGGGTAAATCTTTGGTAAACAAAACTGGTTTAATATTGCTGGTTTAATGAAAACAGTTGTATCTTCTCGTCAGCAAAATACCCGTGTATTTAACTTTAGGGTTTTTGCTTAGGTGCTGACTAATATTTGCATATTGTAAAAATGGTTCACAGGGAAAACTTGAGATGATGGCTAGTTTAGTTCAATGTCTCATAAAATTTTCATGAACAGCTCAAATATAACTGTTAAAATGAGTAAATTAGGTACATTCAAACAGCTATAAATATTTATAAATGAATTCTTCATAGTTTAAAAAATCTTTTTGGTAACTTAAAACCTTAAAGTGAAGTTAAGTAATAGATACTCATTAAATGTTTAGGTCATTTCTTGATAAGTTAAAATACTAAGCATTCATCATTAAGCATAAGTTAAAAGTTTATATACTCTGACATCTTATTTTCATATGGTAGAGAGTAGATAAATATATTTGGGTCTGTTAGTAAACATAAAACAATTGTTCTGTGAGGAAGTTACATGTTTCCAGTAATTATAAAATGTAAATTCATAAAATGTTAGTATGTGACAAATAAAAATTGCATATTTCCTAGGTTTTCACAAATCACAAAGGTTAAAATTTAGAGGTTAAAATTCTAATTAATATATCTAATTAGAGCTACTAGAGAAAAGGAAAACAATTTTGTATGCAAAATGTACAAAGAAAGTAAGATGTGTTTTTGGTGAGAAAAATCTTGAGAAGATAGGTGGATATATTTTATGTTAAAAAAGAGCAATTCTATCTAATTCAAAAGTTATTCTGAGATTTTTTATCAAAATACAGATTTAAGAAGGAAATAGAAAAAAGGCAGAAAGGAGCAGTAAATAGGAGAGATGTGAAAAATGGTATAACTATGAGGATTTATTTTTGGTAAAAAGATTAAAAAGTTGAAAAAAGAGTAATTTATTTCTTTTGCATGAGAGATAACTTTGTGTGGTGAAACTTGTTAGAGATGAGTTCTAAATTTCTTTTCAAAGAGTTAATATGTCAGTATGTTCAATTCTTTGCCTTCTACTTTTAAACTTAACATCCTCGTAAAGCAACCTTTTTCGATTACCTACACCACCGTGACTCATTCCGATCACCTGCTCCACCCTAACTCATTCCAATTACCTGCTACCTGCTCCGCCCTCACCCCATCATTCTCTTTAAATTAGCCCATCGGAATTAGCTTAGCCTGTGCGGTCTAACCCTAGCCAATAGGGGAATCACACAGCAGCAGGGGCCCCCTGTGTCAGGGATAAGAACCCCTTCCCCTCCCTTGTCCAAATGTGCACTCACCATTGTTCCATCTGTAAGGGCACATCCTTCTATACAGAAGTAACTTGCCTTGCTGAGAATTAAAAGGAAAATTTTATTTTCGAGTGCTATTTCTTTTGCAGCACCGAAACTTTATATATAACAATATATATAACAAAATGATAAAGGGAAAAGGCAAGTAAATTTTTATCCTCAGGTAGAAGGCATAGGACAAAATGGAAGGTTTAAGCAAGATGTAGGTTTGTGCAAGATTAACCTCATGAAAAGAATTTTATGTGTGATCAGATTGACTAAAATTAGAAAATTTAAGTTTTTAAAACACTGAGCATTAATACGAAAAGTACACTGACGGGAGGGAGGAGTTTGAGCCTCTGTGTTAGAACAAGGCTTTCTTGGAGCATTGCTCTGCCCTTAATAGAAAACTGTGGGCCCGGTATGGTGGCTCAGGCCTGTAATCTGAGCACTTCTGGAGGCCGAAGGGGTGGATTGCTTGAGACCAAGAGTTCGAGATCAGCCTGGGCAATATGGTGAGTTCCTGTGTCTACAAAAAGTTTTTAAGAAAATTAGTCAAGCATGGTGGCACATGCCTGTAGTCCCATCTACTCAGGAGGCTGAGGTGGAGAATCGCTTGAGCCTGGGAGGTGGAGGTGGCAGTCAGCCAAGATCACACTACTGTACTCCAGCCTGGGTAACAGAGTAAAACCCTCTCTCAAAGAAAAAAAGTGAAATGTTTTTCTTTACCTTTTAGGTAACTGGCCTAGGAAACTGATTCTATGTTTAATCAAGATAATTTCTTGTGCTTTGTGTCTTTGAAATCTGACACTTTGGTTTTATTTCATAAGATCTATGTTCCTATCTGATCATGTAATTTTTTGTTTGTTTGTTTGAAATGGAGTCTCGCTCTGTCGCCAGGCTGGAGTAGGTGGTGCAATCTCAGCTCACTGCAACCTCTACCTCCCGGGTTCAAGCAATTCGCCTGCCTCAGCCTCCTGAGTAGCTATGTAATTTAAACCTTGGATATTTGACAAACTTTTCAAAAAATTTTTGACGCAAATTAACTTTAGGACATTCCAGAAAGCCCTGGAACTTCTGAAAGGAACTGTAAAAGAAAGCGATTAAGCCAACATGGGCTTATCGAATATTTTAAATTATATGGGAAGCACTGTCAAAATATGGAATGATGTTTAGCCTTCGAGTTAGTTATGTGGATGTGTTATTAATAGATGTTCCAAAATCATATAAAGTTCCTAGAAATCTATGTCTTCGTATAAATGCTATCAGTCATAATTTTGGTTCACGAATAACCAAATTTCTTTGTCAACTGCATTGCCATGGCCATTTTAAGCCTTGGTGTTCATAGTAATTGCTTTATTCAGATGCCTTTCTGAAAGCTTCTTGCAAGCACTGACAGTCTTAAAGTGTTATGTCTTCAGGGCAGTTCATGGAAAGAACGGAAAGAATGAAAAAACTCTGACAAGTATATAATTTCTAATAATTTTGAGTTCATAGCATTGGGCTGAATTTCCAAAACTAGAATGAAGAAATTGATGGGTTTGCACTAAGCAAGATCACAGCAGGAATTAATTACATGAGGCTGGGCACGGTGGCTCACGCATGTAATGTGAGCATTTTGGGAGACTGAGGCAGGAGGATGGCTTGAACACGGGAGCTTGAGGCTGCAGTGAGCTATGATCATGACACTGCACTCTAGCCTGGTGACTGAAACATACATACATACATACATATATACATGCACACATACATACATAACACATGTGCCTACCGTATGTTTCAGTCATTCCACCTCTGGATTTATCTAAGAGATGTGACTAAGAGAATGAAAGACTATGTCTTTGCAAAGACTTTTGTATGAATTTTCATAGCATATTTGTTTATCACAACCAAAAACTGTAAACAACCCAAATGTCTATCAACAGATGAATGAATCCAAAAGATATATAGTTGAGTTATACTATATATCTCAACCACATACTACTCGCAATAAAAAGAAATAAACTATGAATACCTACAACTTGGATACATCTCAAAATATTTACACTGAAAGAAAAAGGTCAGACAAAAAAAAAAAGGACACACTGTATTATTCCATTTCTACCTCTTAAAAATTCGAAATAATCCACAGTGCCTGAAAGAAGATCAGTGGTTGTCTGGGGCCGCTCTCGGTACCAATTTACTGTATGAGTCTGTTCTCACACTGCTAATAAAGACACACCCAGCCGGGCGCGGTGGCTCATGCCTGTCATCCCAGCACTTTGGGAGGCCGAGACGGGCGGATCACGAGGTCAGGAGATCGAGACCATCCTGGCTAACACAGTGAAACCTCGTCTCTACTAAAAATACAAAAAATTAGCCTGGCGTGGTGGCAGGCGCCTGTAGTCCCAGCTACTCGGGAGGCTGAGGCAGGAGAATGGC
>NW_012102332.1:553529-594665 GCF_000951045.1 Mandrillus leucophaeus
GGAGCTTGCAGTGAGCCGAGATCGCGCCACTCACTCCAGCCTGGGCGACAGAGCGAGACTCCGTCTCAAAAAAAAAAAGACATACCCGAGACTGGGTAATTTGTAAAGGAAAGAGGGTTAATTGACTCACAGTTACCACACAGAGTCCCCACAGGGGCAGCTCCTAGTGGAGCTGTGAGAAGAGGGCCGAGGTCCTCCAGACCCCAGAATGGTAGATCCACTGAGAGCTTGCGCTAAGCGCCTGGAAAAGCCACAGACACTCAAGGCCAGCTGTGAAAGCAGCCAGGAGTGGGGCTGTACCCTGCAAAGCCACAAGGGTGGAGCTATCCAAGGCCGTGGTAGCCCACCTCTTGCATCAGTGTGACCTAGATGTGAGACATGGAGTCAAAAGAAGTCATTTTGGAGCTTTAAGATTTAATGACTGCCCTATGGATTTTGGACTTGCATGGGGCCTGTAGCCCCTTTGTTTTAGCCAACCTCTCCCATTTGAAATGGCTGTATTTACCCAATATCTGTACCCCTATTGTATCTAGGAGGTAACTAGTTTGCTTTTGATTTTATAGTCTCATAGGCAGAAGGGACTTGCTTCGTCTTGAGTGAGACTTTGGACTTGGACTTTTGGGTTAATGCTGGAATGAATTGAGACTTTGGGGGACTGTTGGAGAGGCATGGCTGTGTTTTGAAATGTGAGGACATGAGATCTGGGTGGGGTGGAATGATATGGTTTGGCTGTGTCTCCACCAAAATCTCATCTTGAATTGTAGCTCCCATAGTCCCCACATGTTGTGGGAGGGATCCAGTGGGGGGTAAATGACTCAGGCATCGGTTTCCCTCATGCTGTTCTCGTGACAGTGAGTTCTCACGAGATCTGATGGTTTTATAAGGGCCTTTTCCCCCTTTTGCTTGGCACTGCTCCTTCCTGTCACCATGTAAAGAATGACGTGTTTACTTCCCCTTCAGCCACGATTGTAAGTTTCAAGAGGCCTCCCCAGCCATGCCAAAACTGTGAGTCAATTAAACCTCTTTCCTTTCTTAATCACCCAGTCTTGGGTATGTTTTTATTAGCAGTCTGAGAGTGGACTAATACAGGAATGCAGTGGCACAATCATGGCTCACTGCAGCCTTGATCTTCTGGGCTCAAGCAATCTTTCTGCCTCAGCGTCCCGAGTAGGTGGGACTACAGGAATGCACCACCACGCCCAGCAAATTCAAAAGAAAAATGTTCGTAGAGACGGTGTCTCACTGTGTTGCCAAGGCTGGTCTCAAACTCCTGGGCTCACGTGATCCTCCCGTCTTGGCCTCCCAAAGTGCTAGAATTACAGGCGTGAGTCACTGTGCCCAAGCCTATTTATTTATTATTTTAGAGACAGGGTCTCACTCTACGGTGTGGGCTAGTGTGTAATGGCACAATTGTAGTTCACTGCAAACCAGAACTCTTGGGCTCCAGGGATCCTCCAGCCTCAGTCTCCTAACCAGCTAGGATTTGGCATGTGGCACCATGCCCAGCTAATTTGTAAATTTTCTGTAGAGACAAGGTCTTGCTACGTTGCCCAGGCTGGTCTTCAACTCCTGTCCTCAAGTGATCCTCTCACCTTGGCCTCCCAAAGATTTGGGATTAAAGGCATGAGCCTGGCCAAATTATACATTTTAAACATGTGCGGTTTATTTTACGTCAGTCAGACCTCAATAAGGCTGTTTAAAAAATGAAAGAATGGCTACAGTTTTCAACCGATAATTAACTAACGATGCTTTTTTTCAAGTGGCACAAATTTTCCCAAACTTTTGATTTTCTGAAAGACTTTTACTGAGCAGCTAAGAACAACCAGTTAATGAACTGCCTGTCTTTAAGAAACTACTGTCATCTGACTTATTCAAGGCTATTTTCAACTTAGGGAAAGCGAAGCTTATTTTTGTAAGAAAATAATTGCTCCTCCACCTGCAATTCATTCTCGAGCAAAATTAACCTGCTGAGAATAAGGGTGTTATTTTACATCCCGAAATTGCTTGCCCATGGAATTCTTGAAATAAATTATTTTCAGTGGGACTGGGCATCCTTTTAATTCTAGATCACTAATGTAACATCCGCTCATCTGTTTGTCTTGAATATGAGCAACCAGTGAGTCCGACTCATCCCAGACGACAGCAGATGGCCAGGCTCCTCCCCCTGCATCCAGACTCACTTCCTCCTGGTGAAGTTGGCTCTCCAGCATCCCTTCCAGCACTGGGCTCCCAGAAGGACGCCTCTGAGGCTTCCATGCACATGATTGTTAATTTTATGTGTCAACTTGAGTGGGCCACAGGGTGCCCAGATTAAACATTGTTTCTGTGAATGTCTGTTCTCGTTCATTATTTGGGAAAGCTGGAGGAACACAGGCTGCAGGTTAATGAAGACCAGGACACAGCAAGACACTGATTCTGCAGCACCTGCTGTAAAATGATTCACTCCAGGAAGCACAGGATCAGTACAAATAAGTGCTGTTAATAATTAACTACTTTGCAGATGAAAGCTGGCCAGCTATAAGCTCCTCCCCTGTGGATCAATCAATAGGCAACGGGAAAAAAGCATCCCTAAAATGATATCTATAGGAGAACACTGTTTATTTTATTCAGAGCTTTCCAAAAGTATACTGTTTGTAAAAGATAACCTCTCTGTGTCTTCTTTTAAGTTCCTTAATTAGTGAAGTATGAAAATATCAACTACGTCAGGAGAGCAAGATCACAGAAGCCGATCATCCCACTTGCATCCCAAACCAAGGACAATTAGAGAAGAATACGCCTAATTATGTCCAGGTGACACCCATGCAACACGGGGCTTCTCAGTCTCCAATGGGTACATCAATCCTCCAGGATCTTGTCAAAATGCAGATCCTTGTCTAAATGGAGCTGGGCGGGGCCTGGGACTCTGCATTTCTTAGAGGCAATGGGTGAGGCTGATGCTGTTACTCCACTGACCCGACAAAGACTTACGAAAACGAGGACTCCTGGGCAAAGAGCTTTCCAGCCTAAGATGCACGGTGCAGCGTGGGCATCCAGGACTCAGGATGTTCCCTGCTGCAGGTGGCAGGTTTGAGTCCCCCAAAATGTATATGTTAAAACTTAGCCCTTAAAATGTATGTGTTTGAGTCCCCCATGGATATGTTAACCTAGTCCTTAATTTGATAGTATTTTAAGGTGGGTCCTTGGGAGGTGATTAGGGCATGAGGGTGGAACCTCATGAGTGGGATTAGTGCCCTTCTAAGAAGAGACACTCTCTCGAAGCTCTGCCTCTCTCTCCGCCATGTAAGGACACAGAGAGAAGGGGGCTGTCTGCAGGTCAGGGCTGTCTGGCCTTTGTCAGATGCCAGATCTATTGGCGCCTCAATCTTGTACTCCCAGCTTCCAGAACTGTCAGAAATAAATGTCTATTATTTATAAATGACCCAGTCTGTGGTCATTTAATTACAGTATTAGGAACAGACCAAGGTATTCCCTTTCCAACAATCTGAGCTATCCTTCACTTCTTCCCATCACCTGAAATGCAAAGGGTTATCACTCAGCCTATGATGCTAGAAACCGCAGAGGCTCCACCTTCGGCTTTAGGAGTGCCATAAGCTAAAAGCTCCAGCCTGCTAATGGCAGAGGGTAATTCTGGCTTCTGTTATTGGGCCCGGGAAATGAGTACCATCGGGGCACTGAGACTGTAGGGAAAGGTAGGGAAATGCACTTCACTCTATTAAACCTCCCGGCTGAAGCGTCTGCCTGCTGAATGCTAGTGAGGAGGCAGGACACACACCAAACAGCATCAGGGCTTGCTTCTAGATGATTTTCTCCTTGAAGCCCAGACTTTCAACAGCCCTGATGTTTGAGGTCAAGGGTCTCTGGGGAGCACCAGCAGCCCTGCGGAGCCCTCGTGATGAAGTCAGCACAGCACACGGGGGGTGTTGTGTCTGCCTGGCACGGCCTGGCGGCTTCGTGGAGAGACTATGTTTAACAGCCACTAGCATGGTAATCCAATATTCTCCACTCCTCTGTAGAATACCTGCCACTAACGACAACATGTGATCAAATAATTCCCTTTCAGCATCAGAACTTCCATTAGAAACACGTCTACCTGCCCCTGCCGCTGGTATCTCAGAAGCCTCCAGAACATTCGGCACCTGCCCCTGCCGCCGGTATCTTAGAAGAGCCTCCAGAACGTTCGGCGCCTGCCCCTGCCGCCGGTATCTCAGAAGCCCCCCAGAACATTCGGCACCTGCCCCTGCCGCCGGTGGTATCTTAGAAGAGCCTCCAGAACGTTCGGCGCCTGCCCCTGCCGCCGGTATCTCAGAAGCCCCCCAGAACATTCGGCACCTGCCCCTGCCGCCGGTGGTATCTCAGAAGCCTCCAGAACGTTCGGCACCTGCCCCTGCCGCCGGTATCGCAGAAGCCCCCCAGAACGTTCGGCGCCTGCCCCTGCCGCCGGTGTCTCAGAAGCCCCCCGGAACGTTCGGCGCCTGCCCCTGCCGCCGGTATCTCACAAGCCCCCCGGAACGTTCGGTGCCTGCCCCTGCCGCTGGTATCTCACAAGCCCCCCAGAACGTTCGGCACCTGCCCCTGCCGCCGGTATCTCAGAAGCCCCCCAGAACGTTCGGCGTGTCCAACTTGATCTGGTTTTCTGGCACCAAGAAAGCTCAGGTTAAAGTCAAGAGACTCAGCGTTGAACACCCACATTCCAGAATTCTGCCCGTGTAGAGCCTCTGATGGTGTCACATCCCTCACTGCGGCTCTACAGCTGTCCCGTTCTTATGTGCAGGTGGGCAGGTCACTCCTGAAGTCCTGGGCAAGGAAGAGATCACTGAGACGCAGCTTCCTCCTTCCCAGAGCTCAGGCTGGAAGCGCCTGGCCCTGGACCGCCAATTCTCATCTAACATCCAAACTCTCCAGCCTCACCTTAATTCTTCCAGCTCTGCGGATTAGACAGAGGTATTGTATTCATCAGGTTCTTCTCACAGAAACACAAACCCTTTTCTCTACAACTTCACTCCTGGCGCCGGCCTTGCCTTTCCTCCAGAAGCCCGCCTTTCAATAAGAGCAGCAGTGGGGCAGTGCTGAGGACGGCCACCCTTTTGAGCACTCACCACCTGCCAGGTGCAGCGCAAAGGGCAGGCTAGAAGCACCTCTGACATCATTCCCATTTTGCAGATGTATTAGTTCGTATTCACATTGCTAATAAAGACATACCCGAAACTGGGAACAAAAAGAGGTTTAATTGGACTTACAGTTCCACACAGCTGGGAGGTCTCAGAATCACGGCACAAGGTGAAAGGCACTTCTTACATGGCGACGCCAAAAGAAAAATGAGGAAGAAGCAAAACTGGAAACCCCTAATAAACCCATCAGGTCTAGTGAGACTTATTCACTGTCACGAGAATAGCACAGGAAAGACCGGCCCCCCTGATTCAATTACCTCTCCCTGGGTCCCTCCCACAACACGTGAGGATTCTGGGAGATACAATTCAAGCTGAGATTTGGGTGGGGACAAACCGTATCAGCAGATATTGAAACTGAGGCCCAGAGAGGTCAAATGATGTTCCTGGATTACAAGCTAGTGAATGCAGGAGGCAGACCCCAAAGCTCACTCTCCATGCCACACTGTAGCCTGCCTGTATAATCAAGTGCCTCCCTGTGCTGTAGTCAAGCCCTCAGACCCAACATCCTCGAGCCCCCGAATGCTCCACCAGCGTCTCCCTCCCCAGGCCCAGCCCAGCGGCCCACACCCCTCCTGAAACAGGGCTTCCCTCGGGGCCAGGAGAAGAAGTGAGGAGGGCAGGAAGCTCCACCAGCCTCTACTGTAATTGGATCTTCCTCCTGGCAGTTCTCGGTGACAAGAAAGGGCCATGTGGTATGCACACGCACTGACGAACCACGTGCTCAAACACTGCCTCCAGGCCCCAACCCAGCCGCTTCCATTGCAGCACCCTGAGCTCAGTGTCTGTGTCGCCTGCAAGCGCTCCTTGGGCCTCAGCAAAACGTCCTAGAACACAGCCAGGTGCCATGGGACTAGAGCTGCAGCTTGAGAAGGTGCCAGTCCCAAAAAACTCCTGAAAAACACTCTAATTGGGGTTTTGTCAATACTATAAACTAGTGGAACCCTTTCTAAAAACAAAAAACAAAACAACTTTAGTGGGTCCCACATAACTAAGTACATGGACATGCACTGGCAGACACGGACACATACACACACTTTGCCCTGCTTGGTTTCTTGGCATCAGCAGTTTCTTTAAAGAGGGCTGCTCTGCTACGTAGCACATTACAGTTACATGTGTGGGCAGCAATCAAATTCCCTTCTGCCTGTTCTGGTCTAGAGAGCCATTCCTTAACTTTACCATGGTGTTCAAAGGCGACAGCCACCGCTGCAGGCTTTTCAGCCGGAGAGTGCCGAGGTTAGAACTTTTGGTGCATCATTCTGGCAGGTGCTGCAGCAGAACGTAGGGCTTCCTGCAGAGGGGAGATGGGTGGACACACTGTGGCACCCCTAAGAAGGTGAAGGAGGTGCCACGCAAGGCTGCTGTCACCGGGTAGCAAAGAGGATGGGTGGAGGCTGCGCCACATCCCGGACAGTGAGTCTGCTGGGAGACCTGGATGAACTGGGGCTCAGGCAGAGAGGCATGGGGAGTGCTGTAAGAACAGGATCTGGAGCTCAACGCCGGGTTTGCAGTGCAGCCCCTCCTCTGACTGGCTGCATAGTAGGGTGAGCCCATTGACCCATCCAGACCTGGACCCCTTTATTTCTAATATAGGGAAGCGACTGTACTTATCTCAGGGTGGTGATTCTTAGTGCAGAAGAGCTTGGAGCACCCCAGTGCCTGGCCCACCCCACATCAAGGGAGTCAGAATGCAGGCGTAAGCCCAGGTCTTTGGGACTTCTAAAGCTCCTCGGAGGAATCCCACCTTGGCCAGTGAGACACTAAGGGGGTAAAAACTATGTGTGCTAGCTGCCTGTGCTAAGTGCCGGCAGATGTTCTCTGCGGCCGCTGCAGTGAGCAAGCACCCAGCTGGTCACCTCTCTGAAGCACTGCGCTGTAGACGGAGGTAGGTGTGCTCGCTGCAGTATGGGACCCTTGCGGGCCCTCTGTCTGAGACGCACCTAACACGCCAACCTGGATGGGTGCATGGGCAGGCACTGGGCGTCCCTGACCTGGGAGACACTGGGGTGAACATGGGGCCAAGGGGGTCCAAAGGGCGCACCAGGGCTGGCTCCCAAAGTCCCCTCACCCCTATGAGGCTGGTTCCTGGACTTGCACTGGTAGAATCTACAGGACTTGGCAGCTGGTGCTCTGCACTGGATGAGGGACAGCCAAGTCAGAGGGAACCCCAAGTGCTGGGCCAGCATGACGACGAAACGGCTGGACCATTCACAGGATACAGTCAGTACGTGAGCAGCTGGGATGGAGGAAGGGTCAGTGGCTTGGGCCTCCCGAGCTGTGGGCTGGTGAGCGGCAGGGCTCCTGTACCACTACTCCTGTCACTATGGCTCACAGTCATTATTGGGGACTTTCTGTGAAAGATGTAATCGGAGAAAAAATGGCGTCGTCTGTTTAAAAGAAAAGCAGCGTTTCCTAATTCCTTCTACTCGCAAGTGTGGACTGAGAGGCAAAGGTCCTGGCTGGGGACTGGACTCCCATCCTGTCCACTCCAAGTGCTTCAACCCCAGGTCCAGGTCCGGCCTTGTGTTTCCAATTTCTGATTGACTCTCAGTAGAGCGCTCTCTCTCTCTCTCTCTCTCTCTGTATTTATTTTATTTTATTTTATTATTATTTTTTTTGAGACAGGGTATCACTCTGTCATCCAGGCTGGAGTGCAATGGCATAATCTCGGCTTACTGCAGCCTTAACTTCCCAGGCTCAAGCGATCCTCGCACCTCACCCGCCCAGGTAGCTGGGCTATTTTTTTTTTTTTTTTTGGTAGCAATAGGGTCTCAATGTGTTGCCCAGGCTGGTCTCAAACTCCTGGGTTTATGTGGCCCTCCCGCCTTGGCCTCCCAAAGTGCTGGGATTCCAGGTGTGAACCTCCAGGCATGGTAGAGCCCTCTTTTCACTACTGGTGTAAAACAAGTCTGGGTTACTTTTATAATGTTAAACAAGCAGGGAACAGGAACAACACTATGTATTGCTTCCAGTGGAAACTTATGTCTTCCTCGAAGGAAATGCTAAGAACTTTTAAAGGAGATTTTAGTTAAGGGTTGAAAGGTTTTCCGTCACTATTTCTTTTTTCTTTTTTTTTTTTTTTTGAGACGGAGTCTCGCTCTGTCGCCCAGGCTGGAGTGCAGTGACCATATCTCGGCTCACTGCAAGCTCCGCCTCCCGGGTTCACGCCATTCTCCTGCCTCAGCTTCCTGAGTAGCTGGGATTACAGGCGCCGCCACCACGCCTGGCTAGTTTTTGTATTTTTTAGTAGAGACGGGGTTTCACCATGTTAGCCAGGAGGGTCTCGATCTCCTGACCTCGTGATCCACCCGTCTTGGCCTCCCAAAGTGCTGGGATTACAGGTGTGAGCCACCGCGCCCGGCCTTCCCTCACTATTTCTAAAGGAAATGTTTAGTAGAGTTTCTGTCCTGACACTGCTCATTAACGCCTTGACTCTCACACACACGTGCATGCACACACACTCCGATGCTGAAACACACTCCTATCAGATTTTTGAAGCCTGCCCCGTAGTAAAATCCTCATTCCTTTTGATCCACCGTCGTCCACAGAGCTTTTACTTTTACATGCATGTAGGCTGGGTGCGGTGGCTCACGCCTGTAATCCCAGCACTTTGGGAGGCTGAGGCGGATGGATCACAAGGTCAGGAGTTCAAGACCACCCTGGCCAACGTGGTGAAACCTCGTCTCTACTAAAAATACAAAAACATTAGCTGGGGGTGGTGGCAGGTGCCTGTAATCCCAGCTACTCAGGAGGCTGAGGCAGAGAATTGCTTGAACCCAGGAGGCAGAGGTTGCAGTGAGCCGAGATGGCGCCACTGCACTCCAGCCTGGGTGACAAAGTAAGACTCTGTCTCAAAAAAAAAAAAAAAAAAAAAAAAAAAAGGACATGCATATACTAACCATAACCATCAGCTTCCTTGAAGGCTGCAGCCAGCCAGCCGGGGAAGTGGCCATCCTGCCCCAGTGCCTCAGCCTTCAGCTAACTTTCTGGAGCTGCAGTTTCTAGCTGTAGGTTCATCACGAGAAAGCATTTTCCTCTTCCTGACAGTGGAGAGAACTGGGATGCAGTGAAATGGATTGATCTGAGGTGATCAGCATGGTGACGCCACCATCCAGGAATGGCGGTTACTTTCACTCTGAACCTGCACTGCGAGCGGTCGAATTCTACCCTCCCCAGATTCATGTGTTCAAATCCTAACCCTGGATACCTCAGACTGTGCCCTGATTTGAAGACAGTTTTTACAGAGGTAATAAGGGTTAAATGAGGTGACTAAGGTGGGCCCTGATCCAACAGGGCTGGTGTCCTTAAAGAAGAGATCAGAACACAGACATACACAGAGGGACGACCACCTGCAAGCCCAGGACAGAGGCCTCAAGTAAACCAACTCTGTCGACACCTTGATCTCAGACTTCCAGACTCCAGAACTGTGAGAAAATAAATTTCTGTGGTTTAAGCTGCCCAATCCACGGCACTTTGTTATGGCAGCCCAAGCCAACCATGAGGTACGCATTTAAAACACGACCCGGGCGAGGCGGAGAGGGGCCCCACCCATGTTTTCAGCCGTCCCTGCCTGTGGATTTCAGCCAGGACACCCCCTAGGGCTTGAAGCTGAGACTTCGTTTGGTGTCCGCATTCATGGACTCCTGCAGACTAAAACCTCAAGCGAGCAGAGATGACCCCAAATTGCTGGGTGGGTCCCAAGGACACAGAGTCATCACGGGGTGGTCCCTTCCTCCTCGCCCAGACACAAAGTCTACCTTTCTTTCTGGTTCCTCAGGAGACTTCCATGCTGGGGTGGAAAGGTGAGTTTCTGAGTGCCAGACCCAGCAGGAACGGCTGGTGCTCCTGGCTGGAGTGATTTGGGGTCATGGGGCCATGTGTTCTCTGGGGACTGGAACACCAGCCTGACTGTCACGGCTCAGGGACACGTCTTGCCCTGTGCACCAAGCTGAGCTGCCACCACCGCAGGCCTGTGTCCTTACTGGATGAGAGGCAGATCCCCTAATGTGACCTACAGGAACCAGGGACTTAAGAATTCCCTTCCATCAACACGTGCAGGCCAGCGAGTGCAGGTGGGCAGCCAAACACTGCATTTACAGCATACATTTTCAAAACGTTCCAGCCCATCAAATCGACCTACGCGTGCCAGTGCCTGGGATGTCAGAAATGCCGCATGCCGCATGTCTGGAGCACCCACCACCAATACTAACAGCAGGAGTTCAATTCGGAGGTGCAGAAATATTCTCGGCCACCTGTGATTCCTTCCCGACTGGACCGCAGCTGTGATCGGCCCAGCCCAGCCCAATCAGCCTGAGCGGTGACAGCAGTGGTGATGCTGCCCTGCGGAGATGGCCCTGAGGGGCTTCACAGCCAGGCCCTGTGCCCCAGCTGTCGGCCGCGAACCTGGCCCACCACTCACTTGGGCCCCGGCCGGCCAAGGGGCTGACTCCCTCTGAGTCTCAGTGGCTCCTCTGCTAAATGGGAGTAATAACAGCACCTTCTCAGAGCTGCCAAGAGAACTAAATGAACGAGGGCCTGACACACTCGAGTGCCCAGTGTCAGCTGGCACTGTTACCCAGCCAGGAGAAGGGAGTAGTGGGGGTCATCACTCTCACCAGAGGGTTGCAAAGGAAAATAATAAATCTCAGGACCCCCAAACTTAGGCCCAGAGGTGGAGTCAGGCAACACACTGTTCCAGATGAATGGTTGTCACTGGCATTACGCATCATCCAACGCCCCAGGGACAGGAAAGAGGCATTTCTGCAGGGCTGCCCTGCAGGGCAAACCCACCTGACAGCAATACCTCCAGCCTGCCCTGCAGGTGACTGCATGGCAGATGTGCCTGTGTGTATGTGCTGAGCTAGGACATCTGGGCGTGGCCAACCCAGAGATTTGTTCCTCGTCTGTGATAAACATCTGAGCCCCCACCTGTCCTGTGGAACTCGGGCCGCACAGGGGGTTGAGGCCCTGAATTTCGGGTAAAATGAAGGCTTCCAGGTGGAGGTCTTTCAGGCGAGGGTATTAGGTGAAGATGCTGTAGGAAGTGCATGCTGTGATAAGCGGTGGTGGTTTTCCTGTTCAGCCTGTCACCACCGGACTCTCTCCCCTCTGTGTGAGCCCCTAATCAAACCCCGTGTCACACTTCCTGGCTCTGGGTCTCTGCTTCCGCCTCTTGGACCTGTGCCTTCCCCACTGAGGTGAACAGGGGTGCAGCACAACATGCCCGACAAGATCACACATGAGGACACTGTTTGCTGGCCACCCATAAACAAACACGCCAGTCATAACATGAAGAGCCCGGCACGGCAGCTCACGCCGGTCATCTCAGCACTTTGAGAGGCTAACACAGGAGGACTGCTTGAGCCCAGGAGTTCAAGACAAACCTGAACAACATAGTGAGACCCTCCTATCTCTATAAAAAATAAAAAGAAAAAACGTTAGGTCTGCGATCTCAGTCTAGCTTCTAAAACTAAAGTCTGTTGGATTCCACATTAGTAATGTCCACTACAAGCTCATCTTCCCAGGTACAGAGCAAAGACAAAGCTCCTTCCTCCACCTACCCAGAGACGTCCGCGTAACTGATTCTGTGCTGTTTCTCTTCACACATTCACTGTGTCTGATGGAAAAATGTGGATTTACTGAACACCAACTGAAGTCTCAAAGGCAAGTGACCATTCCCTGCCTGCCTGCCTGCCCCTCTTCCTGCGTGCCTCCTCCTGCTTTAAGGAAATGTATGAAAACTACACCTCTTGAAAACCCCCCTATTTTTTTTTTGACACAGAGTCTTACTCTGTCACACGGGCTGGAGTGCAGTGGCATGATCTCAGCTCACTGCAACCACCTCTGCCTCCTGGATTTAAGCTATTCTCCTGCCACAGCCTCCCGAGGAGCTGGAATTATAGGCGCCCACCACCACGCCTGGCTACTTTTTGTATTTTAGTACAGACGGAGTTTCACCATGTTGGCCAGGCTGGTCTCGAATTCCTGATCTTAGGTGATCCACCTGCCTCGGCCTCCCAAAGTGCCGGGATGACAGGCGTGAGCCATCACGCCTGGCCTAAAAATCTCTTCAGAAAGCAGCCACAGGTGTCTGTGGTTCCTATTTTACCGGGACACATCCTAAAGCTGGCTTAACAAACCTCAATTGATTGATACTTCTGCCTCAGTCACTCATTTCAGTCGTCAGGGGTTACTGGCTTTCTGAACACTGACTCAGAACCACCCCAATTCCAGGTTCTGGGCTGGGGCTGAATCTCTGGTCCACAGGCGACTTGCAGAAAAGGTAGGGCTCTCTCCTCCCAAAGTCCCCCACCCACCCACCAGGCCCTGACGGCTCTGATGCTTGCAACAGTCTGATCTCAGCTTCAGAACCTGACTTTGCACCCGAGACCTTTCCGTGCCCACTTTTAGCCTTAAAACAACACTCAAAATCCCCGAGGGTGGTTTCCGTGGCCCGTGCAGGCTCGCTGGGCCGAGGTGGAGCTGTCAGCCTCAGAGTCTGTCCTCGCAGAATTTCCTGCCTGGTGGTCAAGGCTCCTGAATGCTTGATAAAGGCCGGATGAGCAAACCAGCTATTTGAAGTTTTGTCCAAAACAAACCTAGATCCATAGTGCTTTGAAGTTGGCCTTCTTTACCACACCAATGAAAGGGCTTGTTTCTCGCCAAGGGCTGGTGCCAGTGCGGCAAAGGTCAGTTGTGACAGGTGAGTGGAACGACCCTGAAGCTCTGGCCCAATTCCTAACCTTGAATCCCCCGGCATGCACCCAACCCCCCACTCTCCGCAACGCCAGGGAAGACGGCTCACCACCAGCAATGACACCCACATTTCTTGTCCTTTTACAGTTTTGGGGGGTGGGGAACATAAGACATTCGGACAGATACACTACTGAAAAGGGCTTTGTAAAAACTGACAAACTAAAGAAGTTTGCCTTAGGCCTGATCTCAGCTTGTTGAAAAGTCTCACTGGGGTTCATGAAGTCATTTCCTTGGCACACGGATTATTCATTAGCAACAGTGAAAAAGCCTTGAATTAATTTCAACATTAAACGCAACTGAGATGTCAGGAAGCCCAGTTGCATCCACATCCCAGGAGGTAACAGTGTTTTCTGAAGTCGAGTTCTTGCTTTCTTTGAAGGTCGATTCCCTTTTACGTGACTATATGAAACTGCAGATGTGCCCATGAATCTCTGCTGCTGTGGACGGGTGAAACTCTGAGGAAGCCCTAACACCACAGTGAGAACCAAGATACAGCCTTCCACTGGAGGAGCACACGCAAACCAAACCGAAAGCGCGGCACAGGCTGAACGAGCGAAGCCGGCTCCTACCATTTCACAACACGAGGGTAACTCACACGTCTGCGGAGGCCAGGGGGTGCCGACGGGTCTTGCGTTGTGCTCTGCGGACGCAAGGACGTTCCCTCTTGTTGCAAGCTGTGCTCACAAAACAAGCAGAAGGGAAATGACACACAGCACAGGGCCTCCACCAAGGGACGAAGGTTCCAGAGTCCAGTCAGCAGAGGTGGATCGCGTGGGCACCCCTCACCTAATGCATGGGCTCACAGCAGGTCCTCAATAGCGAGACTGGAAACTCCAGATTCCCCCGGGGAGCACTCTCTTCAGAGCAATCCACTTCTACAACACTCTATCTCAGCCCGGGAGGGAATGTTTATCCTCGCCTACATTTAGAGATAATAGAAAGTGATAACCTAATAAAGCAAAACCACTTCATTTTGCTTTCTTCTTTGCACACTCTTGCACTTACTTGCACACTCACTTGCAAGAATGTTTGCACTCACACCTGTCTGCATACACACTCACACAAACACACACACCTAAACATCCGCACACACACACACACACTCACACTCACTCTCACTCATGAGGAGACGCTTACTGTTTGTCAACTAAAGTCAGTCTCACATTGTCAGCTCTTCCCACTGGTAAGGAAATCCCTGCTCCAGAAACATACATACACACAGAGAAAGTTTCAAACCCTTTGCAATTACTGATGCAATTAAACTGCATTTAGGAAAATTGGAAGTTGTATTAAATTCCCCCCCTTTTTTTTAACAGTGAAAATATAGTCAAAGAGAAAAAAGGCATTTCACATTATATGCTGCCTTGAACAGAATTAAAACATCTTACTGCTTTGGTTGTCTTTTTACTTCTGGAATAAGAAATCATTTCCAGTCACACAAAACTTTTTAAGTTTCCACACAATATAATAAGATCTTTTTGGATAAATATTTCAGACTAGTCAAATTATTATCAACTTCATGGCATTAACGTATTCATTTAGATCAGAGGTCTGGGTGTGGTGGCTCACGCTGGTAATGCCAGCACTTTGGGAGGCCAAGATGGGAGGCCGAGATGGGTGGATCACCTGAGGTCCGGAGTTCGAGACCAGCCTGACCAAGATGGAGAAACCCCATCTCTACAAAAAATACAAAATTAGCTGGGAGTGGTGGTGCATGCCTATAATCCTAGCCACTTGGAAGGCTGAGGCAGGAGAATCACTTGAACCCGGGAGGCAGAGAGGTTGCAGTGAGCCGAGATCGCACCACTACACTCCAGTCTGGGCAACAAGAGCAAAACTCCATCTCAAAAAAAAAAAAAAAAAAAAAGATCAGAGTGCTGGTGCTGTACTCTCTGTACATGGTGATTGAATAGACTATAAATTAAAGGCAAAGAATCCATTGTGAAGTCACCAGAATTAAAAACAAAAATCTAGGACCAAACTTATATTGCCATGAAATAAACACAGTTAATATGAGAAAACACGGTATGTCTCAAGTAATCATATCACCTACCAAACTGAATTTCTTTGAATATCCGCACTTGCTGGAATTAAAAATTTAATCTAAATAAAGTTACTGTATTGTCAAAGTCATTTATTTCTGTCTTTCCTGTTACCAGATTTAATGTCCTTCAAGAAAATTATGAGATTGTTAAATTTAAAAACAAAAATGTCTCAGTATAATTTATGAGCTCGTTGACTATCCTTCAACATATAAGAGAAAAACATGTAAGCCTCTTCGTAAAGGCTTAAAATTGATCGATCTAATTAACACACCCAGGTAGGTGTCTCTGTTTTCCACTTCGATGACAGATTATCCTGCCTCCTTCAATCCCATGGCCAATGTAGCTAAATTTCATTAAAGACTAACAACTTGAAAAGCTCAGGGAAAAGAGACTTGGGTACGAAAACTACCTTGCAAATTGTACTTTTTCACTTCTAGTTTTCCTGTGATTCCAAAGACAATTTTGGAAGCATGTATAGGTAGCAGTTTTTTTAAAAAAATATTTTGTCTTCTACATATTTGGACTTTTAGAGTCATTTTCTAAGCTTCCGAATTCTGTCAAGTAACTTGGGGCAGGACTGACTCTCCTCCGTGAAGAAAACTGTGCCGAGTCACAGCCTGAATACACCGGGCCCCCAGAGACTGGTCACAGGGTATTCACAAAGTAGAGGGGAAGCTCTGGCTCCGCCTTGGCATCATGCAGACCTGACTGTGAGGGTACGTGTTTAATAGTAGTGTTTGTCCAGCCTAGGAAGTTTCCACACTCCTTTCATCTTTCTTCCTTATTTGGAACATACACCAATGTGCACAGACACACGTGCACACATTGCGCAGGCCTGGGAAGAATCAGCAGCAGATCTTCCTGCAAGCCTGACAATGACTGCTCCCCACAGCGCTGCACAGAGCACGTGGGTGTGGCTGGGACTGTGGGCACTAATCCAAACAGGTCCACCCAAGAGACAAACTTGGAAACTATTTTCTCAGTAAATTAACCCACACGGAAGTCACCTCTGGGACGGCTCTTCTCGACTGCCGTGTCCTCTGGGTCTGGACTCTCCAGCTGTTCTCAAGCAGGCTGGCCCTGTCCCCGCCTCACCCCGGCTGAAATTCCAGCACTCATCTGACATTTCATATCCCTGTTTCTCGTCTACAGTGAGCACCGAAGACTTCAACCATCTATCTAACTTTTCACCCAGATCATGTAAGCGCCATGAGGGGAAAGACGTTCCCAGTTTTCATCAATGCCCCTCCTAAAATGGGGTTAGAATAAATGTTCAATACATATATTAATAAATGCTCAATACGTATCTGCTGAATGAATTAAAACTTACAAAAATGAGTCTTTGAAAACACTGAGTTTTATATAAAATTATCAGTCTAGGGATCTCCGAGTTCTGCAGAAATGACGAATGTTACAGATGAACTAGAAACTGCTACCCCACAGAACGTCTGAACGTATGCACCTTCGTGGCAGGGCTGCAGGGCTGTACGAATGTGCGGGTGACAGAGAACAGACACCCCACGCAAAGCGGAGGCTCCTGCTCTGAATCCACACTGGTGGACGGGGTGGGGGAGGGGAGGCACCTTGGGAGAATCTCCTGACTTCACTTTTTCTGTTTCTCATCTATAAAATGGTGTGATAATCATTATCTCACAAGATTTATACTTAAAACTCTGTGAAACTGTGTTTAAAAATGTTTGCTCTACTACAGTTGTGGGAGATATAGCAGGCCTGGCACGCAGGAGGTTAAACAAATGTGAGTCGTTGCCTGAGAGTGTGATGCTCCACACGGGCCTCTCTCAATTCTTGCATAACATCCATTCAACTCCAACCTTTACATCAAATCTTTACGTCTGCAGATCTCTGTTTCTTTTTCCAGAGGTGACACAGCTGGGTGATTTAAGGTCCTGGAGCCATCAGCCCGGTGTCCAGGCCTTCTCTTCAGATTCTGGGGTCTGGGTGGGCCATGCCTTCAGGCTTTTGTTGTAGCCCCTCAACACTGCACTTTTTCCAATGCTCTTCATTAAATACAACCCTGTTCCACCTCTGGGGCACCTTCTGACCGACATCATTCCCTGTAGTGCCTGGCACCTGAGACCTCTCCATCCTGGCCCTCAGAGTGAGTTTCAAGCTCCTCTTTCTAGAACCTCCCTTGACCTCTCAGGTGGCCCCAAACCCCTAACAAAAGCCCCCTGCACTCATCTCACTGCTCCGTACTGGGCATCGCTGGTGAATAGGCCTGAGTCCTCCAGGTATTGGTCCTGTGGCTGGTCTTCAGGTGGGGGGTGTGTGTGTGCGCATGCGTGTGTGTGCGTGTGTGTGCATGCGTGTGTGTGCGTGTGTGTGTGTGCATGTGTGTGCATGCGTGTGTGTGCGTGTGTGTGCATGCGTGCATATGTGTGTGTATACCCATTCCGCACTGCCCACCCCCTCCACGTTTCTCCAGGGCTTGGCCTGTTCCACTCTTTCTCCACCTCTCAGTCTGGGGTACCCAGGACATGTTCCTGCAGACAACATGGGCCCTCTCGAGCCTAGGCTGCTGCTCCATGCACCCTCTCAAAGGTGGGGCTCCGCGGCGCTGCTGTCCAGACAGCTGCCACCAGTCTTCATCCACTGCAGCGAGGGCCTGGCTCCTGCAGTGTCCAGGGACCAACAGCCCCTGGCATCTAGCAAGTTCCCATGCTTGGCACCTCCCTGGCAATGGCCTCCCCAGCCCCCAAGGGAAGGCTTCCAGCAGGTTCCACCAGTGAAGCCTCTAAGTACCTTTTCTGCCATCCCCCAATTTGAGGCTGTGGCCGCTGCCATGGGTCAGGAGTTGGGAGGGCGCTATGAGTAGGAGAACACGTCTGTCTCAGAGCCAGGGGCAGTGGCTGTCCCTTCATCAGCTATTCCCCATACACATATATATTCGAGACAGAGATAGGGGGCCCTGTCCCCCAGGCTGGAGTGCAGTGGCGTGATCACAGCTCACCACAACATCAAACTTCTGGTTCAAACCATCCTTCCCACTCAATCTCTTAAGCAGCTAGGATCACAGCTGCACACCACAATATCTGGCTATTTTGTTTTTGTTTTTTGTTTTGAGATGGGGTTTCCCTGTGTTGCCCAGGCTGGTCTGGAATTCCTGGCCTCACACTATCCTCCTGTCTCAGCCTCCCAAAGTGCTGGGATTATGGGCGTGAGCCACTGTTCCTGACTCCTATATTCTTCAGAGTCCTCTTTACTTCTTATTTATTTATTTTTTAAAGATAACAGCTTTATTGAGATATAATTCATTTATCATTACTTCTTACAACTCAATCCTCAACTAAGAATTCTTCACATTAGACTTTCCCTGATTGAATCATGTGTGGTTTCTGTCTCCTGATTGGACCCTGCTGGATACACCAAGTTCCTGCATTAATGCCACTTCTAATTTAAGTGATTTGCAAAAGGGCTCCCACTTCCAACTGACCATTCATTAAACCGGTAAAATATTATATTGTATTTCACATAAGTCAGTATACAGATTATTACCAGTTCTTAACCTGTCCGAGACAAGCTAACTCGATATTATAAAAAAACTAATTGAAACACAGAGTACTTAAATGTTCTTGGCATTTGTGGTTTGTCAATTGCTGGGGTTTAAAAGTCAGACACTTGCTTCCTTTATTTTCAGTGGGGTGGTTCATAGATTTCAGAATGTAATGCATAAATGGGAATTTGGACACCAAAAAAAATGTCTTTGGACCTTTAGGGAAAGAGGAAAAAAAAAACACCCAAAAACCAGAAAGTGGGGGAAAAAAGGTAATTGGGACCAGAATGTGCATGCAAGTAAAGAATTCTGGTGCTAATAATACAATTTTTAAAAAACCTTCAGAATTGTTTAGGCTGTTAATTTGGCCATTTTGACCAGATCACGGCTCAAAGCTACTTCCTCGGATTTCCGGGGCCCTGAGAAGGGTGACGTAGATGTGTCTGTCAGCAGCCATCCTCGAGTTTTAAACATCCAGCTTGTAAGCAGCTCATTTCTATAAAGCACCACTGAGCTATGAAGTGCTGTGGTTATTGTTTGGGAAAAAAGCGGGCGGGGGAGGATTGTAGATATGACTGGGTTCAGAAGTTGAAGATCAGAAGATAGGAAATGGGCAAGTTCTTTTTTTTTTTTTTTTTAAGATGGAGTCTCACTCTGTCACCCAGGCTAGAGTGCAGTGGTGTGATCTCGGCTCCCTCCGCCTCCCGGGTTCAAGCGATTCTCCTGCCTCAGCCTCCCGAGTAGCTGAGACTACAGGCATGCGCCACCACGCCCAGCTAATTTTTGTATTTTTTACTAGAGATGGGGTTTCACCATGTTGGCCAGGATGGTCTTGAACTCCTGACCTCAAGTGATCCACCTGCCTCAGCCTCCCAAAGTGCTGGGATTACACGCGTGAGCCACCACGCCCAGTAGAGGAAGTCATTCTTGAGAGTTAATCAAGGAGCTCTGTCTGTGGCGTTCCCCTACCCGCCACGCCAAGCATGCATGCCCCACCCTCCAGTGCTTCAATTCTGCAGTATTTTCCACCTTGTGTGAGGTTTCACCAGTTAGATACTCATCTGCATTTGTTTAAGTGGCTCTCATCCTCTGTGCACATGGGCTGCCCCTTTCAGAGGTGACGTTTGAGCTGTCAGCCCTCTGCCTGCCCCTAAGTCTAGCTTGGACCTCGGGAACTGAGGGGGGTGCCGTCCCTGGCTGATGTCAGCGTGAGTTCACATCCCTGCAGAGGAGACGGGGCAGGTCTAGGGGAGAAGCTGAGAGTGAGGCCAGCTCACGCCCATGACTTACTGAAGACAGCGGGGGTAGGGGGTGGGGGCGGGGAGCACGAGGGCTGGGGCGAGGGGGTGGCAGTGGATGGGGCCCTCACTTATCACGAAACCCTGGAGCGCAGTCATGGAGAAGCCGGGCGCTGCCGGGCTGTGCCTCGAGGGTCCCTAACTCTTTCACCAGCTCTCCTGATCTAAATGACATCACTCCATTAACAACAAAAAAATACTATTTTAAATTTTTATGTCTGCGTTGCCTTATTCCAAAAAGATTTGAGGCAGTTCACAAAAATACACTTGGCATAAAAGAAGGTAAAAAGAAAAAAAGTAGATGAGGAAGTCATGGCGGAAGTCAGCACGGATGGAACACTCAGGCAGATGCTCGTGCGGCAGTGACACCTGCCGCAGGCGGGCTGGGCGGGCGAGGCGCAGAGTACCTGGTCTGCTGCAAGCGTGTCAGGCGTCTCCCCCTGTGATGGTGGCTGGGGGCATCTAGAGCGGAGGCAGGGATGCTAGAGCGCCCCACGATCCTGCCCAGCTGATCGCTCACCCCCTACTCCCTACAGTGCCCTCGCTGAGGTCCACAGAAGGCAGAGCCCACTGCCCCAGGGAAGCCCGATGGGCTAGTGCTGAGGCCGATGCGGGAGGGCACTGCCTGATAGAGGAGGAAAACCCCAGCGGCATCCTCCCTGTGAACCAGAGGCCGGCTTCCCCACCCTTCAAGGCCAGAGCAGGGCTGGGAGAAGGGGGCTCGGGAGGAGAAGGCTCGGGCCAGGCCCATTTCCTTCTAGGGTCTTCCTGATGTCTGAGGGCTCCTGCCCTGTCAGTTCACCTGGCATTAGCACCTCGCACTCCAGCACAGACCTGGTGAGTATGGCCCTTTCTCCCCGGGGCAGGGACAGAGGTTGGGCAGCCCCACGGAGTCGGTGTGTGAGTGCAGCTGTCAGATCTGTTTCCCTCCAGCCTCTCACCCCTCACCCTGCTGCACGGTGGCCGGGACACACCAGAGGCAGGATTCAGCTACGAAGACCTGGCGCTGAACCCAAACACCCTCGAGGAGAAAATGTTCCTGAGCATCCTGGTGGGGACAGGCTGTGACTCCTGCTGTGTTGCCATTTAGTGAACCAGTGAAACTGCTAGGTACGTGTTGACCATCAGCTGGTCATAAATGGTCCTTGTAACTTTACAGGAACAAATAACATTCTGAGAAACTTAGACATGCACAAGGGAAATCAGAGTCAGAAAAACTGAGTCCTGCTTCCCACAGTCACAGGCAGGTCGTGGGCTCAGGTAGGTCAGGGGTCCTCTCGGACCCTCAGACTCATCTACCAGGGAAAACAACCTGGTCTGACAGAGAGGAAAATGCAGGTGCTCTGAGCCCCGGAAGGCTGTCACGGGGACGCTGTGTGGCTGCGATGCCTGCGAGGCCCTGGAAACGTGGGTCACTTACAAGCTCCGAGAAGCCGCGGACCACCTGCCGCCGCTTCAGGTTGGTCTCTCCGTCCAGGTTGGCGGTCTCGATGTGGCACAGCCCGTCGGGGTCACTGGAGGAGAGCAGCAGAATGTCCGCAGGGAAGATTTCGTTGCAGCGAAGACGCACAAAGTCTCCCACGTGGATTTCTTTCCAGAATCGGTTCACATACTTTTTTTCTTCCCTGGAAAACAGACTTTGATTAATGAAACTCGCGAGACATCGGTCATGGCTGGATCTGGGTGATGGGCACGTGGGGCTCATGTGGCAATTCTTTCTACTTTTGCATAGGCTGAAAATTTTCATAATAAACAGGTGTTTTAAAAAGAATATTTGGCCGGGTGTGGTGGCTCACGCCTGTAATTTGAGAGACCGCACTTTGAGAGACCAAGGCGGGCAGGTCATGAGATCAAGAGTTTGAGACCAGCCTGACCAACATGGCAAAACTCCGTCTCTACTAAAAATACAAAAATTAGCTGGGTGTGGTGGTGCGTGCCTGTAATCCCAGCTACTCAGGAGGCTGAGGCAGGAGAATCACTTGAACCTGGGAGGCGGAGGTTGCAGTGAGCTGAAATCATGCCACAGAACTCCAGCCTAGGCGACAGAGTGATATTCTGTCTCCGGAAAAAAAAAAAAGAAAAAAAAGAAAGAATATTCATACCACTGAAGCCCACTCAAAGTAGAAGAGTATCCATAAAGGCCACATATTGTATGACTCCATTTACATGAAATACACAGAACAAGCAAATGCATAAAAACAAAAAGTGGATTTGCGGCTGCCAAGGGCTGGGGGACGAGGGAGTACGAGTCACAGCTTGATGGCAAGAGGCTTCTTTCTACGAATATATGAATATTCTGGAATTAGTGACAGCTGCACACCACTGAATGCACTTGGATTTTTCACTCTTAAATGATTAAAATGACCACTCCTAGTTCTACACTCAGAAGAGCCGAACGCAGTGACTCGACCAGGCATAGCAAGCCAATGTTCACGGCAGCATCACTCAGAATTGCTAGGAGGCGGGATAATCCACATATCCATGAACAGGTGAATGACAAACAAAATGGAGTATTATCCAGTCATAAAGAGAAATGCTATAATCCTGAAGACACTACGCCAAGTAAAATGAGCCCGTCACCAAAGGACAACTCTTGTCGGTTCCGCTTAATACCAGGTGCCCGGGGTGGGCAAATTCAGAGACACAAAGTGGATTAGGGGCCACCAGTGGATGAGAGAGGCACAACGGGGAGTTATCGTTTTATGGACACAGAGTTGCTGTTTGGGGTGATGGAAAAGTTTTGGAAATACGTAGTAGTGATGATTGTACCACACTGTAAGTATCACTAATGTCACTGAATTGTACACTTAAAAATAGTTAAAACGGCATTTTATGTGCATTTTACAATTTAAAAAATGTAAAATGGTTAAAATGTTAAATATTATATTTTGCGTGTTTCATCATAATAAAAAAACATAATTAAAACACGTGAAGCCATGGGAAACGGGACTTAAACTGCAGCAGGTAACGAGACACTTGGCAGTTGGAAGGCCCCCTCACCTCCCAGGGACACATTCCAAGCCACCTGCTTAGAACAATGCCCAATACAGTCAGCCTGCAGAACCTACGAGTCACTGTCAACAGATATTTAGATTAAAACATAATTTTCAGATTTCTTCTTTAATTTTTTTTCCTGGAATAACAGGCTAACTAATGCCACAAAGGTCATTTGTAAGAGTTCCTTGAAGGCAGTTTTTGGCCATCTTTAAATAAGTGGAGGGACACAAATTTATCTGAAAAAGATATGTTACAACAGGAAATCTCATCAAGAAATCCTCCGGGTTGCTGGGTGCCATGGTTCATACCTGTAATCCCAGCACTTTGGGAAGCCAAGGTAGGAGGATTGCTTGAGGCTGGGAGTTTTAGACCAGCCTAGACAACATAGTGAGACCCCATCTCTGCAAAAGAAAAAAATTAAAAAATTAGCTGGGCATCATGTCACAAGCCTGTAGTCCCAGCTACTTGAGAGGTTGAGGCAGGAGCCTCACTTAAGCCCAGGAGATCAAGGCTGCAGTGAGCCGCGATGGCACCACTGCACTCCAGCCTGGGCGACAGAGTGAGGCCCTGTCTCAAAAACAAACAAACCAACCAACCTACCCTCTGGATGATACTGTAAAAGAGTAAAAAGCACTAAAATGCATTTCATGTTAACCATAACCATCTTACTAATCCTCCCACCCTACACCCCCTATAAAACTCTACTCTCGCCTGAATTCCAAAACAGCCAGGAGTTGGATCTGGAGGTGGGCTGTGTTGGCCACATCTGTCAGCTGCCTGAGCATTGGATGAGAAGTTTGGGGAGTCTGCAGAGCTAGGAAGCCACGCACCAATTTTCTCACTTCTATTTTATTCCCCTGTGTGGATTTGAGGGACCCCCTGGCAAAGTTCAAGAGGCTCCCAGGAAGCCATCGGCTGCCCTAGAGGCTGAAAGGAGAAGAATCCCCTTTCATTTTAAATCTCTGTGTTCTTAAATCCTCTAATTCAAGATCCACCAAATCAGTTACGTACAAAACAGAGCTCCGGGGCGCTACAGCGGGAACAAAGCTACTAGACGATGCGGTTCTGTCCTCAAAAACAAACGCAAGGCAAGCTGTCATCACCAGAGAGCGCCCTTTGGGGGCTGTGGAGTCAAGCCCCCTGAAAGTGGTCCCAGAGTTGTTCTTCCTGGGCTCACGCAAGCGTTCCTCAGAGCTGCTTCTCCCGCTGCGGCAAGCTCGGTCACCTGCAGGCCATGTGGTCCCAGCATGGTCTGTCCAGGCAACCATGGGGTCCTCTGGCCATGCAGAGGCTCCTTCCTCAGGCCCCAGCCCGAGGTCTGAGAGGAGGCATGGCAGTGACCCCCAACCCCGGGTCACCCAGCTTGCGACGGCCAATCTGACCTCTTTCGAGCACAGACAGGAAGCTTTGATGACTGAGACGCTGACATGTCTAGCCATGTGCCTACTTGCTTTTCCAAAGGTCAAGCCTTGACTTCATGTCATTACAAGTTTTTTCGTCCTTCCTTCTCACAAGCACCTGCTGGGCTCCTACAGAGGACACGAAGCCATCTGAAAGGGCCTGTCCCTTTGGAAGAACGTTACCCAACGCTCAGTCACAGTTCGCTCACAGCGGAAGGCAGCCTGTGCGGAGCATCGGCGGGGCTGGCTTTGTGGTGATGGGGTCGGTCCCCAGGAGGCCGGGCGGTCCTGGGTCTCACCCTGGGCGGAGGAGGAGAGACACCGCAAGGCACTGTCTCTGTTCAGTTTATGTTAACTACATTCCATGTATAACCCTCATCCAAAATAAAGTCGGTTTCCATCTGCTTTGTAATCATAAAACAATAGCTTGCCTGCCCCATCCAGGAGGCTTTTAAAACAGAAACTTCAGGGGAGGCATCTGGGCTCTGAAGGAGATTCCCCTCAAGGACCCTCCACACATGGAGAGACCGGGGTGCCATGTGGAGACCTCAGGTCACTGTCCTGGTTTGCGGGGTCGGGGGAGAGGGTTCCTCATGGGCTGCAGAAAGGACACTGGATTCTAAGAAAAGGTCCTGTCCAGGTGCAGTGGCTCACGCCTGTAATCCCAGCACTCTGGGAGACCAAGGCAGGTGGATCACAAGGTCAGGAGTTCCAAGACCAGACTGACCAACATGAAGAAACCCCGTCTCACCAAAAATACAAAAATTAGCCGCGTGTGGTGGTGCGTGCCTGTAATCCTAGCTATTCAGGAGGCTGGGGCAGGAGAATCGCTTGAACCTGGGAGGTGGAGGGTTGCAGTGAGCCAAGATTGCGCCAGTGTACTCCAGCACAGGTGACAGAGCAAGACTCCATCTCAAAAAAAAAAAAAAAAAAAAAAAAGGCCCCGCAGTTCACAGGAATCCCTACCAGGGGCAGACCCTGGAAGACTCAGATTCAGGAACCCCTTATGAAGGCACAGCGGGACAGGCCCCTCATTACTGCAGCAGACCACAAAGGCAAGAGATGCCTCGGCCCAAACCCTGCAACCACTCCAGCTGGAGCACCCGGCAAGGAGCCTGGGCCCGCATCGACCCTGCCATGTCATCACTGGCTGCATTTCCCTGATTTTTAATCTTCTTATGATAGAGATATATACACAGATATGTGTTTGTATATATAACTATATCATAGATATATATCTCATGATATAGGCAGATACAGGTATGTGTTTGTATTTACGTATGTGTAGCCCTCCTTTCTATGGGAGTATATCTTTTTTTTTTCCAGCCTTTCCTAATGTTCCCTGAACTGTGTCTCCCCAGAGACTATTTGGAGAGAGAGGCTCTAAAGAGGATTCCAGTTAGAATGAGGCATAAGGCTAGGCCCAAATGCAAAGTGGCTGGTGCCCTTATAAGAGAAAGAGGCAGCAGAGGCGTGCACACACAGCTATGAGGACAGGGGGAACACGGTGAGGGGAGCGGCCTCAGGAGGACCCATCCTGCCCACACCTCGGTGTCTGACTTCCGGGTTCCAGAACTGTGAGGTGATACATTCCTGCTGTTGAAGTCACCCCATCTGTGGTCCATTGCTACAGCAGCCCAAACTGACGAATACCCTTAATAACGTCCATTCTCGTGACTCTGGCTGGAAGGAGCAGCTCACAGCCTGTAGTGACAGAAACTGAGGGGCAGGCAGAAGCAATGGGTGGCAGGAGGGGCATCTCACCCTGCAATTTATCCCCACGTGCAGGTTCTACACACCCCCAAGACAGAAATCAACCCCACTGGCACAACACTCTAACACCAGCTGCTCAGCACGCCCTTCTTGGGGCTATTATCAGCACAGACCTCTAGAGACAGGAAGAACAGCTGGCTGGGGACGTCTGCCTGTGCTACTGAAGACGACATCAGGGAGCGGGTGTCCGGGTCTCCGGCCCCAGTGGCTGGAAGGGGGGCACCACCCACCTTGCCCAGGGGCAGGGTCTGCTTGGAGAAGGGACACAGTCCAACAGTGACCAACTTTGAGTTCAAGAAGCTGGTGGGGCTGTGCGGGGCGGGCTCTCAGGAGGTGTCTCCAGCTTTGAAGACAGGCACACGGAGACAGAAATATTTGGGGGTCTTAAGCACAGACATGACAGCAGCCCCCACTGTGGATGCCGTCACTAAGAGCACCAGGGGGAAGTGTGGGGAGAAGGAGAGCTGAGGGCTGAGGACAGGCCCCGCAGGCAAGGTCGTGCCCAGGCAGGGAAGCCGGTGGAGTGGCCGGGGGCAGAGAGGTGCCACGCCAGCACACGGCATCGGGGTGGGCCAGGGCTGACCACACGGGGGAAAGGCGGGCACAGGGTTCCTGGGTGCTGCCACCCCCGCCGGCAGCCACAGGTCTGCCTCCACACCTCGGCCTTCACCTCCCACGGCCGAGTGAACATGGCTGGAAGGACATCTCGAACGTGTGCCTGTCATCACCGCAGTTTTACTCCATTTTTGGAGACAGTAACTTCCAGTGGCACATCCATGTAGATAGACGGTCCTCTTGTTCACCACTCAAGCACATTTCATGCCCAGCTGTAGCGGGACCATGTAGTCTTTTGAAAGACAGAACTGTTCTTCAGAAGTGGACCTCCCCTACAAAGGCCATGGATGACTAAGAGCTTGGGACAGGTCTTTAGGCCACACGAGCAGGAGCTCTAGACGTTAAATTCCTCTCAGCATTGAGACATCATTATCATCTTAATAGTAATAGCAACATGAAAAAATCGGCGAAGCTGTGCTAGGTATCCTATCATGACCCAGGCCTGCACAGAACATGTCACAGTCTCTACCTCAGTGAGCCCTCCCGCGATCCTGACAGTACGGTCCCGCTTACAGACACGGAAACCAAACATGCAGAGACTGGCCTCCCCAAAGTCACACAAACCTGGGTGACTCCAGAGTCTGGAAGCCTTAGAGAGATTTGGTTTTGAAAGCACATCTGATCCGGTAGCTAAAGGAGGAATATCTCATGAAGACTGTAAAATGCTAAGCAAAAAATTCTTCCATTTTTCCCTTTTAAATTATGCAGTGCAGAGACTAATGTGGTCTGAGATAAAACATCACTATGTTTGAGAAAGGGTGGAGGCCAGGCGCGGTGGCTCACATCTGTAATCCCAGCACTTTGGGAAGCTGAGGTGGGAGGATCTTTTGAGTTCAAGAGTTCAAAGAGTTCAAGACCAACCTGGGCAACATGGTGAGACCCCATCTCTCCAAAATACACAAGAATGAGCCAGGTATGTTGGCACCCCTTGGTCCGAGCTACTCAGGAGCTGAGGTGGGAGAATGGACGAGAGCCTGGGAAAGTTGAGGTGGTAGGAAGCCCTGATCGTGCCACTGTACTCCAGCCTGGATGACAGGGCAGGACTCCTTCTCAAAAACAAAAACAAAAGGTGGGAGGAAAGGCAGACAGTTTCAGATGTGTGCCAGTGTTTGACGCAGACATGGAGTAACACAGTTCCGTCCATTTGCCAAAACCACTGCCAATGTGCAAGCAACTGGAGGGGGCTTGTCCGAGATCAGGAGTCACCAAACCGTGGGTTTTTTGGCTACACACTGGGACGTGCCCCCTTCACCGGCCTGCGTAGATGAGGGGTGAGCTCCTCCCTCACTGGGACCACCTGCAGTCGGGACCATCTGGGCTGTGGCCACAGAAGGACACTGCCCTCCCCCGGGCTCACCCTGGGGACTTCCCTCTGGGCTAAACAAGCCTCTGAGAGAGTTCCCGCTAGGGCAGGAGAGGTGTTGATTCTCCTGGCTTCAGGCTGCTTTGGTGGCTCCCAATGTGGGCAGGGCACACTTGACAACCGAGGGGCCCCAGTTGGGCCACCTGACAGGTTTCTTCTGCACAAAGCCGCCATACCCTTCCTCACAAAATCCCCCCTGCAGGAAACGTGTAGGAGCAGCACTAAACAGCTGTTTTTGGAGTGATCAATAATTAACAAGGATGCTTCACATCTGGCCACGACTTTCATTTAGGGTCACAAAACCACGGTGCACACACAGTCTCAAGTGCGTTGATGACTCACCCCCAGCAAGACAGGGCGCTGGCCCAGAAGCCTCGACTCTGAGTGCCCGGGTTCCTGATCTGCAAAACGGGGGTCTACAGTATCGCTACAGTGTCCCCCAGCAGACGCTGACCCATTTCCTGGTAGCCCTCTGCTCCTGTCCCACCCGCTTCATGCTCTTCCGGCTGTCACCGGACTGTCAACAGTGACTGCTCAATTAAGTGAGAGGCCGTGGCCACTATTTTGACTTCACATCTCGTGTTTTCTTTTTGAGCATGGTTTTTCCTCACCATTACTGTTGAAGTGAGTATTTGATTTTGACTAATACAATCAGAAATAGTACAAATGAGCAGCGTGCTACATCTTATATTTGATTTGTGGTTTGGAATTAAAGCAAGAGCTGTTATTTTGATTTTTTTTAAATTTGAAAGATGGTAAGATTGCTCACAGGATTTCCATGAAATGGAGAACACAGACGGTACTGCTTGAGGTGCGGTGGTATATAAAATATGACTATGTGTTTACTATCATTCTGGATTATTTCACTGGTACAGAACAATTAATCCCTACAAAGAGAAAGCTTCAATTAAACCTGTGTTACATTTGACTAAACCTAGAAGAATCTGGATGCTTTGTGCCTTATAGACAAAACAGGTAATGTGTTATTTTGTGGGGCTTTTTGTTTTTGAGACAGGGTCTTGATCTGTCATTCAGGCTGCAGTGCAGGGCTGTGACGATAGCTCACTGCAGCCTCCAACTCCTGGGCTGAAGGGATCCTCCCTCCTCAGCCTACCAAGTAGTTGGGACGACAGGTGTGCACCACCACACCCAGCTAATCTGTTTTTTATTTTTTGTAGAGACGGGGTTTCACCATGTTGCCTAGACTGGTCTTCAACTCCTGGGCTCAAATATCCACCCGACTCAGCCTCCCAAAGTGCTGGGATTACAAGAGTGAGTCCCCACGCCTGGCCAGAATACATTTTTTAAGAAAAAAGAAGACATGTTAATGAACCTAACATGCAGACCAACTAGATTGAGGCCTCCCGAGTGAGGTCAGTCTGGGGGACTCCTTTGCCCAGCTAACAGGAGAAGTGCGTAATACTTTAAACAAACAGGGCAAATGTGAAACCAGGACACAGTGAGATGAGCCCTAAATGGGAGGATCACCACAAGAGATCCAAGAATCTTGTGGAATAATCATTAGTGCCAAGGCCCGACGCCTTGGGAATAAGAAAACCCATTATGGAATGTATTTTTCAGATGCTGGACAAATAAAGAAGTGTGCTTGTGTGTGTGTGTGTGTGTGTGTGTGTGTGTGTGTGTGTGTGTGACAGAGAGAGAGAGAAAAAATAATTTTACATCACTTTAAAAAGACCAAACAAGACTCTAAAATTATTGCAGATTTAATATACACTCATTATACAACAGGCAGAGAAGCAGAAAGTCCAGAAAGCCAGCAACAGTAGCTTTCAAGGGTTTCTCAGCCGTCAGCGCTGTTGAGATTTGGGGCGGGATATCCTTGATGGTGGATGGCTCTGGGCTCTGCAGTTTGCTGAGTACCATCCCCAGCCTCTCCCTCTAGATGCCAGTAGGGCCCTCTCCCGACAAGTCGTGACAACCTAAAATGGCTCCAGATATTGCCAAATGCCTCCTGGGGGGCAAAATCGCTCCCGGTTGAGAAATGCTGCTTTAAAACACCCGGGACGAACATTCTGGAAAATGGATTATTAAGTAAATGTTTACAGAACCAACATATTTTTAAAATCGCGAAGGTGAGAACTCAGCACTGAAACAGGAATGGCAAAATCCGCAGCGGGACCGTGAGCCAAGGATGTTGCGTAACGCCCAGAATGTGTCTTCCTTCCACCATAAACTGAAACATCTGCGCCTTCAGTGAGACGTGTTAATGGATTCTGAATCTAATACCAAAAGTGAGAGGCAGGGAGAAATGATAGTTGGAGTGCTTTTTCTGGAGCGAATCTTCTGATAGCAAAATTGCCAAAAATACGGCAGTGTAGACTAGATGCACAAAATGTATTTTCTGAACTACTTTCTATTCTGCATGTCTCCTCGAGGTGACGTGAGCTCTAAGCAATGTCCCGGATGTGTGGAAGCACATGTGTGCATGGAGCAGACTACTCAAATGGATCAAGCGGAATGGAAAATACTGGTCGCTTAGCAGTAAGTCGGAAAGGGCTGAACGTTGTCCCAGCAGAACTCACCCCCAGAAGGCAGGGCCTCTGGCCTCTTTTTAGAATGAAGAAAGGATGCAGAGTTTCTCAGCCCAGAGAAAGTGACACACCATGCTATGCTCACATCACACAATTATTCACTACAATGCAACACTGAACACCCAAATTAAATCTATTTTCCCCAGGAAACACTAGTTTGCGAAAGCAAAATGATGCCTAAAAACAAGATCACTTACGAACCTCTTAGTAAGTTTTAACATGAAACTTTTCTTTTCCGACAAATCATTTCTACTGTGGTCTTTTCTGGATATAATGGTACATTCTCAAAGTATCTTAGTAGACTTCAAGACATCTCGATAATACTGCCCACTAGTAATGGATGGAAAACACTCGGGGGCACTTCTAGTGTTTTCAAGGTAATTTCTTGAAATTACCTTGAATGCATTAATTTATTTATCGGTATGACAATCTCAGGAAATGGGCAGGAGTTGTGCGCTCCTTATGCCTATGGAGAAGTTTTGTGTTTTAAGTATTTTTTCCTAAGAGGCTATAGCAATTCACACTCCTCCATCAGTATCTAAGAGTCCCCAGGCCCCTTTTTCTGCAAAACCAGTTGCTTTCTTCTGTCTTTTTAAAACCTCCCTGCAAGTGTGTGTGTGTGTGTGTGTGTTTTAAACAAAGACAGGGTCTTGCTCTGTCACCCACGCTAGAATGCAGTGGCACGATCTTGACTCACTGCAACCTCCAGCTTCCGGGTTCAGCAATTCTCCTGCCTCAGCCTCCCCAGTAGCTGGGATTACAGGCGTGCACCACCACACCTGGCTATGGCTGGACATCTACTATACTTTTAATGTACATCTCCCTGCCACCCAGACCACTTGGCAGGCTCCTCTGTGAATTAACTCTGCATGTTTCCCCTTCAATCTTTCTTTTTTTTTTTTCTCATTTATTTATTTAGTTAGAGACAGGGTTTCACTCTGCTGACCGTGCTGGAGTGCAGTGGCACAATCTAGCTTACTGCACTGGCACAACCATAGCTCACTGCGGCCTTGACCTCCTGGGCTTAAGCAACCTTCCTACCTTGGCCTCTGGAGTAGTGGGAGTACCTAGCACGCACCACCATGCCCAACAGTTTTTTGACTTGGTTGTAGAGATGGAGTCTTGCTATGTTGCCCAGGGTGGTCTCAAACTCCTGGGCTCCAGTAATTCTCTCGCCTCAGTCTCCCAAAGCACTGTGCTTACAGGTGTGAGCCACCATGCCTGGCCTCCTTCATTTGTTCTATTGTATTCTTTCCTCCCTTCCTGACAACGAAACCTGTGAGAGCGTTCATACTGAAAATGTTAACCCTTTTTCTGTCTTTTGCCTTGCAAATATTTTTCTCTAAGAGCCATGGTTTGTCAGTTTTAAAATTTCTAGTTGTGGCATAATTTTGTTTTATAATCCTTTCAGATTTTTATATAGTTAAATATAGCTGACTTCTCCAGGCCTGGCTAAGATAGTCGCCTATGTACCTGTATTATACATGTTGTTTCCAAGTATTGCTTGTTTGGTTTTTGTGGGAGGAGTGCAGAGTATTTAAAAAAAAAAAACATTTAAATGGTCAAACCAACTGATGTTCATTTTCCTCTGCTACAACCTGATCATCCAATGCTGTTTCTTTCAGACAGCCAATTGTGTCAATATTGCTGACTAGTTCTTTTCCCACTGAACCTACATACGCACCCTGTTATAGATAATATCATTTGATTTGGGCTTATTAGGTTCCAGTAATCTACTTGTCCTCTCTCATGTCAACCTCATATGTCACGATAGTACAGTATGTTGGATCAGTGCCACCATCAGCCTCAGTGCTGAGAGGAGTCTTCATGCAAAAGTACCTGCTCAGGGTGGAGCCCAGAGACAGAGCCCTGAAGCAGTACACTGGGGAGGTCCTGCTCTGCTCTCTGCAAAGACAGTGGCCACCAGCCCTTCCCCTGTCCCAGCCAGTCTGAGGTCCCATAGCCACCAGGAGGGCTCAGGTGGTATACCCCAAAGCCTCAAAAAACACCCATGCAGGTCGTTTGTCATAGAAAACGGGGCTGACCCCAGACCCACGTGGGTGACAGATGCTGCATGTATTTAAATGACCCTGTAAATGCTCCCAGGCAGTTAGATGGCCTACTGCAGCCTCTATGTGGATGTCCAACCCCAACCCCCAAAGCAGCGGCCTGGGGAGGATGAGGCCCGTGTTTAGAATTCAGATCTTAGAGCACGAAGCGCACACCGCACTTTAGGCGCACACACAGGCGCCTCCAGAGTGTTAATTCGCCTCCAGGAGACTTGTTTGGAGTTTGAATTTTGTGGCTTTGGGGTCTATCAGGGCAGGGCTCTGATTGCTGAGACCATCTTTACCTGTACAACTTCACCTGCAGCCCCAGTTCCAATATCTGGTACAAAAAGTTGCTCCTTTTCAATCTTTTTTTTTTTTTGAGATGGAGTTTTGCTCTTATTGCCCAGGCTGGAGTGCAATGGCACGATCTTGACTCACTGCAACCTCCACCTCCCGGGTTCAAGTGATTCTCCTGCCTCAGCCTCCGAAGTAGCTGGGACTACAGGCACGCACCACTATGCCCAGCTAATTTTTATATTTTTAGTAGAGATAGGGCTTCTCCATGTTGGTCAGGCTGGTCTCGAACACCTGACCTCAGGTGATCCACCCACCTCGGCCTCCCAAAGTGCTGGGATTACAGGCATGAGCCACTGCACCCGGCCTCAATCTTATTTTTAAGACTGTCTTGGCTATTTGGAGGCATCATAAACTTTAAGGCCATTTTATTCAATTCCAAGAGAAGCCTCCGGATAGAAATGTGTGCTGCTCTTGGGAGAACGGGTACTGCAATCACACCTGCTCCCCCGTCCCACCCAGGACCCTGGGAGATGCTGCACTGCCTCATGCACGCTTACACCCTTTCAAAAGATATCGCCACTTTCTTCACAAAGGTCCTAAGCCTCTTGTTAAGTTTCTTCCTGAGTACTGTGCAGTTTTTGTTCCTATTTTTGTGGACCACCTTTCCCACTTCCCCTTCTAAGTGCTCATCGTACTCCCTGAGTGATTATAAGTAGTTCTCTGTAAGTGGCCACAGGTCTCCCCCAGCAGCTCCACTTCGCTGGGTGTGAGTTCTGTTTGTTCGAACCATCTTCCGCTCCCTGGCTGCCAGGACGCTGCGGATGAATGGTGACTATGTCGGTTAGCATAGCACGCTTGGGTCAGCTTTCTAAAGTGATGGCAGATCCCTTCTTTAGAAAAGGTGAAGCGGCCTCCCAAGGGTTGTGAGCACATAGCTTTCCCCAAACCCACGTCAGGAGCAAGGGAAAATCAGCCTGGGGAACCAGGGCTTGCAGTCGCCTTTGCATACACAACTGACCTCCTTTCCACTGGAGGCCCACAGACCTCTGCAAGCCCAAGTTTTCTCCAAGATGCTCTGCTCTGCAGGACTCACCCCAGGGTTCTTCAACGCCGCACCAGTGCTGTCCCGGGACCCAGGGAACCCAAGTCCTGCCCCAGATGCCCGGGGATACGGCAGCTACCTCATTCAGGATGTTTATGGGCAGATGCCCAGGGATACGGCAGCTACCTCATTCAGGATGTTTATGGGCAGATGCCCAGGGATACGGCAGCTACCTCATTCAGGATGCGTACGGGAGGGAGAGAAGAGTTTTGTCCAGGACACCATTTCCCCAGAGCCCTCTGACTCCTCTAAATCAAAATTCTGAAGGTGAAAAGGCTCCACTGATTATGAGGTCCCTCTCTCTCATTTTTCATTATGAGGGGATGAAAAACCAGACAGGGAGATTGATTTTCTCACTCATGTGAGGGTGGCAGCCTGGGTCAAAGCCCTCAGATGTGCCTTTCCCTGAGGCTTCTCTCGCAACGACTTACGGAAAGCACGCACCCTCCGATCAGTCCCTTACTAACATCACCCTGCCCAGAGGCTAGCTTCTCCTACCACGCAGAATTAGAAATCACAAAAGCAACCTCTTTAATAAATAAACAAATACAAGCAGACAAAAAAAAACTCCAGAAATATCTCCAAAAAATATTACAACAATATTTCTCTGTAACATATTTACTGCAAATATCCCTAAATTGTAACGGGCTACAGAGTATGATCAGTGAAGTACCTTAAGCAAACAAACACTGCCCTGTCTTGGAAGACCCAGCCCTGGGAATAGAGAGGACTTTAACGTGTGGATCAAAATGTACTAGGGAGACACGATTTCCCTGAGCACAGTGTGCAGTGACCTAAGACACCTTTGTGAATCCCGGCTTGGAAGCCAACATCAATTTTCCCTGTCAAGCATCGACAGCAGCAGTACCCTGGCGAAACTGACTTCATCCAGTAATATTCCGAGAATGGACAACAAGGCTGAAACTCAGAACTAACTACAAACTGAGTTTTCCTCCTTGGGTGAAATACGGTGAGAAGGGCCATGCCAATGGTCACCTCCTCTGGAGGCCACACACGCGGATTCCACAAAGGCCATTGCAGAGTCATTGTCACCAGTCAGTCCCTGGGAGGTGTGCCATTCCCGTTATCAGGATGAAGACACTGAGGATAGAGGGGGTTGAGTCAACGCCCAAAGACTCACAGCTGGAAGTCAGAACAGCAGTTCTAAGGAAGGCCCAAAACTCAACTGGCTCATGTTGCCCAATTTTAGAGTATCTGGGAGGCAGGGAGTGCTGAGAAACGGGCATTGCTGAATCACAGTGGTTCTCTCCTATCTTTATTTAGGAAAAAAAATTTTTTTTTTCTTTGGGAAAATTGTGTAGGTTACAACTGGTTATATCCCAGGTATCTTATGTGACCACACAGACATACAACAGTGAGCAGTGCTCCCTCCTGAGGGGCTGAATCAGCCGGGGCATCCCCACCTTCTCAGCACGAATCACGGCCACACAGCCCAACCCACCCGGGGCCTGGGGGCCACCCAGGACACCACCGTCCATGTGACTATGACACAGGCCCACGGAGGGAAGGCCTGCGCCAACGTGGCACCTCCAGTCCGATGTTTAACCCCTAATGAACGGCGACCTTGGGCTTTTCCTACCACCTGCTGAGAGAGTGACAGCCTCTTCCCTGCATTCTGCCCAGTGATTTGAGATTGAACACCTTTCCTATTGTAAATAGGAACAAGAACTGTTTTAACATTTTTGGATTCCTGATGAGGAGAATAACAACCCAATACCACTGAATGAGCTGATTTTGGTTTTAGTCATGTGTTACGACCCTTATGCTTTCCTAGCAGGAGTACTTGCTTTCCCAAAGTGTGCCAGACAGGTGCCAGCACGAAGACACCTGTCCGAAAGTATTTCTTTAGATATCAGTTTATTCCTTCACTCTGCAGTCCTGTGTAATAACACACTGGGACATTTTTGACATGTGCTGTAGTGTGGATGGTTGTCCCCTCCAGACCTCTGCTGAAGACCGATCCCCAGCGTTGGAGGTGGGGCCTCATGGGAGATGTTGGGTCATGGGGCTGCCTCCCGCATGGAGAGATGACTGCCCTGGGGGTGTAGGGGATGTGAGTGAGTTCTGGCTCTGTTAGTTCCTGTGACAGCTGGTTGTTAAAGAGAGCCTGGCACCCCCGTCCTCACCCTTTTGATTCTGTTCCCCTCTCCCTTCCCCTATGCGTGGAAGCAGCTTGAGGCTCTCACCAGATGCAGATGCTGGTGCCATGCTTCCTGTACAGCCTGCAGAACCGTGAGCCAAATAAACCTCTTTTCTCTGTAAACTACCCAGCCTCAAATATTCCTTTATAGCAACACAAAATGAACCAGGACAATATGTGAAAATAGCTTGTTTCAGAGCTAGGCGTGGTGGTTCACACCTGTAATCCCAGCAATTCGGGAGGCCAAGGTAGGAAGACTGCTTGAGCCCAGGAGTTCAAGACTAGCCTGAGCTCTCCAAAAAACAAAAACAAAATTAGCCAGGTGTGGTGGTGTACCCCTGTGGTCTCAGCTACTTGGGAGGCTGAGGCAGGAGGATTGCTTCAGCCCAGGAGGTTGAGGCTGCAGTGAGCCACAATAGCACGACTGCACTGCAGCCTGAACAAAAGAGCGATACCCTGTCTCAAAAAAAAAATAGTTTGTTTCAGAGCTTATAAATATGAGTGTGGCATCGGCCTCTTTCCCGCACACTGCCATGGTCTAATTATGGCCTGTGTGCATGCATGCAGCAATGCCCGAGCAGCTGGAGTCGGAAAAGAAGCCTCCATTCATGCACAAACGTGGTGCTCATGAGTCATCAGGGAGCTGCCAGCCCACCTCACAACGTGGCTTCTTCCCACCCACATTGGGGGACCTTCTCCCATAGTCATGGACCCTCCACAGGTGAGGCAGGCATCTGGAGTGTCATCAGAGCCACATGTGTCCTGGGCAGGTGCTACCTGCCTGGAACCTGCCTGATATCCCTCTGGGATGGGCCAACTAGGCCACAGGACAATGTGACACTTGACAGAAGGTGGTGACAGCGGTAATTTGAGCTGGCCTTGTAGAGGCCTTCCTCCTTCCGTAGCTTTGGAGATGTTTAAAAAATTTAAATTTTAATTGCCAAATAATAGTTGTATGTAGTTACGGGACACAATGTCAGGTTTTGATACATGTATGCACTGTGGTGTGGTTAAATCAAACCACTGACGTCTCACATACTCATCTTTTTTTCTGATGAGAACATTTAAAATCTACTCAGCTAGCAATTTTGAAATACACATTGCTATTGACTATGGTCAGGGTGCTGTACAACAGATCCTAAAAGGACTCCTCCTGTCTAAGGGAAACTTTGTATCCTTTGACCAAAATCCCCCCCAGTCCCCTCCACCCTCTGGTAACCCCCATTCTACTCTCTGCTTCTGTGAGTTCGACTTTTTTAGGTTCCACGTGTACGTGAGATCACGCGGTATTTGTCTTTCTGTGGCTGGCTTATTTCACTGATGATAATGTTCTCCAGGTTCATCTGTGCTGTTGCAAGTTCCAGTAAGTTGGAAACATAATTTTTTCAGAAAAGAATTCACAAAGTACATGTCTTTGTGAATGTGGACTCCTCAGTGGCATGACGAAAGGCCAGCCCCCTCAGGGAGAGGCCCCTGAGGCCAGTGCTGTGGTGACTGCCCTGGCCCCTGGCCCCTGCCCCCACCCCACCCTTTCAGAGGTTCTGTGCTCCCTTGAACTCAATTCTTCGACTTTCCACCACACTTTTCCATTTAGTGCTAGGTTTTCTCTTTGAAATTACAGACTCTCTACGTATGGAGACATGACACGCTCTGGGCTCCAGGTGCCAGTGCTGCAGCTCCGGAGTGCGGGCAGTGGGTCCTTGGGCCCCTCTCGGGGGGACAGCCTTCCAAGAAGGGCAGCCTGGCTCCACAGCCCGCAGATCCTTCCCTGTCACCGAGGTCAGAGCTGGGCTCCTCTGGATGGCACTCTTTTGGGGCAGGCAGATCAGGAGACTGCCGTCCTTGGGGGTGAGGATGGGGAGAGAGACCTTCAGCCCTCGCTTTACCCTCCACGTGCCAGCAGAGCCACGCTACCCGATCTCACCCCGGGCTGGCTCCTCATCTATGTCATACCCTCCAGGGACGTCTACAGGGATTACACTGAGAGTGTGTTACCCAGCGAGCACAATAAGTTTTCCAAGAAGAGAGTTAAACGTAAGACTTCTGTGTTATTATAGACTTCATTTTAAGCTTCTTAAAAATATAACCCTTGCAAAATTCATCAGGGTTACAAATCTGGAATCCGGCCTAGTTAACGGGAAGAGGGAGGGAGGCCCCGGGTTGCATTCAGCCGGCTTCTCCCATCACCGGAGTTAAGGACCTCCTCAGCTTCACTGACATGGGCAGTCTCAGCAATGAGAGCCCTGCCCTGGCAGGGGAGACGGACCCCAAAGCAACAACATCAAAACTCCAAACAAGTCTCCTGGCGGCGACTCAGCACTCTGGAGGCGCCTGAGGCAGTGTGCGCTTCAGGCTGTAAGGTCTGAATTCTACAAACAGGCCGCCCCCTCCCTAAGCCAGTGCTGGGGGACGTGGGGGAATCCAGCGCCTGCCAGTCCTCCTCCTGGCCCAGGCAGTCTGAGGTCCCATAGCCACCAGGAGGGTTCAGGCAGGAATCCCAAAGCCTCAACAGACACCCATGCAGGTCATGTGTCATAGAAAAGGGGGCCAAAGCCCAGACCCACCTGGGTGACAGATGTCGTGTGTCATTAAATGACCCTGCAAACGCTCCCGGGGCTTAGGCAGCCTACTGCCGCCTCCACGTGGATGTCCCACCAAATGGCCAGAGCGGCGCAAGGCGGCAAAGATTCAAGTTCACAGAGAAGGCTCGCTCTTTTCCCCCCGCGCTGTGCCGGACTCCCGTCTCGTGAAACGGAGCCCAGGTCTCCACCGCTGAGTGAACTGGGCCATCCTCAGACACCGAGCAGGAGAACAAACTCCGCAGACCATGGGGCAAAACCAGTTCCGTGATTCTGTGCAGCAGCGTGACAGCTGTGCCCGTCCCTCCGCTCCTCCTCAGGGGGCGCCGTGCGCCGCCCGCACCCACCAGCCCGGTGCAGGGATCCCACTCGGAGACCCCCCGCCACTGGCTTGAGTGGTTTGCTCTGTGTCCCCCATAGAAGAAACCACCTCCCCCCGTCCTCACGTAGCAGAGCCTCTGTGACTTTAAAAAAACAAACCACAGGCCAGGCGCGGTGGCTCACGCCTGTAATCCCAGCACTTTGGGAGGCCGAGGCGGGCGGATCACGAGGTCAGGAGATCGAGACCATCCTGGCTAACACGGTGAAACCCCGTCTCTACTAAAAATACAAAAAACTAGCCGGGCGTGGTGGCGGCGCCTGTAGTCCCAGCTACTCGGGAGGCTGAGGCAGGAGAATGGCGGGAACCCGGGAGGTGGAGCTTGCAGTGAGCTGAGATCGCGCCACTGCACTCCAGTCTGGGCGACAGAGTGAGACTCCGTCCCCCCCCAAAAAAAAACAAAACAACAAACAAACCCAAAAAAACCCCCATAAGGCGCCTGTTTAGCCGACCTCCCTTTCTCTGTGCCGCTCCTTCCTCCTCCACGCCTGCTTGCCCGCAGTTATTTTGGTACAGGGGCATTACTAGTCATCCATAACTTCACCTCCTAACTCGGGGGCCCTCCGAATGGTTACGGAACTTGTTTTTCTTTCAAAGAACAACCATCCTTCCATCACCCAGACCTCCCTGATGGTGTCTGGCTCGACTGGCCCAGGAAGGTGAGCAGCTTTCATCCTGGGCTCCTCCCTCCCGCATCCCTGCCTTCCTCATAAAAGCCTCAGTTACGTCCAAACACAGGTCGGATTTGGGAGCTTGTCTCTCCCGCCCTCACACTTTGGCCGAATCGAATAAACCTTTTTCTGCTCCCGAGCGCTGATGTGTCAGTGTGTGGCCTACGGCATCCAGGGTGCTCAAATGTAGCTTTTGGGAATTTACAGCCTCTAAAGGCTGGCAGTACAAACTCAGGGCTGGGCAGCCCGGCCCAGGCACCCTAAACTCAGAGATGAACCAAAATGGGGTTCAGCCAAATCCTTCACTAAGCATAAAAACAAAACAAACAGACAAAAAACAAAGTTAAACTAAACAACATTCACTGGCATGTTCCACAAAGAAATAAAATTCAAGACAGGTGTGGAAGTGCACGCCTGTGGTCCCAGCTACTCGGGAGGCGGAGGTGGGTGGATTGCTTGAGCCCAGGAGGTCGCGTCTGCAGTGAGCTGTGATCATGTCACAGCTGAGTGTCACCCCAGCCTGAGTGACAGAGCGGGACCTGTCTCAAAAATAAATAAATAGACGTAAAATTCCACAAACCCAAAGTGCATATAGTTTCAGGGCATCACTGTGAGGGAATCCAGTTCAAAAACATCAATTTTTAATTAAGTATTTATAAACTGGTACATTTACAAATTAGGTAAAAGTTCTGAAATGCAATATATCTCTTCCTGGCCAACAACAACAACAAACCCAGAAACCCAACACAGCAGAAACAATTCTTCACTAATAGGAACTACTGATGGATGCCTCTAACTCCTCCTCAGTCTCAGGAATTCTGAAGGAGGAAAAGCGACAAAGAACCTTATCATTAGACACCAAACTCGCCTGGGGGCCAGGGTGAGGCAGGCGAGGAGCTCACATCAAGTGCAAAACGCAAGGGTCCAAGCAACAGCTCAGGGGTCAGGATGAATACTATTTTAATGCAATATTTTTTTACAAAACAAAACGACTGAAAGAATATCCCTGAGGAAGAAACATTGAAATTTAAAGACAGAATCGACATTGCTGAGTTTTCTTTGGCTGCAGGCTCCCATGGGGCTTCAGTGAGTTTTCTACGTCCTGGACAGATAAGGCGCTTCCCTTGCTCTCCTTGGCCCACCCTACAATGGCTGAACACCCCAAGAACCATTTCCTTCCTTTTCCAGTATCCGCCTGTCCTCTGCTCCTGCCTTCTCCGACATCGGCCTGTCCCCTGCTCCTTCCTTCTCCGACATCCGCCTGTCCCCTGCTCCTTCCTTCTCCGACATCGGCCTGTCCCCTGCTCCTTCCTTCTCCGACATCCGCCTGTCCCCTGCTCCTTCCTTCTCCGACATCCGCCTGTCCCCTGCTCCTTCCTTCTCCGACATCCGCCTGTCCCCTGCTCCTTCCTTCTCCGA
>NW_012102332.1:597220-632723 GCF_000951045.1 Mandrillus leucophaeus
GTATTAACCCACAGGCTGTCCTGTGCATGCTGGAATTTGAGGACATGTGTATTAACCCACAGGCTGTCCTGTGCATGCTGGAATTTGGGGACATGTGCTCTGAATGCCCAGGGCCACTCAGCCAGCATCTCCTTGAGGCCCAGAGGGAGCTGATGCAGGTATCCAGGGGCGCTTCCACTGCACTTGGGCTCGGTGCATGAGGTGGATCAGCAGAGAAGAGGAGTGAGGGGTGGGAGCCAGACCCCAGAGAACAGGAGCAAGGGTGGGAGCCAGACCCCCAGGATTATGGCTGCACCAGCGCTTAAGAGGTCACAGCCAATCATGGCTCTGAGCCTCAGCGTACCCATCTGCAATGTGGGGATAACAGTGGCAGTGCCTGTGTGGCAGGTGGTAGTCAGGGGGACTGTGTTAAGGTGCATGCAGTGCTTAGCACCCCGCGTCAGGCAGAGCACTGAGAATGAGGGCAGATGAGAGTCCTGGGGGCAGGTGCGATGCTCACTCCTGGTCAACTCTTGGGCAACCAGTGGTCACTACGCTGAGACCTCAATGTGCTCAGCATGTTACAGTGGTTCAGTTCGGTGTGGGACAGCTTCATTTCAGGGAAAACACACTTTCCAGCTTTCTCAAGCCTCCTGATGCTCATGTGTCTCTGACTCGCCTGGCTTGCTCTGGCTTTGCTCGGCACTGCTGGGCAGGAATGGCATCGCAGCCCACCTGCTGGAAGGCCCCCGTGCCAGTCTCTGCACCCCGATGGATGTATCTGACAGCATACAAAAGCCCCGTTTCCGTAAACTTCCCGTTACTGACTTGTCACACAGATAACGGATTCAGGTGGTGAACAGCTGGCCACCTGCACCGCACGGAAGGCTCCACACCTCCCCGTGTTCCGGAGCCGAGGATCTCCTCAACTCCTTTATGTTAACGCGGAGAACATGAGATCTGCAGGACAAGGGCATGTGGCCCACTTGGGTTCAGCAACAAATACAAAGCCATCTTTCTTTTCTCAAGAGCCTTTTAAAATAATTTTCCTGTGTTGACTCAGTAAAATGTTGCTTTTGGGCCAAAACTCTATCTGGGAACTCTCCGTCTGGATGCTTTTCTCCTTAGAACAGAACAGAAATTGGGCAGAGTGCACCGTGGAAACACCTGCGTATGCCTGCACCGCAGCACACACTGAGCTGTTCTTAACATCGGAATCTCAGCACCAGGCTGTGGCAGCCAGCTTCGGTCCTTGCAGACCTCGAGGACCATGTTCCTCGGCACCTCCCACCGCAGGCTTTTTGTTGATAAACGTCCAGCAGGTTCTCTCAGGCCCGTGAGCCTCCCTGTTGTAGGCTGGGGCTACCCAGACCTTGCGTGCTGTGTTCTGACCACTAGACCCATGAACTCGCTTCCTGGGGCTGCTGTAACAGGTTGCCGCAGACCGAGTGGCTGAAAACCACACACGTTTATGATGTCATCATTCTGTAGGTCAGAATTCCAACACAGGGCCCACTGAGCTAAGGTGTCGGCAGGGCCACGCTCCTTCCTGGAGGCTCAGCGGATAGTCTGCTTCCCTGCCTTTCCTGGTTTCTGCCGGCTACCTGCATGCCTCGGCTCAAGGCCGGCCGCCTTCTCTGTCTTGAAAGCCAGCAATGGTGGCAAGTCTTGCGCACTGGGCCACCGGCACTCTGGTTCCCTCATCTGATCCTTTCTTCCACCCTGAGAACCTTATGATTACACTGGGCCCACCCAGATGATCCAGGAGACTCTGTCTTGAGGTCATTGAGGAGCTCCTGACTTCCCCTTTGCCCCACAACCTAAAACACCCACAAGTTCTGAGGATTCGGATGTACACATCTGCAGAGGTCATTAATCTGCCTAAAACAAACCATGAACAGAATGTAGGTGAAACTGCATTTCACAGATGAGGGTGAAACTGCATTTTACAGATGAGGGTGTGGCCAACACCAGTAGGGGCTGCCGTTTTCGGGGTTTTGCCCAGACCCTAGTTTCCTCCAGGCGCCCTCATGGCCAAGGTCTGTGTCTCTGAGAGGTGCGATAATTCCTAGCAAAACCAGGTCACGAGGACACAGCCACATCTCACCTTGGGATGGAGCAATCTTGGCACTTGTGGGGAGGGAGACGGTTAGTAAGCAGACAGCTGGCCTGTGACCCTGTGGTCTGTGCTGGTGCCTCCCTCCCTGTCTCGGGCACTTCCGCCACACCGTCCTCTCCGACACCTGAATTACACTTCACCTGCTGGGCTCCTCCATTCATTCATTCATGCGTTCATTCAGGAAACATCTCTTGGTTCTGCTGAGCACACGCTAGGTGCCAAGGATACAGTGGGGCACAAGGTGGGCACTGCCCATGTCATGTGTCCCCTGGGTGCTGGGACATTTTCTCTCCTGCTTCTCAGGTACAAGGACTGAATGGCTAGGACAACTCGCCCTCTACCAAGAGCTCGGTGAAGAAAGTGACAGAATTGAAATGAGGAGCCCAAGTTGTTCTGTCTGCGTGAGTCCGTGCAAACCAGGGGCAGCTTTATCCCCAGACGCAGCCGCAGCCTCAGGTGGGCCAGTCCTGTCCTACTCCCAAGTATCCGTCACCAACACTTGTTCTACACACGTATATGTTCCCCGGGATCCAAGGCCTGTGGTCATCCTGCTTGCACTTCCGGGACAGTCCGCAGTGGGCACTCCGGCAGGGCCTGTGGAACTCAACAGTGGATTCAGAAAACCTGAGAATGACCCTCAGTCTTTACCATGATGGACAACTCGCAAACCTCTGTGGGCCTCAGCTTCTCTGAGTGTAACCGGGAACCGCCGCTGTCCTCCCATCGCCTCTCCTGGCATGCACGTGCTGCTGCTGGTCCGCCTGCATATTGCTTGGTCCCAAGACACATGTATGTGAGGTATTCAAACGAGTGTGTGTGTGTAATTGTGCTCAGTGTGTGATGTGAGGGGTTTGTGATGTAAAGCTGTGTTTGTGAGTACGTGGCATGCACACTCTGTGTGTGTGTCTGTATGTGTGGTGTGTGTCTGTGCATGGTGTGTGTGTGGTGTATGGATGTGAATGTGTGGTGTGTGTTTGTGTGTGTGAGGTATAACTGTGCTTAGTGTGTGATATGAGGTGTTTGTGATGTGAGGCTGTGTTTGTGAGTACGTAGCATGGTATGTGTGAGTGCATATGTGTGTGGGGCGTGTGTGTGCACCTGTGTGTGTCTGTATATGTGGTATGTGTCTATGTGCATGGTGTGTGTGGGTGTGTGTGTGCATCTGTGTGTGTATGTGTAGTGTGTGTGTCTATGTGCATGGGGTGTGTGTGTGTGGTGTATGGATATGAGTGTGTGGTGAGTGTGTGTGTGTGACGTGTGTACACACATGAATGAGCACATGTGGCTAAACACGGAAAGGATAAGTGACAGGCAGCGGAGTGGAGTGGAAAGAGCTGAGGCCTTAAACAGGTGGTCAGGTCCAGGTCCAGCTCCGCCCGACCGCCCACTCCACACATGTGCCTGGAGAAGCAGCTCACTCCTGTGAGCTGACCCCGAGCCATCTCATCTGTGAAATACCGTAACGTCTGTGAAATACGGTAACGACAACAGGCCAGTCACCTCTCGGCACCATCTTTAACAATCAAATGAGAATTCTTCCAGCACAAAGTAGGCCTTTGCTGAATATTTAACATATTTCAAATAAGTGTTTGTTGAATAGCTGAAAAAATTGATATGAAAGTTCTTTTACAAGTAAAAAATATTATAGAAATATGAGAAATTTTAAACATTGGCATTTTAGATTTACTTAAATTATATAATAAAGCCTTGGTAGGCAGAGGCGCTCCGTTTGGAAAATAGAAAGGCGGGTGTGGAGGAAAAGGAAAAATCATTTTGAAATAAAAGACACATTGCCAGAATGAGACCTGTGGCAGCCATGGTGAGCTGATAGGCCATCACGGGGACAATTCTTCAGGAGAAGCCAGTCCGGCGTCCACACACGGGGCCCGGCAGCCTGTGGGACATCACGGGGACAATTCTTCCAGGAGAAGCCAGTCCGGCATCCACACACGGGGCCCGGCAGCCTGTGGGACAGCCGTCTGCCACGTGGAGAGAGGCTGCACCCAGTGATCCTTCTCAAGTTTGTTTTTGAATGACTGGCTGGGTCCGGGTGACTCACTGTGTGCCAGGAGCCCACGCGGGTCTGCGGCAGCCGGTGCCTCCAAGGGACTGGAGCGGTGCCACCAGCCACACAACTCCAAGTTCCTTCACTGTGCCTACGGGTCTCGATCCAGGAAAAGAGATGCTGTCTTCATTGTTGAAAACAAGGTCCTTTACCACAATGAATTTTTTCAATGGCAGCACTTAGCAATGTATGTACCCACTCACGGCAGCACGCTTTACATGCGTCTATTTTTGTGCTATCTCTGAGTGAGAACAGAAATGAACTGGCTACTTATACATTTTGATGGGGAACAGAATGCACTAAAATCTAAGTAGGTCTCAGATAAAAGTCACAGTTTTTAGCCAAAGCAACGCGGGTGGCATTCCTTTCTGGCACTTTCTGGGCCCTCAGATTGCAGGGGTGTGTGTGTCTTACAGGGGAAGAACTTGAGGAAATGCTGAACCCATATGTGAAACACAAAGGCTGCGCTGTTTTTTTTTCCCCAAAATTAACTTAAGTCTAGGAAATGCCAAACATTTTACAGTTTGCTTCATGAAAACAAGGTCTTGCCTTTACTTTAAAAAAAGAGAAGAAAAAGTAAACCTGTAATTCCCACAATTCCCAGAGACTAAAGGAAAATGTATTTTGAAATCAAAGATGGCAGGAACATCTGCCATTTATTTGGAACAGTTTTCCCAAGCCATTTACCTTAATGATTACAAGCAGCCCCTTACAGCCTTGAGAAGAAACAGAAAAGTGCCAAATTTTTAGCACTTTTTATTTTCTAACGCAGAAAATTAAATATCCTTTTGGTCATGCATCGAACAAATGATTTTTTCATTCATTCCATGTACTACATGAAACAGTCACAACTACACAGGTCCACATACATCTGGGTTTTTTCTAACAAAAGTTACACCAAGTGTGCTTGGCTCTCCTGCCTCCCTTTCCACCTCCTCCACCTCTCTGCCCCCCTGAGGCAGCAAGCTGCCCTCCACTCCCTCCTCAGCACGCTCAACATCAAGATGACGAGGATGAAGACCTTTATGGTGATCGACTTTCATGTGATGCGTAGTAAATATGTTTCCTCTGCCTTAAGATTTTCTTTTTTTTTTTTTTTTTGAGATGGAGGCTCGCTCTGTCGCCCAGGCTGGAGTGCAGTGGCGCGATCTCAGCTCACTGCAAGCTCCGCCTCCCGGGTTCACGCCCTTCTCCCACCTCAGCCTCCCAAGTAGCTGGGACTACAGGTGCCACCACCACGCCCGGCTAATTTTTTTGTATTTTTAGTAGAGACAGGATTTCACCATGTTAGCCAGGATGGTCTCGATTTCCTGACCTTGTGATCCGCCCGCCTGGGCCTCCCAAAGTGTTGGGATTACAGGTGTGAGCCACCGCGCCCCGCCAAGATTTTTTTAATAGCATGCTCTTTTCTCTAGCTTACTTTACTGTAAGAACACAGTATATGATGCATCTAATGTACAAAATATGTGTTAACCAACTGTTTATGTGATTGGTAATGCTTCTGGTCAACAGTGGGCTATCAGCAGTTAAGTTGCAGGGGACTCAAAAGTCAAACACAGGTTGTCAGCTGTGCAGGGGTCAAGGGTCAGCACCCCTAAGCCCCACCTTGTTCAAAAGTCAGCTGTACATTTTCTTCTCTTTCTCTCCACCGTAAATGTTCGCTTGCTTCAAACTAGAACTCCTTCTCTTTCTCCAGAAACTGAAGGGCATGTATTCTTCTCTAGTGCATGGACATCGCACCGTTCTGACCTCAGCTTATGCTTCCACTCACGCGTGGGTTTCCATCAAAAGGAGGGGCATCCGCCGGGGTGGAGAGAGCGGCTTTGGAGGAGCAATAACAGAGCACAAGCGGGAGGAGTGAGAAGTTCATGGCTTTTAAGGAATGGCTGTGATGGCTGTGAGACGAGGAAGACATCCTTCACTCTTCTCTCCCCTGCTGGCATCCTTACGTTTTTCAAGCACCTGCTCCAATGCCATCCTCTCTCCTCCCTGGAGCGTCACTGGTTGCTCCACCCGGTCCTGAGCACCCTGGCCCAGGCAGGTGGGGCAGCCAGCAGGGTGGTCCCCCCGTCAGCCCAGGGGCCTTCCTGCCTACCCTTCTGCGGCCAGGGGGCTGGCTTCAGGCCGCCTGTCTCGGTGTCCAGCCACGGGGGCCTCCCAGGGATATTAAAGTGAGCTTTGCTAGCTCAATGAATGAAGGCTTTGAAAGTTCTTGTGACGACAGGTGAACACTCCCTGTGAAATAACAGTTTTAAATGAAGTCGTCATTCACCAAATATTTTTAAAAGAAAAACACAAGGGGCTGGGTGTGGTGACTCACACCTGCAATCCCAGCACTTTGGGAGGCCAAGGCAGGCGGATCACCTGAGGTCAAGAGTTTGAGATCAGCCTGGTCAACATGTGAAACCCTGCCTTTACCAAAAATACAAAATTAGCCGGGCATAGTGGTGCACGCCTGTGATCCCAGCTACTTGGGAGGCTGAGGCAGGAGAACTGCTTGAACCCGGGAGGCGGAGGTTGCAGTGAGTCGAGCTGGCGCCATTGCACTCCAGCCTGGGCGACAAGAGTGAAACTTCATCCCCCCGCCCAAAAAAAGAAAAAGAAGAAAGAACCCAACATGTATGTGTTGACGACTGTATGAATTCTGCCCCTGTTTTGTAGTGGAGGTGAAGGTCAATTGAACAATTTCTTTGAGGAAGACCACAGTGGAACATACCAGTAGGAAAAAAACCCGATAAGCAATCATGAAAGAATATTTAAAGCTAAATCTGTCATATTTACTTTTCAAAAGTGACAGATGTATCACTGGCTGATAGAACACACCTCGAGATTCAACTCTTTGTTTTCATTCTGGACATAATACATGTCCTTAATTTTGCAATATGAAAACAGCATTGCCATGAATCTTCCCTGTTCCCCAAGATTATTTTCTGGGTCTAAGGCTTGTTCTCGCTGTTGCATTTGTCTTTGGTCAAGGGCTCATCATGGGTTTACTGTCCTGCAGGGAATTTTAGATTAAGCAGCTGGCCATAAATTAATGGTTCCATGAGGAACAGCAAGGAAGGATTACCTCAACACAACCCACAACAGCTCTCACAGAAACATGCTCCAGTTTACCTCATTTTGCAGGTATGAGAACAGTTTTCTTTTGTTTTTTGAGATGGAGTTTCGCTGTTGTTGCCCAGGCTGGAGTGCAATGGCACAATCTCCACTCACTGCAACCTCCGCCTCCCGGGTTCAAGCGATTCTCCCGCCTCAGCCTCCGGAGTAGCTGGGATTACAGGCATAAGCCACCATGCCCGGCTTATTTTTGTATTTTTAGTAGAGACAGGATTTCACTATGTTGGTCAGGCTGGTCTCAAACTCCTGACCTCAGGTGATCCACCCACCTTGGCCTCCCAAAGTGCTGGGATTACAAGCGTGAGCCACTATGCCTGGCTGAGAACAGTTTTATAAGTAACTACTGATTCCCAACTTAGGTATTTTTACCCCACTCTTTTCCCCCATTGGGTGGCCGACCTGGATCTATGTTAGTATACCAGTTTTATGCCAAATGCCATACATTCTTTGAGGGGACCCGAAGCAGGTCCTTGAGTGAGGTGGGATTTGAGTTTAGGGTTAGAGGATGGGGAAGATGGACAGGCATTAACATTAGAGTAGGGTTCCCTGGGCTTTGAGGGAAGACTGGATGTAGTTGGGAGGGTGTGATAGTCTCACTGTGTGGTCACGAGATGAGGGTGGGGCATGTGGAGAAGCCAGGTACAGGCAGTAAGGGTCTAACGGAAGAGGGGCCACATGGTGGGGAGAGGGGACATGATGCCTAATTGAGAGTGTTCCTCTTGCGTCCCTGAAACCTGAGCCCTACAGATGCTTCCTGAAGGACAGAGGAGTCTACACTGTGGGTCAGGGCACCCCCAGTGGCCGTGGGTGGGATGAAGCCACCACCAGTAAGAGCCCCAGTGAGTGTGGGGTGGGGAGGGCCCTGCAGGGTGTCACCTGAAGAGCCCCTGAGACGGGAGAGAGGAGCATACATCTGGGGCGGGTGAGACATGACCCAGGCACGCACTCCTCAAACCTTCAGAGATGGCTTACTGCATGGTGGAGGAGTGGAGAACATGCCTTTTACTCTGATTTTTCTCTAAGGAATAAATTTTATTTTAAAATCACAGACAAGGAAAAAATCAAATGGAGTATCAAACCTTAATTTAAGAAATCCATCTGCTCCATCAAAAATTTGCTGTGAGCTTTTAAGAATAAACAGGGCAAATTTACTTTATTCAGGAATGATATTCTTTTTGTAAAGCCTATCTTCAAAGTCATACATAATTCAATTTTTGCTTTAAACCCTTCATTTTTATTCATTTTCCTTTTCTTCTTGAGAAAACCTCAGACTCACTCATGGCTCCATGTATGTATTATGTGCCTGAGAGCAGTGCCGTTCCTCACGGAGGGGCTGGGAAGGCGGGAAGGCAGCCCCACTCCTGCATTTAATCTCTGGTCTCCAGCAACATACTGTAACCTGAGCATGGGAAGATCCTGAAACGCATGACGAGTGAGGAAGGGATTGGAGACACCTAGTCCTGTTTCCCACAACCTTCATTCTCAGTTCCACTTCTGGACCACTGCTGCCTGGGTCACCCATGGGGAAGTGGCCTGCCCTGGTGGTTGCGGGTTCCGAGTCGCCCAAGCTAGGGAGCTAGCTACAAGCACTTTCAGAAAATCTGGGATATGCATGGTGAACCATCCAAACATAAGAAAGCCATTACAAAAAAAAAAAAAAAAAGACAGAACGTTCATTGTGGAGCCAATCTTAGACATTGGGATCACCACCTAGTGACTGGAACCCTGGGTGAGAGTTTCCACATCACTTCCCGATCATTCCCAGTGACCCAGAGTGGGGACGCGTCAGGGAGATGATGGATGCGGGGCTAGAGCAGCAAAACCATTCTCATGCTCCTCATTTCCCCCAGACCTTCTAACAAGATCTGCTGTCAGAAAGCCCGAGGGCCTGGCTCAAGATCCCCTAACGTTCCCTGTCCCTGGTCACCCGAGAGGGCAGAGCCCACAGGGAGGATGGCTCTGTGGGTACCTGCACTACTCAGCAGTCACCACTGCTTATCAGCAGTTCAAGCCCAGCCCGAGGCTCTTATGGTTCCTTTAAATCTGAGGATGTCCTAGGAAAGGGTATCATGTGTTTAATTGCTTATTTTCAAAGTGTCGCAGTGCCACTGGGACTCTGGGCATGGGGACTGTTTTCCAAAAGTTGAAAACACAGATGGATGAAAGCCAGTCAAAGAAAACAGTAGCCAAACTAAAGTCAGGTTATATATTCAACAGGGCTTTACCTCATACCTGCCTACAACAGGCACAAGATCAATAAGGCCTGTTTGTACCACAGTCTGAAAAACGAGACAGCACAGCCCTGGGCAGGAGCAGGAGCCCGGGGCTGTCCAGGTTCTGAAAATAAAAGCCTCCACTGGAAAACAGCACTCCAGGGACTCCAACGCGAGGAATCGAGGTGGTCAGTGACTCATTTTCAGAGCCAGGAAAGTGAGGTGCAGCCAAGACCCACACACCATCAATTACGTCTGGCAGCTAAGAGGAGGGCAGCCGCATCCTCCGGTGCAACCACAGCCTTACAAAGGCACGCAAAGCCAGGAGGGTCTGATCTGAGAGTCAGCAGAAGCCTAGCTTTACATATAACAAAGCTGGGGCTAGAAGGAGGCAGAGGGATCATATTACATATCATCTGGGTCTCCCCCAGATGACCTTAAATGCAGCTTGGCTGGAATTTTACTTCCTTGGATTGATTAGAGCCCATGAACAGCCTTAAGTCCCCGGACAAAATAGCAAAATAGGTCCTGGACGGTTCAGCGCAGGTGGGACACAAAAGGGAGGGGGAAGTCAGTATCTGGGGACACTAAGGCGGTGGCTGGGATGTCCCCAGCAGAAACAGACTTCCCTGGGCTCCAGCAGACTCTTCGCAGATAAGGGATTGGAGTGAGTGAGAGGAAGAAGGAGGACAGAGGCAAACCTTGCTTCCTGCCCAGTTCTAGGCCACCAAGGGAGTGAAGGATCCCCAAAGATGTAAGGCAGAGCTGGGAGAAGAAAGGAGAAGAGGAAACAAAGAAAGGAACAAGAGGTAAAGATGAGCAGACAAACCAAATGGCATGAACCATGCTAGAAGCCTTCCCTTGACTTCCCCGCGTGGAAACTGCACACCCGGGCACCCCTCCCGGCTTCCTGTGGATGGGCCCATCGCAGCTCCTGTTAGAGGACTGCACACTCCCCTCTACTATTTGGTAAGTGTTTGCAGCAAGACCAGTGCATAAGTGGGATGTGATCTGAAAGTTTACAAGAAGGAAGTGAAAACCACTTGTGAGATTGTGGGGAGAAAACGCTGGGCGCCCAGAGACACCACAGGCATTAGGAGTCCAGGGACCACGCATGGTGGTTTATCAGTGGCAAGGAGACCAAGGTCTGACCCAGCCTGACCTCGTAGCGCTTCCTCGTCCAGAAGGATGTGGGCTTGTCCTTCCACCGTGCATCTGTCCAAGCTGGCTGCACCTGCCTGGACTGCTCTTCACTCTGCAAGGGCCGACACAGCTCAGACCCTCCCTGATGCCAGAGGAAACCAAGGCACATGTCTGGAAACTGCCAGTGGGCAGAATGCCCTAGCCCCAGCTGGTGCAGAGCATCGCGGAGAGACTGCTGTGGCTCTTACCCAGCACACACTCCCCGTTCCACCCTACATGGCACAAACACGCTCCCCTAAAATGGAGCAAATGTTTACAGCAGCAAAGATGGCAGCCAGTGTTTGGGGTTGGCACTCGAAGAAACTGACGCCTTGGAGTTACATCAACCAAAATGACTTTTAGTTTAGTTTAGTTTTTCTGTTGCTAACAGTTTCCTTAGTTCTGACTTTTCTCTGGTGAAGAGCACAGAATCAATCACACCTCAAAATAACAAGTCAGGAAACAGGAACCTCTCACTCAGATCCTCACCCTGTTAAGAAGACTTTTGTAGTTTGGGTATCATGACCTGTACTAAGTACAAAGCTCTATTTGTTTCTGCTTTGTAACATAGAGTGTTATGTTCTATGGTTGCTACACAATCACTTTGAGGAAACATTACTATAAAAATAAATAAGTTTCTTTCTTCATTCAAAGCGAGGGAAAATAACAAGGACGCCCTAAGTACACCCACAAACCCTTTTCCAAGAACAGTTGCATTTGTTCCTGAACTGGTAAGAATGCTTTGCTGATGATATCAAAGCCCTTTAATTTATCTACGATTGACCCGACTTAAACAGAAAGGAAAAAATACTCATTCTGTTCTACTTTAAATTAAAACAAGCTATTTTTGTTGTTGTTGTTACTGGGCTGCCTCTTGTTTTTCTCTGAACGCAGGGGAATACAGGATTCTGAAACACTGCCTGATTATTCTCTCTTGGCTGTGGAAGGGTGGCCAAGCACGCTATTGATCTGAGTGAGATGTTTAGAAAGACAAAGTGTAATTTCACTTTGAAAGTGATCACAAATCTCTACTTCTCACTAAGATAGAATGAAAGCGCAGAATTTACTCTTCTGTACCAAATAAGAAATGCATATTAAGAAATGATTTTTAGACAGCAGGAAGTGAAGGACAATGCTCCTATAATAAGGTAAAACAAGGTGAGCTCTCTGTCCCAGTTCATCGACTGAGGAGCCAGGCAGAGCCTGCGGAGCCCTGAATGAAGCCCCACGGAGGCATGGGCAGCTCAGGTTTGTAAGGCAGTGCCTCAGGAGGACAGCTCTAGTTGTCTCTGGAGGGTACACCTTGAGATTGTGCCTGAGGCTTGATCGGTGCATGCATGTGAGGAGACTTCCCCAAGTTCAGGGAAAGACCCAATGGTAAAAAGCAAAGGAAAGTTTCTCTGAAGCTCACCTAGACCCAGGAATAGTCCTTGATCTCACCAGTCAAGGTAGAAATTCATAGGCCATCAGGTAGAGTAATCTAAGGGGTATTATCTCAGTGGTAGGGGAAAATGCCTGGATTAAAGGCTGCTTTGATTCCAACTAAGAAAGGTGAAAAGTAAGGCTCCACAGGGCCCACCTGTTCTGAATAACTTCTCTGCATCCTAGAACAAAGCTCAAGAATATTTATATCAACATAAAAATGTCCAGCACTTTGTAAGATGAAATTCACAATGTTAGATTTCCAATGAAAAAAAATCAGGCATGCAAAGAAGCAGAAAAACACAACCTAAAATAAGGATAAGTATCAATCAAAAGAAAAAGATCCAGGAATGGTAGTGATGATAAAAGGAATAGACAGCAGATAAAACGCTTGTGAAATATCCCTGTGTCCAAGAAGCTAGAGGAAATAGTAAGTTACATGGAGACATGGAATGGATTAAAAAATAAAATTTTTTAAGATCCAGATTGAACTTCTACAGTGAAAACTACAATGGCTCAGATGAAAAACCCACTGATGGGATTAATGATGGATTAGACATTGTGAAAGAAAAAAAAGTTAGTGAACCTAAAGACAAACCAATAGAAGCTATCCAATATGACAGACGTTTTTTTTAAAAGATAAGGCAATGAAAAGTGAGTCAGTAATCTGTGGGACAACTTCTAGTAGCCTAATCTATCTGTAATTCAAGTTTGGTGGGATGGGAAACAGAGAAACATGGTTAAAGAAATAATGCTCAAAATGTTTCCACATTTACTGAAAACCATACAGCCACAGATTCAAAACACCCAATAAACCCCAAGCACAGGAAACAAGAAGAAAACTACACCCAGGCTCACCATATTCAAATTGCTTAAAATCAGTGATAGGAAAAGTCTTGAAAACTGAGAAAAAATGATATTAATACCTTATATATACAGAGAAGTAAAGGTAAGAACTATAGCAAATGTCCCACTGGAAACAGTGAAGCAGAAGGACCGAGGAGCATCACATGTCAGGAACTGAAAGAAAACTGCCTGCCTCGAACTCTGCACTGGTGCAAATGTATTTTAAAAACGTAGGAAAAATAAAGACTTGCTCAGACTTAAAGACATTCCTCATGCGCAGACCTGTACCATGGGAAATGTTCAACGAAGCCCTTCAGGCAGAAGGAAAATGATGCCAGACAAAATCTGCGTGTACACAGGGAATGAAAGGCACCAGAAATGGCAAGGATGCCCCTCTGCCTGGCTCCACCAATGATGTCTGCAGACCACCATGATCGGGACTGGAATCCAAATCCCATTTTCCCTTTTCCTCAGTACCTTCTGTGATGACAGGAACCTCATCTTCCTCTGTTTCTTTAAAATCGCTCTGGAATATACCCCCTTCACTGTGATCCCTGGAGTCCCCACAGTCCTAAAGCTGGGCAGGTGGGAGTCAGTTACGTCTAAAGACAGGTGAATAAGCCTTCTTTAAGTTAACTTAAGCTACTGTGCAATGTCCTCAGAACCGTTCTGTCTCATTTGGGAAGTCATTTGGTGTACAAAAAGTGCAAACACTTTTTTATTTCCAAATCTGAGGACAGACAGAAGAAAAAGGCAGAGCTGCCCGGGCGCGGTGGCTCACACCTGTAATCCCAGCACTTTGGGAGGCCGTCGGTGGATCACGAGGTCAAGAGATCAAGACCATCCTGGCTAACACGGTGAAACCCCATCTCTACTAAAAATACAAAAAAATTAGCTGGGCGTGGTGGCGGGCACCTGTAGTCCCAGCTACTCGGGAGGCTGAGGCAGGAGAATGGCACAAACCCGGGAGGTGGAGCTTGCAGTGAGCTGAGATCACGCCACTGCACTCCAGCCTGGGCGACAGAGAGAGACTCTGTCCAAGAAAAGAAAAGAAAAAGGCAGAGGCAGCCACATAATCTGGTACTGCAAAGCTTGTCACAGCCTGGCACCAATGATGAAAAGCCAGTGGGGAAATGCACCAACACATGCATTTTTGTGTATGGTGTGTACCTTATATACAGGAAAAATCCACCTGGCCTATGAAGAATGTATACACAGGAAGATTCTCTCAAAGAGTCAGAATGTCCTTTTAAGGAAGAAGATGCACAACTGAGTGTCCTGCTGGTTGTTAAAATCAACTTGATTAGATGGATCTCCCTCCATCCCCTAAACCCACTACCAGGTCGACGTCACACCACCAGGCACTCAGAAGTTACGTTCCATGAAACCCGACTACTATTCTCTATCATAAGAAAAACAAAACCACAAATAAATGCCTACTCACTTAAACAACCCAGTTAGCTGAAATTACTGATAAATGGAGATCATCAGTGCTCAAAATGTTTCACGTGACTTCGGGCAGGCCGCTCATGCACTCTAAGCCTGTTTTCTCATTTTATACGCGCACAGACTTCTCATTGTGTAAAGGAGGAATGGTAGCTCCTTACCTGCCTCAAGAGTCTATTCCGGACACTTTTAAAATAGCATGTACACAGTGCATGGGCGGTCTATTCCATGAGGATGTCGAGATGCCAACCAGTGATTCTCAAAAAAGGAGACATATGAAAAAGACAGTTACGAAAATCTCCACGTGTACCTTGTTGTACACCTCAGACAGCACTGGACTCCATGGGCTCCGGGCCCCCTGGGGCCAAGCTGCTCTGCAGCCACACAGTGGCCCCATCCCTGGAGCTCCAGTACCCATGCACCCAGCAGCATCTCAGTGTGGACACGCCCTTCTTCCGGTCCCTCAATGTCCTCAGCCCTCCCCACCAGCTCTTCCTTACTTTCCAAGCCGGGAGAGAACAGGCACACAGAAGATGGAAAACTGGAATGTATCGGCTTTGCTACTTTCTAACAAATGTTCTTCAAGTTGCAGAATCCTAAAGAGCAAAGAAGCTTGAGCGTTCACCTCTTATCCCAGGACTTTGGGAGGCCAAGGCAGGCAGATCACGAGGTCAGGAGATTGAGACCATCCTGGCTAAGGCGGTGAAACCCCGTCTCTACTAAAATACAAAAAAAACTAGCCGGGCGTGGTGGCGGCGCCTGTAGTCCCAGCTACTCGGGAGGCTGAGGCAGGAGAATGGCGTGAACCCGGGAGGCGGAGCTTGCAGTGAGCCCAGATTGCACCACTGCACTCCAGCCTGGGCGACAGAGCGAGACTGTCCCCGCCCAAACACACACACAAAAAGAGTTCACCTCTTGAGACTGTTAGGCATCCACAAGATTATGTCTACTGGGTACTACAGAAACACAGGCCAAAACCAAACCCAAAAATGAACTGTGCAAAAAAATCTTTTGTTAAGCTTATTTAATCATAGCATTTTCTGCACATGTGAAAAATTCCTTTTTCCACGAAAATAAAATGTTGGAAATGTTAAAAGACTTGCTATTTGTTAGCCATTTTAGAAGAAACGTTAACTTTATTAAGCAACTAGCTCGCCTGCTTAGAATAACACATTTTTGCTTTATATAGAATATCTTTGTGTTTTAATTGACTTATTTTAGTTCCAACTCTTGCAAATGTAAGGAAATTTTGCCTTTCTAACTCTGTGCTAATAATCTGAGGGTTAATCTGACAATTGTCTAGGGTGGAAAGTTTTAAGAAAAGAAGAAATTAAACATTTTAAAATCAAAGATTTACAGGGTAGAAGATCTAGAATGCCAATAATAATTGACTTACATGAAAATTAAGAATATTTTTAAAAGTGAGATATACTTGCTTATTTGCCATCAATAATATTTGAAACTTAGAATTTAGAATATTTTAAGTTGGTAAATAGAACTTGGAGAACAATAAAAATTATTATAAATGAAATGAAAGATCTTATGTTGCTTCTCTGGGTTTTGTTTTATTTTGCTTTGTTTTCTGTAGATGAGGGTCTCACTTTGTTGACCAGGCTGGTCTCAAACTTCTGGCCTCAAGCTATCTCCCCACTTTGGCCTCCCAAAATGCTGGGATTACAGATGTGAGCCACCACACCCAGCTGCTTTTCTAGTTCTGCTTTTAAAATTAAAGGTGGAAAAATATGGAAAGCCAAATGAAAAACTTTTTCCTTTCTGATGGTGCCTAAATAATAAAATTGGTTCTACATATGATATAAATTCAAGTTTGTGTTAAGTGATGGGCCTAGTAAAAATATGAAATACAGAACTGTGCAATTTTTAGAGTGATTTTTAAAAAATATTTTCAGAAGTACTGCCATTCCGTTCACACATTTTAAAAAGTAACAATCCACCATGCAAAATATTTGTGTACTTGTTTCCCTAACCTTGCAGTGTCAGTGATAATGCTATTCAATTAGGAGACAGTATGATATTGTAAGGAATTAAGAAATGAGAAAAAATAATAATTTTTTGTCTTTGTCACATTATTTTTTAAGGTATGACCCATCTGCAAAGTGAAAAGATCTAAGATCTCCACTTTCAATGTATTATTCTGCTTGTCAGGGAAAGAAGGGGCTTACAAAGAAAAGTCTGGAGTAAAAATGGATCTTAAAAATCCAGTTGTAAAACAAACAAAATAGTTCTGTTGTATCTTACACTCTTGGCTATAAAAGGTGTGGGCTTCTAACCTAAAATTTGTTAATGTGTAGGAAAAAAAAATTCTGCCTGAATTTTACAATTTAGCTAGTCTATATAATATACTATCTATAATGCAACTCTCTCTCTCTCTGCTTTTTGTTTTTTGTTTTTTCTTGAGACAGTCTTGCTCTGTCGCCCAGGCTGGAGTACAATGGTGCAGTCTTGGCTCACTGCAACCTCTGCCTCCCAGGTTCAAGCAGTTCTCCTGCCTCAGCCTCTCAAATAGCTGGGATTACAGGTGTCCGCCACCACGCCTGGCTCATTTTTGTATTTTTAGTAGAGACAGGGTTTCACCATATTGGTCAGGCTGGTCTCAAACTCCTGACTTCGGGTGATCTCCCACCTCAGCCTCCCAAAGTGCTGGGATTACAGGCATGAGCCACCACTCCCAGCTTCTCTCTCTTTTAACAAACAATGTGGTTTGTATGCAACTAGAAGGTGAGATTCTTATTTAAATTAGATCAGTTTAACAAATCGATTTCCAATCTGGATAGTATAAAGACAACGGAAATGCAAATATTAGCAATATGGGAAATATGACTTCACTTAGCATATTGAATCCTATAAAAGGGTCTAAATAAGACTGATAAAATAATTTACATAAGTGCAGACAACAACTGCCCAAATGCACATAAATTATTCTTTCCTTTCCCCCAAATCTCTAGTCTACTCCGATTATAGCTGGGAGGACACTGATCACCACCATGGTTTAAAAGAAATATCAAGGTTCAATGGTCAGTTCAACTCAATACATGGATATCCACCTCTACACATTATTTAACCTTTCCTGGGGTCATATTTCTTGTCTCTAAAATGGGAACAATACAACATGGGGCTCTTGTTAAGATGGAATGGTTTAAAGAATTTGAAAGATTACATGTAATAATAGGATGATGATAAATTAAATTCTATTTGCAATGTACATTCCTTTAGAGAGAATATACAAAGTTGTATTCATTTTTATTTTTCACTAGAAATTAGTTTTAGTATTCTAGTTAATTTTTGGCTAGTCAGATGGTAGTGGGTTATCAGAACTTATTAACATTAGTGTCACTGAAGTTGGCATTCAATCCCCCCACTGCTAAATTTGACTGGCTTTTAAAAAACTATTTTAAAAAAAGCAATTTGCATGGAATTTGTTTGAAACATCTGTGATATACATTTACAAATATATATATAAAATCTAGAAACACAAAAATATCTCATACTATTATTTATTTGAACTTAAATCCCACTAAAGTGATCTTTAAAGAAACTTTGCAATTTCCAATTTAACTTGATTTTTATGCAAACAATATATAAAAGTCAAAATATTTGCTCTTTATAGGAGATAGTCCTAATGCAAGTTAAACCTAAAGTAAGTTTTTAATATGAAAAAATATTAAAAGCCAAATATATAAGAATAGGTTAAAGAAAGGTAGTAAGTTAACATTTAACAAGAATTTTTAGAAAACTACAAAACATTAATAAAATAAACTGTAGCTCACACAAACATATGGAAAACATTCCATGCTGCATGCTCATGGATCAGAAGAATTAACATCATTAAAATGACCATACTGCCCAAAGCAATTTACAGATTCAAAGCAATCCCTATCAAAATACTAATATCACTTTTCACAAAATTAGAAAAAAAAAAAAAAACCATCCTAAAATTCATGTGGACCCAAAAGTGAGCCTGAATAGCCAAAACAGTCCTAAGTAAAAAGAACAAAGCCGGGGCATCACATTATCTGACTTCAAATTATACCTCAAGGCTATAGTAATCAAAACAGCACAATATTGGCACAAAAATAGACATACAGACCAATGGAATGGAAGAGAACACTGATACATTCAACTGATCTCACAAGGTCGACAAAATCATTAACACTGGGAAAAAGGACACCCTTTTCAATAAATGGTGCTGGAGAAATTGGATTGCTATATGCAGAAGAATGATACTGGACCCCTATCTCTCACTGTATACACAAATCAACTCAAGATAGATTAAAGACTTAATTCTAAGACCCGAAACTATAAAAGTATTAGAAGAAACCCGAGGGAAGACTGCTGGACATTGGTTTAGGCAAAGAATTCATGACAAAGACCTGAAAAGCACAAGCAACAAAAACAAAAATAGAGAAATGGGACTTTAAAAAAGCTTCTGCACAGCAAAAGAAATAATCAACAGAGTGAATAGACAGCCTGCGGAATAAGAGAAGACATTTGCAAACTATGCAGCTGATAGGGGATTAACATCCAGAATTTACAAGGAACTCAAACAAATTTAGAAAAACCAAGTAACTCCTGAGCAAAGAACATCAATACACATTTTTCAGAACTAGATGTAAAAATGGCCAACAAGCAAATGAAAAATGCTCAATGTCACTAATCATCAAAGAGATGCAAATTGAAACTCTGATGAGATACCACCTTACGCCAGTCAGAATGGCAATTATTAAACAGTTAACAAATAACAGGCGCTGGGGAGACTGTGGAGAAAAGGGAACGCTTAAACACTGGTGGTGGAAATGTAAATTAGTGCAAATCTATGGAAAACAATATGGAGATTTCTCAAAGAACTAGAAATGGAACTGCCATTTGACCCAGCAATCCCACTATTGGGTATGTACCCAAATGAAAAAAAAAAATCATTATATCAAAAAGACACCTGCACCTGTATTTTTATCACTGTACTATTCACAATAGCAAAGATGTGGAATCAACCTAAGTGTCCATCAGTGGATGACTGGATAAAGGAAATGTGGCATCTACACACTGGAATACTATTCAGCCACTGAAAGAATGAAATCATGTCTTTCGCAGCAACATACATGGAACCAGAGGCCATTATCTTCAGTGAAACAACTAAGACACAGAAAGTCAAATACCACGTATTCTCACTTACCAGTGGGAGCTAAATAACGTGAACACAAGGATATAGAGTGTAAAATGGTAACACTGGAGACTTAAAAAGGTGGGAGGGGGTGAGGGATGATAAATTACTTAATGTACATTATATACATGTGGTAAATACATTAAAAACCCAGGCTTCACCCCCAGGCAAAATACACTTGTACCCCTTCAATTTATACAAATTTTTAAACATTTAAAATTTAAAATGGCACTAAAAGAAGGAATACATTGTATTATAGATATAAATAGAAGTACGTATAGATAAATAAAAATACAATAGAACTACAGGATTATAATTTTAAACCTTCAACAAATAAGCCAGCTTCACTTGAACAATATGCATCGGCAATAACTAGCTGAAAAATCTGGGAAAAGGGGTTTGTCCACGGAAGGTAGGTCCATTCACCATAACACAAAAATTGCAAAAGTTAAAGAAGGAAATTTCAAAATGAATGGACAGAATGTCTATGGAGAAAATGGCAGTACTTTCTGAATGACGTAAAAAGGAAAACTTGGCTAATACAACGACCTACCATGTCTTAAACAGAAACACAGCATACCATACTGATGCTGATAATCCTGACCGAAGACCAGTCCCAACTAAAACTCCAAAGTCAGGGAGAGAACCTGACAATAATTCTAAAACTTACATGGAAAAATAAATAGGTGAAAATATACAAGAAAACAATTTCAGAGGGGGGTTTTCACCACTGTGTGTTGAAATGTTTATAAATGTCCAGTATAGCGTGCAAGATAATAGCAGTGGTCTGGGAAAAAAATGTTTTATAAAGAGTACAATAAAGGTAGGATTTTACACTGGTAAAGAAGAGAAAATTCAAAAATGCTGCTTGGGAAAATGTATTATATGAAGGAAAAACAACATCTATATCCAAACAGAATACACATTTAAAAGTTTCAGATAAATTAAAACGCAAAACCATAAGGCAAACAGAAATAAATGTAGGCGAATATTTGCATATTTCAGGGTTTGAAAGAACTTTTTAAGTTAAAAAGTACTTAAAACGGAAAAGGTTGATATATTGGAAGCTATGCAAGTTTTCAACTTTACGAGCCAAAAACACTCTAAACAAAATTGAAAGTAATGATAAAGTGGGAAAAATACGTGACAGATAAAAATAAACATACATTATAGTCATATCAATATATCCTATAAACTTTTTAATTTAAAAAACCTTAATTTTTAGAAAAAGTGGCAAAGAAACAGGTGATTTAAAGAAGAAACAGACTGGGCACAATGGCTCATGCCTACAATCCCAGCACGCTGGGAAGCCAAGGCAGGTGGATCCTTTGAGCCCAGGGGTTCAAGACCAGCCTGGGCTACATAGCTAGACCCCTACAAAAAAATTAAAAATTATCTGGTTGTCATGGCATGAGCCTGTGGTCCCAGCTACTCAGGAAGCTGAAGAGGATCACTTGAGCCCGAGAGGTCGAGGCTGCAGTGAGCTGTGTTCTCACCACTGCACTCCAGCCTGGGTGACACAGTGAGACCCTGTCTCAAAAAAAAAAAGCATATGGCTAGCAACCTTAAAGAAACAACATTAAACCATAGCTATCCAATAGATAAACCTGGAAACAAAAAGATGCCATTTAAAGGAAAGCCCAAATTTAAGGGGGTGTCCCAGTGTCATTGAGAGTGGGGAGGGCCTCTCTGGGTGAGCATTTCAACTGTGGCATCCAGTTTTAGAAGGGGCTTTGCTTGAAATCACCAGAAGAGTGCACAAAGTTGTCTATAAGGATCTATGCCCAGGTCAAAACAAACAATGAAGTCAGTGGTCACAATCTTTACAGCAGAAACATTGTCGTCTTTAGAAATCAGATTTTTGCAGAATATTTTATGGCATAGGAAACATAATATTGCTGGGACAAACATGGGACACAAAACTACAACTATGCCAAACTGGTAATAGCAAAGAAGCCTGCAAATGACGGCTGTTTTCCTCCACATTACTCTATGTTCCAAATGATCTATAGTAAATACTGTGTACCTTCTAGAATCATGAAAATTCAGTCAACCCTCCAGTATGGAATCCTGTGGGAAACTGGTTCCAGGAGTCCCCCTTACCAAAATTCACAGATGCTGAAGTTTCTGATCTAAAATGTCTGCATATAATTTATGCACACCCTCCCATATACTTTCAGTCATCTCTAGATGCTTATAATACCTAATACAATGTAAATGCCATGTAAATACTTATTATATTGTATTGTTTAGAGAATGATGACAAGAAAAAAAGGTCTGTACGTGTTCAGTGTAGACCCAGTGATTTTTGTCTTTAATACTTTTGGATCTGAATCCAGGGATGCAGAACCCATGGATATGGAGGGCCGGCTGTATGTCTTATTCACAAATACATGTTGCATGATGCTAAGCTGTTCGGTAGTACTTCTGAAAACACAAATAATGATAAATAATAACCTATGTTTTTCAGTATTCCATTAACATTCTAGTCTGGATATGTAACTTTGGGACAGGTGTGAATTTTACTGATCTGACCTATGCTTTGCCCTCCCATTTCCGCTGGCCTAATGATCAGAGTGGCGGGCAGACCACAGGGTCCTGATACACCTTTGCCTATCGCACGATAAGGCTATATGAGGCAAGTAATATTCCCAATTTACAGGGGAGCACAAAGTGTCGTGCCCAAATTGACACAATGAGCTTCTAAGAGGAGCAGAAACAAAACCCTGGCCTGTCTCGCTCCAAGGACAAACCAAATCACATGCCCTCTGTACCCTTCTCTCTCACACACATACAGAACTTACTGCTTAGAAAATAATGTTATTAGAGAAAATTACCTTAGAGATAACTATTTCCCTCACCTTTTATACCTTATACAACACAGTATATCATCAATTCACCGTTGAATAATGTTTAACTGCGGTAAGTCAAAGTTTTAGCCACATAGAATTGCTAATTCCAACCTAAAATAAAAACATGCCAGACTCCTATATAATATTTTTTCTTAGACTTTCCATCTAGGATTGTAAATTCTACCTTCACTAAATTATGAGTCATTTAACCTAAATAAGAACTCTTTTTTTTTTCAAGGACATGAAAAAATAAGAACTATTGATGCTTCTGCAATGTGCAAACTTTCAGAAATCAACTATTTAAAGAAGCAACATTTTTAAATTAAACTTGTTTTATTTTTGAAAAAAGAAATCTCAAGAGTGAAACAGAAATTGGGGTTTGGGCTTGGAAAGCGCATAGTGTTTTTAAATTAATGGAAGGTTTAATATTTTAAAGAATCTGGCTTCAGTGGTATGGCTAGTGGCATCAGCAACAGAAAAAAACCTCTTCTGCATCTTGATTACACATTAGTAACAATATCGATAATAATAACAGTACAGACAATTATTCAACTCTTATAGTTTATGAGGAATAGTCACACATAACCTCATTTAATCCATACAATGTTTTCAGAAGAGTTATATTACACCCATTTAATAGAGGATAAAATTGAGACCAGAAAAACAAAGTGGCCTGCCCAAGTTCAAATAACAACTGAAAACTTGAGGATATCCCCCGGGTGCCCTTTTGTGGGGTCACTGCCCTTACACAGGCATTCCTCCTGCTTTGGGGTCAGATATCCACTATGCTGTATTCCAAACGCCAAGATATAAGTGACTGGACCAAACTGTTTCCAAATAGAAGTTTTCCAAGGAAGTTACTGTACAGTTTATTCAGAGCACCAAAAGCATTACTTGAATTAATTCAACTATTGTTGATCTTTAATTTCTATAAGGCAAGTAAAAAATTTTCATAGCATAACATTGCTCACAACCAAAGTGTTCTAATAAATTCATTCTTGACATTAGAGTTTTTAAAATAACCATGTAGAAATAAGCAAACGGCAAGTTAACACATTTCCCAATTCATTACTATACTAAAAAAATAGCTATTTACATCCCGATGCATGAGGAGTTGGCAAACTATTTCTGTAAGGAGCCAGAGAGTAAACATATTAGGCTCTGCAGGTCAGGTGCGTTCTTTTGCACCTATGCACCTCTACAACCACAGCATGGTTGCAGCCACAGACAGTGCACTAGCAGAACAGCATGCCTGCATGCCAGTAAGACTGAATTTACCAAAATGGGGGCTGTAGTTTACCAACCTCCACCATTTACTAAAAATTTGCTACAAGGCAAACTTACTTGTGCATGAACATAACATTTACAGATTACACATCCTACTATTAAAGAGAAAAAAAAATTTGCTGAACATAGTAATTAAAAAAACATTTCTCAGCCTAGCAATGTGGCTCATGCCTGTAATCCAAGCACTTTAGGAGGCCAGGCAGGAGGATTACTTGAGCCCAGGAGTTCCAGACTAGACTGGACAACACAGTGAGACCTCTACTAAAAAATACAAAAAATTTGCTGGGTGTGGTGGGGTACGCTTGTGATCCCAGCTTCTAGGGATGCTGAAGCAGAAGGGTTGCTTGAGCCCAGGTGGTTGAGGCTACAGAGAGCCGTGATCACACCACTACACTCCAGCCTGGGCAAGGGAGCAAGACCCTGTCTCGAAAAAAAAAAAAGAAAGAAACAGAAAAAAGAAAAAACATTTCTCAACTCATTCCTCTTTCTTACATTTTTAACATTCTCACTTTTTTTTCTTTCATTTTAACGAAATACGTGTAATATCCTAAGTTTAGGAAGTCAATGAAGATGGTGGAGTGAAGGACCACCAAAAATTCTCTCCTTCATAAAAGCAGTGAGAAAGAACAAAGGCAAAATATTGTCAAAATCAACTTTTTTTGGGTCTCTGAAAATTAGTCAAATACTAGCAACAATCCAAGAACATTTATTCTAGAAAAATGGCTGAAACTCAGTAAGAACAGTGAGCTCTGTGGTGTTTTACCTTTCCTTGTTTCCTATTGTCTTCACTGCAGCTCCAAGGTAGCCTTTAAAACCAGCCACTGGGCCAGGTGCTGTGGTTCATGCCTGTAATCCCAGTGCTTTGGGAGGCTGAGGCAGGAGGTTCGCTTAAGCCCAGGTGTCTGAGGTTACAGTGAGCACCACACACTCCAGCCCAGGTGACAGAACGACACCCTGACTCTGGGAAAAACAAAACAAAACAAAACAAAACAAAACAAAAAACCAGCTACCGAAGGGCAAAATATGAGGTTGGAGCTCCTTCAAAGACCATAGCAGAGAACCATCATTAGTTGACCAGGCTGCTTTTCCCTGGAAAATCTCATTCACAAGTCTGTCTGTATTTAACCTGACTTGGAACTCACTCATTAGGAAAAACATTTTCACTGGATGTTTGTCAAATTAGAGGCAGTTGTTTAGGACATCTGAGATGGTGGCTATGAAGTGGGGCAAATAACAAGCTGATCAAAATCTTAAAAAGAAAGCCTGAGGAATGTGATATTAACAGAGGGCTTTGAAACTCCAACATATTCCTGGGAATCTCTAAGGTCACACACAAGTGTAGGAATATGCACATGCTCAGAGCTATGCATACACTCAGAAGGGACATGAGAAGGCCATGCGCCCTCATCTTTGGCAGACATGAGGTCCTGCACAAGCAGGAATGAAGGCTAAGACAGAAGTAACCGCCTGGCTCCGAGTTGAAGGTGTGCCCAATACATGCACACATAACACCAGCAAAGATTAGGAGACTCCATCCATCAATATCTGACCACTAAGATAATCAAGCACAGGCTACCGTAGGACAAAGAACACAGACCTAAGATAACTGGTTCATAAAAGTCAATAAATAAACAACAGCAGCAACAAACAACAGCAGCAAACACTGGGGAGAGAAAAAATTCAATTTCCAAAGTTTCCACATTGTTTCATTTTAAATGTCATTTTCTACAACAAAAAAATTATGAGACATGCAAATAAATAAGAAAATAAAAGCCTATGCACACAGGAAAAACTGTCCCCGAGTAAGCTCAGATGTTGGAGTTACTAGAAAAAATAATATTTCCAAAAAATGAAAGAAAACCATGTCTACGGAAAAGTATGATAATAATGTCTCATCAAATAGAGAATACCAATAAAGAGATATTGCAAAAAAAGAACCAAGTACAAATTCTGGAGTTGAAAAGTACAATAAATGAAATAAAAAACTGAAGGTCTCAACAGCAGATTTCTGAGCAAACAGAAAAAATAATCAGAAAACTTTAAAATAGGTCAATTGAGATTGTTCAGTATGATAAACAGAAAAAAAATGAAGAAATATCAACAGTCTCAGAGTCCCATAGGACATCATCAAGCAAACAGATGTATGAATAATGGGAGTCCCAGAAAGAAAAAAGAGAGACAAAAAGAAGAAAGTACAGCTGAAAAATAATGACTGGGTTGGGCACGGTGCCTCATGCCTGTGATCCCAGCACTTTGGGAGGCCTAGGTGGGTGGATTGCTTGAGCTCATGCGTTTGAGACCAACCTGAGCAATATGGCAAAATCCCATCTCTACAAAATAAAAATACAAACATCAGCCAGGTGCGAAGGTGCACCTGTAGTCCCAGCTACTTGAGAGGCTGAGGTGGAAAGATGGCTTGAGGCCAAGAGGTGGAGGTTGCAGTGAGCTGATATTGCACCACTGCACTCCAGCCTGGGCAACAAAGCCAGACCTTGTCTCAAAAAGTGGAATCACCTGAGCTCAGCAGTTTAAGACCAGCCTGGCCAACATGGTGAAACCCCATCTCTGCTAAAAATATAAAAATTAGCCAGGTGTGGTGGTGCACACCTGTAATCTCCACTACTCGGGAGGCTGAAACACGAGAATTATTTGAATCCAGGAGGCAGAGGCTGCAGTGGGCCGAGATCATGCCACTGCACTCTAGCCTGGGCAATAGAGCAAGACTCTGTCTCAAAAAAAAAAAAAAGTAATAATAATAATAATGACGATAATGACAATGGCTGAAAACTTCCAAAATTTAATGAAAATCATCAATATGCACAAGTAAGAAGCTAAATAAACAATTCCTAGTTCGATAAACTCAAAAGAGATCTAAACTTATACACATCATAATCAAACTGTCAAAAGCCCAAAACCCTACATTCAGTAATGAACAGTGATGCACCTCGTACGAGGGATCTTCAGTAAGTTTAACAGCTGACTTCTGATCAGAAAACATGAAGGACAAAAGGGAGTCAGGTGACATCTTCAAAGTGCTGAAATAAAGACTGCCAGCCACTAATTTCATATTCAGCAAAAACTACTCAAATACATAGGTAAATTGGACATTCCCAGATAAACAAAAACAGAGAATTCACTACTAGCAGAACCCTCTCTTACAAGAGATAATAAACAGAGTCCTTCAGGCTGAAATGAAAGCACACTAGACAGTAACTTGAATAGACCCGAAAAAATAAAGAGCACCAGTAAAAGTATCTACTAAGTAAATATAAAATGCAAATGTAGTTTTTCTTTGTAACTCTTTTTTCCCCTTGATTTAAAAGACATAAACCAACATTTACAAATCTATGTTGATGGGCATACAAGGTATAAAAGATGTAACTGACAGGACATGACAACACCAGCACAATGGAGGGAGGATGGCGGGGCTACACAAGAACAAAGTTCTCATGGCACTGTCATTAAGGTGGTATTAATCTGACCTACATTGCTGGAAATTTAGATGGTAATTAAAACCCACAAGGTGATTACCAAGAAAATAACCCCAAAAGTGATCAAATAAATGACAAGGAGATAAAAATGGCAAACAGAAAATATCTGTTTAACAAAAAAGGTGGCAGTAAGGGAGGAGTAGAAAAATAAAAATACATAAGACATAAAGACTGCAAATAGCAATATGGCAGACTTAAATCCTACCAACTCAGTAAGTACATTAAATGTAAATGGTCAAGTTCTCCAATTAAGAGGCAGAACTGACAGAATAGATTTTTTAAAAAGCACAATCCACCTATATGTGATCTGTAAGAGACACACTTTAGATTAAAAAACACAAATAGGTTGAAAGTAAAAGGATGACAGAAGTTATCCTGTGCAAAAAGTAACCAAAAGAGAGCTGGATTGGCTACGTAGTATTAGAAGAAAATAGACTTTAAAGCAAAAAAATGATACTATAGATCCAGAAAGACATTTTATAATGAGAAAAAGTCAACCCATCAGGAAGCCATAACAATTATAAACACAAATGGAGCTAACAATAAGTTCCCAAAACAAATGAGGCAGAAAACGACAGAACCGAAGGATGAAATAGACAATTTAACAATAATAGAGAATCCAATGCTCCACTTTCAGTAGTAAATAGAACTAGCAGAAATTAACAAGGAAATAGAAGACTTGAACAGTATTATAAACGAACTAGACCTGACAGACAACTGTAGAATACTCTGCCCAAGAACAGCAGGATAAACTTTCTTCTCAGGTGCATGTGGCATGTCCTGTAGTACAGACCATAAGCTAAGTCATAGAACAAACCTCAGTAAGTTTAAAGGATTGATACCATACTAAGTAGGCTCTTGGAATGAGCTTAGAAATGAAATCAATAACTGAAGCAAATTTGAGAAATACATATATACGTGGACATTAAACAATCCACTCTTAAATAACCAATGGATCAAGGAGGAAATCACAGGGGAAATTAGGAATACTCTGAGATTAACACAAACAAAAACACAACACACCAAAACATACAGGATGCAGCCAAAGCAGAGCTTAGAGGGAAATTTAACAACCCATATTTGACATCACTTGTACTGCTTTATCCAGTCATAAGCATTTCCATGTAACTAGAGTATCTTAAAATATAGTTTAATAAATACACAGTATTCCAGTAAGTGAACTATGATATCTAATTATTATATGGATTTGGCAGCATTCATGTTGTGTTCTACATGTGCTGTTGTAAAAACTGACTATCCTTGGGTACTTTAATCTTTGCATTAAAGATTATCTTCCCAGGATAGATTTATAGAAATGGAATTGTTCACTCAAAAATGTAGGTATTTCTATGGCTGCTGATTCCTGGCAACCTTATTAGTAAAGCTTTGTTCCACATCATGCGTAATGCTAGAACATGTGCAAGAAAGGAGGGGGTAACAGACACACGACTCCAGTCAGTTTGCAAGAACCAACATGGTGTAAGGAGGAGGAAGTCGATGCAAATTTTATTTCCTGCTTTCCCATTTTTCTGGTAATAACACAAGTGTATTAAAACAATGTGGTGAAAAGTGCCTCTTTACAGAAAAGTTTTCATAAAGCCTGGTCACACCTGTCTGGGAGAAAGGGGAGGGTCCGTTCAAACATCTCCGTGGCTGAGTGGAGATGTCACCTGTGATGATGTCACCTCTCACAGCACCCAGATCAGTGACTATCAGAGCTTTGCATCCATTTTCCCTGAACTTAGGCTAAAGAGGCAAGACCAGTACCATTTTAAGGATGAATTAAAATGGGACGCCCAGTAAAAGTGTCTTAAATATGTCAATAAATGAGTATTGAGTGATGATATTTGTTCTTTCAAAAAATTTTTTTTCTTGAGCAGGAACCATGCACGCGGCCACACAGAACACAAAGCTCTTGCTCCCAAGAGGTAACGTTCTAATGTGGAGGAGGGGGGGTAGAGAAACAGCTAAATGCACAAATCCGTAAGTGGATCAGACTGTAGTAAGTGCGTCAAAGATAAACAGAGTAGGGACAGAGATGAGGCATTCAGGGAGGATCTCCCTGGGAGTGTGACACTGGGACAGGTGTCTGAACGAGGGGGGAGCCAGGAGAGAGCTGGGGAAGGGGCAGCAGCCCAGGGTTCTGAGGCGGGGCTCACCCCAGAGTCCTAAGAGGCCAAGGCATGGTGGGATGGGAGGTGGAGAGTGAGGGCGTGGGGAAGAGACACAGTGGGCCACCAGGTACAGGGCCCTGTGGGTCAAGCAAAGACTTTGGATCTCAGTCCCAGGGAAGGGAAGACAGGGAGGCTTCCAAGAAGAGGGGGGCCCTGGTCTGCTTTCTAGTGTAAGGAATCGCTTTGGCCACGGGGTGGAGGATACTCAGGGTGTGCTGAGGCCAGAGTGGAGGCAGGTGTCTAGGGTAAGCTAGGAGGCCTCGGTCACCGTCTGGAGAGAGATGGAGGTGGTGCAGGCGGGGAGAAGTGCGGTGGGCAGCCAGGTTCAAGGCCTCGGCCAGCAGGAGCTGTGGATGGAGCCACAGAGAGGAGGAGGCCTGGTGATGTGCCGCTGCCAGCACAGGCACCTGGGGGTAAATGCAGGAGGGGGGTGTGGCCATGCAGCGCTGGCCTTTTGGGTCATCCCCACCTTCGCCTCACTCAGAATGGCCTCAGAGGCCAGGCCTCTGCTCCTCTAAGGAAGGGGTACTCTGCAGAGCCACCTTGGGAAGTCACTGAAAGGGGTGGAAGTGTCCCTCTATTGTGTCCTGAAACTGGCGGCCAGCCTCTCCAAAACCACACAGTTCTGCTAGAGGGAGTGGCGAAGCTTAAAATTCGCACCACACTGCCCCTTTGCAACAGCATTTCTCAAGCGAGAAACTGGCTTGGGCGTCTTTACACCTTCCTTCCTTTCCAAAGAAAACCACGCTACCAGTTCAAGAATCTGGAGATTCCCAACAGGCTCTCAGGAAGAAACCCAGACCCTTTCTCTCCAGTGAGGGAGGCCTGTGTCCCTGCACCGGCCACATGATCTCTAACAGCCCAGGTCGCCACGGCCCCCTTCTGTCTTCTCTCACTGTGGCTCTGGGGTCTTCAGTCCCAAACTCAGAGGTGACAACTTATTTCTGTCCCCGTGCGTTGTCCCATGAGGTCATGACACTTCGAGATGGTCTATCTTAAACCCTTTTCCAAAGAAACAAGTGGCTTTCATAAACGTGCCGCCTGATGAGGCTTTCGGCACTTACCCGGGAATCACTGTTTCCAACCTCAGGACTTCATTGCCTCAGACTTTGAAAGGAAGCCAGAAAAGTGATTCACTGAACTAACTCTGTTCTCAGAGGGGGACAGCAACACACAGCTTTGGCCGTGCCGGGCCTCCCTTCGTCTGGCTGCTTCGCTACATGATTCAAGGCCCAAATCATATTTGCAGCAAATGACGAGTCTGCAATGAAATGCAAACAAAAGTCCCAGCCGCCCGCCCCACCTTCCCCACCATGCCCTGCCCGCTCCTCAGTAGACAGGCTGGACCCCGTGCATACCCAGCACCCTCCACCGCGTCTGGACGTCTGGGACCGCTGCCCGTGCCCTCTCCCACCTCATTCCAAAGCTGTGTGTGGCTCGGGGGCCTGGGGGGCTCCTCCCTGTATGAGATTCTCTCCACGCTGCAATTACACATTGTTGGGCAAGTTGTGCGACTGTACTGGGCTCTGCGTGTTTGTGCTACCTCAGAAAAATGCTGGACTCACCCGTGTAGACAGTTAATCTCCTTGACAACATTTTCCTGGAGAATGCTGCGGGCAGGGAATTCCTAATAGGGGATGGAACTGCATTTAGTCATTCTCTAAAAATATGCGTTCAGTGTGTCGAGATGTGAAAATGGCTTTTCGTGGAGTGTAAATGACTGCCACTGACTTAGCAATATCCTCAAAAGTCTTGGCAATCAATGACAGTCTTCACAGATTCAGCTAAATACCATATGGATCAATATTTTGTGTTTCCTGAGTTTCCATCTATCCACAAACTCTGAGCTCACATGATGTGCAAGGCATGGTACCAAGGAGAACCTGCACTTACAGAGGCTCCTACCGGCACCACCTCACTGCCTGACCCAGGTGAGGGGATCTAGAAGATAGCATTGTCACCTATTTCCAAAGAGCCACGCAACCTTCTGAACCTCCTGCTGTTAATGTTAATAACTCATTATTCACGAGCAAAATGGAATGCCTAAAACAAACAAGCAAACGAAAACCCTCCAGTGCCAGGAGGGCAGTGCCAGTGAGTGACTCTGGCAATTACACTGTGTTGAATGAATAGTGTCCTCCAAAATTCATCTCCATCCAGAGCCTCTGAATGTCAATGTATTTGGAAATAGGATCCTTGCAGATATAGTTAGTTAAGATGAGGTCACACTGGAGTACGGTGGGTCCTAACCCAGTGACTAGTATCCTTGTAAGCAGAGAAAACAGAGACACAGAGACTCATGAGCGAGAGGACAGCCATGTGAAGACAGAGACAGAAATCAGATCAATGCGGCTGCGAGGCAGGGGACATAAGGACTGGCGGGCACCACAGACGCAGGAAGAGGCAAGGAAAGCTTATTCTCTAGAGCCTTCCACAGGAGCACGGCCCTGCCCATACCCTGGTCTCAGCCTTGAAGCCTCAGAACTGTCAGAGAAGACACTTCTGTTGGTTTAAGCCACCTGCTGTATGGTAATCTGTTGTAGAAGCCTCAGGAAACTCATTCAGCAATGGGCGGAAAACCCGAGTGCTACTCTCCTAGCAGACACAAGGCCTCATCTGAGCAAAGGCAGCTGCCTGTGAGTGTGCCGGGCAAGGCAAAGACATCACGAAGATTTGTCACGTGCTGGTCGCACGTGCTATACAAAATTGGCATCTTTATATCTAAGGTTGCCAATGACCAGATTCCATTTTTTTTTTGTCTTATGCTTATGGGTTCTATGTAAATTTGTTTCCTTTTTTTTTTTTTAATCCAAACACATTTCCTTTTTTTTGAATATACTTTGCTTTCGTGCACTATATGTGAAGCAGAAAAATAAAACAAAAACAGGCATCATCTAGCCTTCTGCCCAAAGAAAGGAAATTAAAAGAATGTTACCAGATACTAAATTACCACTGGAGAGGAGGGATGAGTTGTGGTGTTCTGCAGCACCACAGGGGGACTATAGTGAACAGTAATTTAGTGTGTATTTTCCAATAGCTAGAAGAGAGGATTCTGAATGCTCCCAATAAGAAGAAATAAGTATTTGAGGTGATAAACATGCTGATTATCACAATTTGATCATTACACGCTGTACACATGGGCAATATCACTCTGGGCCCCACAAATATGTATAATTGTTACATGTTAATTAAAGTTTTAAAATCTATTTTATTCTTTGTTTTGGGGCGGAGGGACAGAGTCTCACTCTGTTGCCTAGGTTGGAGTGCAGTGGCGTGATCTCAGCTCATTGCAACCTCTGCCTCCCGGGTTCAAGTGATTCTTGTGCCTCAGCCTCCCAAGTAGCTGGAATTAAGGGCGGACATTAGCATATGTGGCTGATTTTTGCATTTTTAGTAAAGACGGGGTTTCGCCATGTTGGCCGGGCTGGTCTCGAACTGCTGGCCTCAGACAATCCACCCACCTTGACCTCCCAAAGTGCTGGGATTACAGGTGTGAGCCACTGCGCCCGGCTCATATTTTTTCATTTTTATCTTTAATTAAAATAATAAAAAGCATGCATGCATGCTGGCCATGGTCCCCAAAAGAACTCACTGAAATGCAACACTGAGGTCTCTAAACAGCCAGAGAAGCCCGGGCCCGCAGAGCTGAAGATGACTGGTCTGAGGCCGGCTCACCATGAATTTCTTGAGATAACCCTCACTTTGATTTATTTAAAGGGCAGTTTGACAGTAGAGTAACCCTACCACACTTCTCTTCACTCTGGAGTGAAAAATTATTACAAAATGGATCACAGTGGAATGGCTAAATCAAGCTAATTAACACGCGACGGCCAGTATTCCATTTCATTTTTTTCTTCCTCTCAGTTCCTATGCTATTCCTGCATACTTCATAGACTTAATTTTTTTGTGCTAAGAATACTTAAAATCTACTCTTGGCCGGGTGTGGTGGCTCATGCCTGTAATCCCAGCACTTTGGGAGGCTGAGGCGGGTGGATCACGAGGTCAGGAGATTGAGACCATCCTGGCTAACATGGTGAAACCCCGTCTCTACTAAAAATACAAAAAAATTAGCCAGGTGTGGTGGCGGGCGCCTGTAGTCCCAGCTACTCGGGAGGCTGAGGAAGGAGAATGGTGTGAACCCGGGAGGCGGAGCTTGCGGTGAGCCGAGATCGCACCACTGCACTCCAGCCCGGGCGACAGAGCGAGACTCTGTCTCAAAAAAAAACAAAAAACAAAAAACAAAAAAACTACTCTCTCAGCAAGTTTAAGTATACAATACATTGTTATTATTTATTATTATGCTATTATATGCTATTAACTGTATGCTATTATATGCTATTAACTGTGTGCTTTAACTATTCATTACTCCACAATGTATATATATTTCAAAGCATCATGTTTTACTCCATAAATATACACAATTTTTTGTCAGTTAAAAATAACAATTTAAAACGTTTGTGCTTCAAAGGACATAATCAAGGAAGCAAACAGACAACCTGCAGAATGGGGAAAGGTTTTTGCAAGTCCTCTTATCTGAGTGGAACTTGTATCTACTAAAAACTACAACTAAATAATAAAAGGCCCAATTTAAAAATGGGTGAAAGATCTGACTAGACAATTCTCCAAAGATGATACACAAGTGGCCAATAAACACATTAAACGTCATGTGGTTAACATCAGTAGCCATCTGGAAAATGCAAATCCAAACCACAGTGAGACGTGACTTCACACCCGATAGATGGCTAGAGTCTGAAAGACAGGTAAGCGTTGGAGGATGTGGAGAAAGTGGAACCCTCGCAGGACTGCTGGTGGGAATGCAAAGGGCTCTCCAGTTAAACCTGAGAGGTATCCTGTGCTCCAGCAAGTCTCCTCCTAGGGACATACACAAGAGGAATGAAAACACACATCCATACACTAACTCGTACACAAATGTTCACAGCAGTGTTATTCATAGCAGCCAAAAGTAGAAACAGTCCAAATGCCCATCAATGACAAATGGATAAATAAGATGTGGTACATCCCTGCAATGGGATACCATTCAGCAAGGAACAAAACTCAAGCACTGATACAGGCTACAGTATGAATGAGCCTGCAAACATGCTATGTGAAGGAAGCCAGTTACAAAGGACTATGTATTATATATGATCCATTTTTGTGAAATATGCAGACTAGGCAAATCTGTGGAGGATTAGGGGGTGACAGCTAAGGAATATGGGGTTCATATTTCTGCTAAAAATGTGCTAGGCCAGGTGCAGTAGCTCACACCTGTAATTCCAGCACTTTGGGAGGCCGAGGCAGGATGATCACTGAGGCCAGAAGTCTGAGACCAGCCTGGGCAACACAGTGAGACCCAGTCTCTACCAAAAAGTGTTAAAAAAAATCAGCTGGGCATGATGGCATGAGCTTGTGCTTCCAGCTATACCTGGGAGGCTGAGGTGAGAGGATCACTTGAACCCAGGGGTTTGAGGTTCCAATGAGTGATGATCATGCCCCTGCACTCCAGCCTGAGCAACAGAGCGAGACCCTATCTCTTAAACGTTAATTAATTAGTTAAAAACGTTCTAAAGTTGATTGTGGCGATGGATGCAAAACTCTTGCAGACACTCAGACATATTACCAAGCTACTGATTGTATACTTTAACTGGGTGAACTGTATGGTATGTGAAGTGCCTCTCAGTAAAGCCCCCGCAGGAGCAGCAGCCCACAAAAGCAGCTCCTTCCCCGGTCGCAGTGAGGGCAGGACCACAGCTGCTTTCCTGGCTCTGGGGTCAGCACAGGTGTTGCCAGTTGTCCTGAACGGGGGCCAGAGCCTGGTCCTTTGCACACAACAAGGCCTGCCATAGGGACCTTCATCCTTGGGCACATCCTCCTCCCTCCCAATCACTATTCCACTTTTATATTCTCTTTAAGAGACAGGGTCGTACTCTGTCACCCAGGCTGGAGTGCAGTGGTACCATCATTGCTCACTGAACCTTAAACTCCTGGGCTCAAGCGGGTCCTCCCACCTCAGCCTCCCAAGTAGTTGGAACTACAAGCTCGTGCCACCATGCCCGGCTAATTTTTTAATTTTTTCTTTTTTCTTTTTTTTGAGACAGAGTCTCATTCTGTCACCCAGGCTGGAGTGCAGTGGC
>NW_012102332.1:633523-659781 GCF_000951045.1 Mandrillus leucophaeus
AAGACTGGTCAGGCCCAGAACCTTCTGGAGGGTGTCTTCCAGGCAGCGCGGCCAAAGCTTAGCAGCCTCCCTGTTCCCTCAGGCAGCTTTGTCCCTACCTCTACCAAACACACACACAGTGCCAACCATGGGCCAGGAGCTGTCCTGAGTCCTTTGCAGCTATTGGCTTATGGGCGCCAGTGCCCATAGCAACCCTAGGAAGCGGGCACTATTGTTAGTCTCGGTTCACGGGAGATGAGGGCAGAAGTCACTTGCAAGAGCCTCGCATCCAGCAAGACTGTCTATGCAGGTGCTGTCCCTCTCCCAGGCCTGCAAGTCCCTGGAAGGCAAGAGCCAGTATTTACCTTCAGGGCCACACACCACCTGCCATAGGGCTCTCTTTTCTTAAAAAATTATTATATACATATATGGTACAAAACACTATATTTTGATATACATATAACATAGTGAAATACATAGAGAAATCATCACTACAGTCAAGCAAATTCACATATCCATCATTTCACACAGTTACCTCATTTGTTTTGGTGAAAGCACCCAAAATCTACTCTTAGCCAATTTCCAGTATATAATACAAGAATAACTACCATATTAGCTTCAGTCCTCATGCTGTGCATTAGATCTTGAGACTTATTTTTCCTACCTGCCCCTTCAAAAGGGTTCACAACAGCATTATTCAAAAGAACCAGGATATGGAAGCAACCTAAGTCACTGAGGAATGAATGGATAAAGAAAACTGTATATACACACAATTAAATACCATGCAGCCTTTAAAAAGAAGGAAATCCTGCCATTTGCAATGACCTGGATGAGCCCGAAGGACTTGAAGTGAAATAAGCCAGACACAGAGATGCCCCGTGATCTCACTCTAACAAACAATCTCAAATGCCTGGACAGAGTAGAAAGGAGGCTCCCGGGGCAGGGAGAGGGAGAAATGCAGAGATGGTGGTCACAGGGCAGGAAGTTTCGAGGCTGCAGGACACATAAGCCTAGGGCTTTCCACGTAGTAGATGTTGATGCTGACTGGTCCTGCTAACCTGAAGATCAAAGCCGAAAGCGTCTTTCAGCCCTCAGAGGATTTCCCATCTGACATGAACGAGCGGGAGCGCCACTGGGTAATGGACCAGAAGGCAAGCACGTCCACAAACAGCAAACTGCCCGAAAGGCACCTTCCTGCTTTGTGCTGGCTGGCAGGGTCCTGGGAAACAGCTCGAGGGCATGGGGGAGGCTCTGGCCTAACAGACGGGGAAACTGTTCAGGAGCACGCGGCAGGCTCTGGTGGAAGGGGAGCCGGGCAGTGGGGAGGACGGATGGGGAGGGCTGTCCCGGCGACAGTGCTCTTGGAAGGAAGGGATGCTGGAGCCTCTCACTGCCCCTTGGCAGTGTGAAGGATGGACGAGGGACAGCTGAGCTGCCAGGGCTCCAGGCCACAGAGCTGGTTTGCATAGATTAATGTATAAGGTTCATCGTTTTACAAAAAACTAGCGCATCTCGGGATTTTTAACTTTAATACATTTCATTAAAAATGAAACAGCATCCAATGTGGAGAGCAATGATGATGACAGGTAGGAGCAGTCCATACCCTGTCTGGACAGCACTTGTTGGCCCGATTTGAACATAACAGAAATTGTGATGCTTTGATTTTTCTATGTGAAGTCAACACACTCAAAGAAGTGCTTATTACATGGCTGGGCATGATGACTCGTGTCTATAATCCCAGCGCTTTGGGAGGCCGAGGCGGGTGGATCACAAGGTTAGGAGATCGAGACCATCCTGGTTAGCACGGTGAAACCCCGTCTCTACGAAAAATACCAAAAAAATTAGTCAGGCGTGGTGGCGGGCACCTGTAGTCCCAGCTGCTGGGGAGGCTGAGGCAGGAGAATGGCATGAACCTGGGAGGCGGAGCTTGCAGTGACCCAAGATCGTGCCACTGTACTCCAGCCTGGGTGACAAAGCAAAACTCCATCTCAAAAAAAAGAAAGAAAGAGAGAAAGAGAGAGAGAGAGAGAGAGACAGAAAGAAAGAAAGACAGACAGACAGACAGAAAGACAGACAGACAGAAAGAAAGAAAGAAAGAAAGAGAGAGAGAAAGAAAGAAAAAGAAAGGCATGCTTATTACTCAGAAATAAGAACCTAGGAGGTCTAACACACTTTGGAATATACCGCCCATGTCACCCAGGACTTGCCTGCACCTGGCACGCTAGGTGTCTGCCCAGCCCTTAGATTCCTTCAGGGAGACAGGAGTGAAAGCTCTGGGGCTGTTCATTCCAAGTGCCTTGCCTATGCCCAGCAACGTGACAGTGACACCTTCACATTCCCAGCAAAGCCACCCTTGGCAACCTCCCTAACCACACTGTTAGTATGAAAGTGCAGGGGCCTCAGGGCTTGGCTGGGAGCTGAGGTGTCGCCCTTTAATCTCCATCCTAGAATCACATTTCAGTAATCCAGCAACTTAGTGTTATTACTCAAGTGCAGATCAAGTTTTGATTTTCTGCATCTTTAAACTCACTCTGCAGCAGAGTCCCTTGGGGCTTTTTAAGAGAAGCAGCCCTTTGAGAGTTGTGGCGCTTGGTGATGACATCGCATGTGGCACTTCCTTAGCACTTATGTCCCCTGAGAAAATGGGGAAAGCACGGGCTGTACTCCAGGGTACTACTGCAATGTTAGAAGCAGCCTTTCTTTATGGTGAGCGAGCGGTGTGTTTGCAGAAGCATTTCCTATTGAGAGCTTCCTCGTCTTCCCATATGACTGCAAGACACCTGCCCCGAGTTCACTGTAAACTTGTCTGGTGGAGTGATGCGTCTAACCGCAAGCTGGTTCATTCAGGAATATCCCATCGCCGTGTAGTATTTATTTCTCTATGGCGTCCATTTCTCATAAATGTGTTACAATGGCATGTTTACCTAGGGGACAGCAATGACTTAACAGCGGGCTTCTATCCAACACCCATTCTGTCTAGACGACACTGGCTACACCTTAGCTCCAGTCTAAACTCCAGTGTCACAGGCGAAGGGTTGTGATATTCCCAGGATCGAGGCAGGGATAGTAAGTAACTCCAGCGTATGTGCGTCAGCACATCCCTTCCAACTCTCATTATCCAAATTGTTCATAACTACAAGAAGAAGTACATTAAAATAAAGTACTTTTGGTATTTCCAGGAGTTAATGTAACTAATCATCCAGAACATTTTATGTACCCTTTGTAACTAGAGAGCCAAGCCTCCTTAGAGGACAGGTCTGGGGAAAAAAAGCGACATCCTCCCGCTCGCCCTCAGGTTACTCATAAATCTTAACGCGTATCCTCACACCCATGAGAGATGCCGTTGACCAAGATCTTCATCTCTGCTGGAAAGAGGGTAAATCTACACTAGCCCTCCTTAGCAAGGCGGCAGGCTCGTCGTCTCTCCGGCTCTGCAGAGCATGCTGGGTCTTGAAAACCTCACATTCCCACCGCCGGCACTCTGCTGGCAGGAGCCCCACCTGGGCAACGTGTGCGCTGGGCACACCGAATTTCAGTGTCTTCTTCTTATACTGGCTCATCACCATTAATAACTCAATGGTCATATTTTAAGGTTTTTATTTTGGAATAATTATAGATTCATAGGAAGTTGCAAAGAAATGTAGAGGGAGGTCCCACGCACCCTTCATCCAGCCTCCCCTAAGGCTACCACGCCCCAAAACCAGAGGACAAAATCAAAACTGGGAAATTGACATTGCTACAGCCAACAGAGCTTATTCAGATTTCTCTAGCTTTAAGTGCATTCGTGTGCATGTGTGTGCGCGCGTGTGCATCTGTGCAATTTCTCAACCAACCACAACCAAAATAGTACCCACACACAACCAAGATGGTACCAAGGGGACAAGGCCCCCTCATGCTACCTCTCGGGGGCCACGCCCACCCCTCCTGCATCCCCAACCCCTGGCAAACACTAAGTTGCCCCCCATCCCCCTAAGTATGTTATTTCACAAATGTTCTATAAATGGGATCATGCAGTACATATCCTTTTGAAACTAGGTTTTCCTAACTTTTCTTTTAGGTTTCGGGGTTTGTTACATAGCTAACAAAGCCATGTACATGTGCAGGTTTGTTCCGTAGGTAACAGGTTTTGGGGTTTGTTACATAGCTAACAAAGCCATGTACATGTGCAGGTTTGTTCCGTAGGTAAACGCACGTTATAGGCGTTTGTTGCACAGATTATTTCATCACCCAGGTATTAAGCCTAGTACCCAACAGTTATCTTTTCTGCTCCTCCTTCTCCTCTCACCCTCCACCCTCAGGTAGACTCCAGCGTCCGCTGTTCCCTTCTTTCTGTTCCTAATTCTTACCATTTAGCTCCTAAGTTCTTTCCATTCACCAAAATCTCCTTGAAGCCCATGCAAGTCATTGTGTTTATCAACAGTCTGTTCCTTTTTACTACTGACTACTATTCCACCGTATGGATGGATCACAGTTTCTTTACTCACTTTTTGAGGAACATCTAGGTTGTTTCCAGTGTTGGGTTATTATATATCTATTTTTAAAAAGCTGCGATGAACATTTCTGCAAAGGCTCTCTGTGAAAATAAGTTCTCATTTATCTGGGGCAAATGCTCAGGAGTGCAACTGGTGGGTCATATGACAATTCCGTTGTTAGCTTTGTGAAGGGACTGTTTTCCAGAGTGGGTGTGTTTTACGTTCCCACAGCAATGTAGGACAGACCCTGTTTCTCACACCCTCAGCAGCACTTGGTGGTGTCACTTTTTTATTTGTGCCGTTCTGACAGATGTGCAGTGGTATCTCTGAGTGGCTTTAATTTGCACTTCCCTGTTTTGTAAAGATGTTGAACATCTTTTCATGTGCTTACTTGCCATCTGTGTACCTTCTTCAGTGAATGTCTCATGTCTTGCCCATTTCAAAACGGGATTCGTTGTTTTGTTAATGTTCGATTTTGAGAGTTCTTTACATATTCTAGACATTAGTGCTGTGTCGGGGATGTGATCTGCAAATATTCTAAGTCTGGAATTTGTCTACTCTCGTTCATTTGGTCTTTCCCACAGCAAAGGATCATGCTTTTGGTGTCAAGTCTATGAACTCTTTGTCTAGTCTTAGATCCTCAATATGTTCTACGTTTTCTTTTAGAAGTTTTATCATGTTACATTTAAATCTATACTCTTTACCAAGTTAATTTTTATAAGAGGTTTGTGAGGTTCAGGTTTTGTTTTTTCTAATGGATGTCGAATTGCGCTCACACCATTTATTGGAAAACTAAACTTCCTCCAATGAACTGATTGTCCAAAACTAATTGGGCCTATCTGTTGGGACTTATTTCTGGATTCTTCACTCTGGTTCATTACATATGTGCCCTCCCTTTGCTGATCCCACGCTATCGTAAATTCTGCAGCTCCACAGTAAGCTTTAATATTGGGAAAAGTGAGAGCTTCCACTTTATTATTCTTTTTGAGAAAACTTCTGGATATTTTTGGACCTGTGTTTTTCCACGTAGAATAAGCTTGTCTATGTCTACAAAAAACGTTGCTGAGGTTTTGACAGGAGTTATGTTAAATCTATAGATAATTATAGAGAAAACCAACTCACTTTTATGTTCATGTCTCCAATTCATGAACATGGGAAGTCTCTCCATTTATTCAGATGTTCTTTGGTATTTTTCATCAGCATTTTGTAATGCTCATCCTGCATCCTGTATGAGCACTGTGAAATTTATATGTAAGCATTTCATTTTCTAGGTGCAACTGTAAATGGTATTATGTTTGTGATTTCAGTTTTCACTAGTCCATTGTGGGGATACAGAAATGCAGTCAATTCATAGCCATGGATCTTGTATCCTGTCATTGTAATGAGCTCATTTTTCAGTTGTAAAAGGTTTTGTTTTTGGTTTTGCAGAATCAATCTTTCACCCTTAACTGTGAAACTGGTTGTCGGCTTTTTGTAAATGCTCTGTATAGAGGAGTGAAGGCAGCTCCCTGGGCCACCTGTTGCTGTGGTGTGGGTAGGTGGGCAAAAGCCCCGGGCCTGGGTCTCTTGGAGCCACCGGATGGGGGGGTCCACACAACATCAGGCTGCCCACTGGTGGCTTGGGTGTGGAGTGGGCCTTGGGCTCCCACTAGGTCTCACTGAGCTTCCCCTTTGGCCTGACAGAGCCTTTTGGTTTTGCTTTATTTTGTTTCCTCTATACCTGTTGGTGGTTCTGGTTACAGGCCTTCCCGTGCCCAGGCTGGAAGGATACGGGAGATAAAACCGAAGTCCAGGGACTCACGGTGTTGATACCCCTCATGTCCTGAAGCCGCAGTCAGTCTGCCTGCTTTTAGTTTTCAGTGTCCTTTTACTGTTGCCTGTCGAATTATTTACTGTAATCACAGGGAGGAGCAGGGAAAAATAAATCTACACCATCTTGTTCTAAAACCAGACACCCCTGTTTTTAAATTTTTCTACCATGTTTCCGTGCACTGCCTAGAAAATAAAACACGGGTTTGCTATTTCCTTGTATTTTAGGGGATATTTCTATAGGAGCCAAATGATTTTCATACTAGGATGAATAGAATGAATATGTCAACAGTCTCTTAGGTCTCAGTCATAAATATTATCTCTGATTGCAGATAGGTAAACGTCTTTGACTCCATAATCAAGCAGACTTTTCTTTTTTTTTAAGACAGAATCTCACTCTGTCAGTCACCCAGGCTGAAGTGCAGTGGCACAATCATAGCTCACTGCAACCTTGAACTCCTGGCTCAAGCAGTCCTCCCACCTCAGCCTCCAAAGCCGCTGGGACTACAGATGCACATCACCACACCTGGCTATTTTTATATATATATTTTATAGAAACGGGATCTCACTATGTTGCCCAAGCTGGTCTCAAACTTCTGGCCTCAAGCAATCCTCCTATCTCAGACTCCCAAAGTGCTGGGATTACAGGTACAAGCCATGGTGCCTGGCCATGCAGGCTTACTTAAATATCAAAATGATCACCCTCCATTATCCAGAATTTCAAAACCTATTGTTCTGAATGGCTGCCAGGAGGTGCCAACAGTTGGCATGACATTAAGCTAAACTCATGTCCGGTGCAGTTACTCCTGTCTCTTATACACATCTAGATGTGTGGACTGGGGAGCATCATAAGTTCTCCAGGAATCTGGCTGAACTGTGCCTCTATATAGACAGGATGATAGATTTTCCCAAACCAGAGCCCAGACTCGGTGCAGAAAAGAGTTACTCCTCTCTGTGCAGGAATTCATCATTTGCATCCTGCACCACAGCAAAAGCAGCACACAGGCTCAGACCCCTTAGACATCTACAAGGGAATACAGCTTCTTCCAGCATCCCTCCCAGACTCCATCTACTCAGAGTTATCCAGGCACCCACAGTGGAAAAGGCCCGTTGGGGATATTTGAGGAGAGCTGGTCTCCAGTACAAAGACAGACTTTTGGTTGCCACAGGGGAACGCCCATCTGAGCTGTCTGGGAAAAGCACGCCATGCCCACAGCTCCCGCCACAGACCCCACTAACTCTAGGAGCTATTTTTGGATGCGCTTTCCGGTTAACACAAGAAACTAAGTTCAAGAACACGGACCAGGCAGGAGTCTCCCTTTTAGTCGATTTCCTGCTTCCCGTGATCTCGCAGAGCTGTTTCAGAGTACTTGTCTGAAATGACAGTATTACCCACCGCCAAAACTGAGACAGCGCCCATCACACTGGATACTTGTGTTCAAGATAAATCGAATAGAGATATCACCTGATTTTACCGTCACCCCAAGAACATGAAGGCGTCAAAATTTCAGAAACAAATGATACAAGGCCACAACACACACAGGTATTAAAACATACCTCTGTCATACACTTTGCTCACGTATTTGTTATTTACGAGAGGTATGTGCCACAACATTGCAATCTGAACATTTTCATAAAGACGGGAGGAGAATCTGCCATTCAGTAGAAGGGACCCCGAGGGAACAGGTCATGCGTTTCTCTCCACCGCATGTCTTTGCCAGCTGGAGCCTCTGCGAAAGGGAGGACTCATAAACTGCAACCTCAAGTTAAATTACAAGGCAAGTAAAAGGGAATTTTATGGGTCTTCCTAAACTAAGGAAGTTTAACAGATATTTTTCTATTTTATCACCATGTTCCTAGTCTATCTGATTTTATGAGGTCATATTTTAAAATAAAGGGATATTAATTGCCCAGGTAATCCAAACTAAATCAAATAATTGAAATTGTTTTCTTTCAAAAAAGTTCTCCATTTTCCTGTGAGCTTTTAAAATGTAGGGAGAACAAGCACTCACTCAGGGCGCAGCCCTGCCGTCTGATCCTCCTGCCCGCCCCATGCACCCTGAGTGGCAGAGGAAGAAGAGGGCTCCTGCCCCTCCTGCCTGGGCCACTCCGAGAGGCTGCGGTGGGCGAGCAGTGGGGAGGGCAGACCTGGCCGTGCACCAGCTGCCAAGCAGCCAGGCCTTGTGGACCCTGTGGCTTGCCGTCTGGGGACACGCTTAGCCTCCGTCTGCAAAATGAGACAAGAAGGGGGCTGGCAGCCTGCACCACAACTGGGAGGCACATGAGGTGGCTTCAGCTTGTCTTAAATGACAGGTTTCAGGCATGGCGTTCTCCCTGTCCCTCCCATCCCCAGTCACTTTACGCCTCCGATTTTACTCAAGGGGCACCGGCCTGAACAAGGGCCACAGCAAACGGATGAATGAAAAGGTTTTCCGTAATCTCCTACCACACACCAGGAGAAAGTGGTTCTCCACAAACCCCTACCAAACACCGGGAGACAGTGTGACGAGGTGGACACTCACCAAGCAAGACCTCGCCTCTCCCGGAGCCCCCCGGCTGGTGCCTCTCCGGAACTGCAGGGAGTGCTGGCAGCAGCTTCTCACTGCTGACTGCCAGGAATCTGGGCACTCACAAGGGACACAGACTGAATGTATTAAAGAAAGGTGGCAGTGACATATTCAACAAAAGGCCAAGAAGACCAAGTGAAGCCTTCAGAATCAGGAAATCAGCATAGACCGTTCGTGTGTGTGTGTGTGTGTGTGTGTGTGTGTGTGTGTCAGACGCCACCTGGGTGATGGCTGAGGTTGACTGTGACGAGGCCCACCCACCTCCACCAACATACACACTGAGCCTCCCCGAACTGTTTTGCATACTGTGCCTCGAGCTCACAGTCACGTCCCTGTCACCAGAGAGCAGGACCTTACAAGGAGCGTCAAGGTTGAGAGAAAGTGTGAGATAACATCTAAGCAACAAGACCACAGACAGGGCACCTGACCCCGCCCATGCTGACAGCAACTCTCCTGGGCTCCCTGGCCAGAGGGCTGCAGGGAGGGGAGTAAACACCCGGCCAGGGCCCGACACCTCTCCACTGGCAGCAGCAGCACTGTGAGGTAAGGGGCCACTTCCGTAGAGATCCTGAGAGCAGCACAAATGCGACCGTGGGAGGGTCCTCAGGGTACATGCTGCCCTAGGTACCACCCCAACAAAGCTGTCCGGGAATCCACGCAGAATGTCTCCATGGACGAAAAGGGCAAGATATTCAAATAGACACCGGTACCCCCATGTTCACAGCAACACCGTTCACAGTAGCCAAAAGTGGAAGCGCCCAAGAGTCCATTAACAGATGAATGGATAAACAAGATTGGTGATGGATTCATGCAATGGAATGGGGTCTGTCTCAAAAAGGAGGCTCTGGCACACGCTACAACACAGACGAGCCTTGAGGACAGGATGCTGAGTGAAATAAGCCGGTCACTAAAGGACAAGCAATGCATGATTCTGCTCACATGAGACACCCAGGGCAGTCCACTTCCTAGAGGTGGAATGCAGAACGACTGCTGCCAGGGGCTGGGCGTGGGAGAAGGGAAAGTTAGTGTTTCATAGGCACAAAGTTTCCATTTGGGAGGATGAAAAGTGTTGGAGAGGGTGGCGGTGATGGTCACGACAAGGTGAAGGTATTGAATTCCACTGAACTGCACACTTAAAAGGGTTAAGTGGCTAATTGTATGTTATGTGTATTTCACCACAGTAAAACAATTTTCTAAAAGTAAAGCACAAGAAAGAACACGCTTAAGGTTATAAGGCTGTGTGTGCCAGTGGAGCACAGCTTGGCAACTCAGTGTGACAGTGGCAAGCCCCGAGTCAGCACGTGGACCACTTCCAGGCAGTGGAGGAGTCAGGACACCCCACGCCTCATGCCTCAACCTTCAGAACTGACACCCGTAGCACAGAAGGGCCCATCCCTGGGTATGCAAGCGGACCACGTGGCCCCAGGCTGCTGGGCGTTCTTGGAGACTTCCTAAATATCCCTGGATAAAAGAGACAGCAGACAGCATGACAATCAGCTAGCCTGACATGTGACTGACACGTGCCTGACATGTGCAGGGTTCCTTCAGGGATCTCAAATGACATCACAACATAAAGCTCTTGGAAGATGCTCTGGGCCCGTACACACAAACACACACCATCACAGGGGCGCAGAAAAATACGACCACCTTTGTCTGTAATTGGGGTTTATTTTCTTTTTATTTATATTTTGTATGTTTCAATAAATGTAAGATATTTATGTATTACATGTCTATAATTTATAAACAAATACACACCCACCCACATTGGGTGCACATGCCCACTTTTTACTGGTAGAGGTGTGAGATCAAAAACATTTGAAGACTGCGGCTGTAATGAACCAGCTACACTAAAAAGGATCAATAACACACATTTTTCTACAAACCATCCGTACAGCATCTTTGTCAGCTATCCTTGTTAAATTCTGGGTATTGGCTTTTATCAGCATAACTATCTGGTGTTAGGCACCTTCTCAAAAGCCAGAAATATTTAAACAACTTGATCTCATCCACACACATGTCAAAGATCAAATGGACACAGGAGGCTCTGACTGAGCAGCATGCGCAGGCACTCGGCCGGTGGCCCTGAGTAACATCCCTTGGGACCCCAGAGCCCCAGGGCCACCTGTTCTGCTCCCAAGCTCTGCCCCTTTTGGACTGAAACCTCCCTCTCTGGGCTCCCATTTCCTCACAGGAACAATGAAGGATTTATAAGCACCTCACAGAGCTAGCTAGGAATGGTACCATATAAGTTCAAAAAAATTCTGGCAAGTACATGGTGCTGGAGAAATATGTGAAGTTTTATCACTAAGTATTTGAACAACAATAAAAAAAAAAAGCACCTTTTTTCCACCGTATCATGATCTTTGGAGGTCATGGGGTCTTCATGATCCCATCAAGCAATTTGGAGCTATTCTGCATATTCCTAGCTAATTGAAACAGCTACGGGCTTTGTTTGTTTGTTTGTTTGTTTGTTTGGAGACAGAGTCTCACTGTGTCACCTGGGCTGGAGTACAGTGGTGCAACCATAACCACATCTCACAGCACTCTCGACCTTCTGTGCTCAGCAATCTCACCCCCCAGGCAGCTGGGACTGCAGGCATGCACCACCATGTCCAGCTAATTTTTCATATTTTTTTGTAGGGATGAGGTTTCGCCATGTTGTCCAGGCTGGTCTTCAGCTCCTGAGCTCAAGCGATCCACCCACCTTGGACTCCCAAAGTGCTAGTTTTACAGATGTGAGCCACCACACCTGGCCTACAGCCATTTTTTAACTGAAATGATCTTAATCAATATTAACACACAAAAAGCTGTAGTTAAGAAGGTGGTTTCCACCAGGCATGGCAGAGAGAGCCTGTATTCCCAGCTACTTGGGAGGCTGAGGCAGGACTGTGTGAGGGCCAGAAGTTCAAGACCAGCCTGGCAACACAGCAAGACCTGGCCTCTAAAAAGTTTTTTTTTTTAATCATCTGTAAAATGAGGACGCTAAACAAACAAACAAAAAACATAGTATCTGTTTGTTAGACTCCGCAGTGAACACATGTATTAGCTTCCCGCTACTGCAACAAATTATGACAACTCAGTGGCTTGAAGTAACACAAATTTGGGGAGTTTTATTTTATTTATTTCATTTTATAGAGATAGGGTCTTGCCCAGGCTGGAGTGCAGTAGCGCAATCGCAGCTCACTGCAGCCTCAGTCTCCTGGTCTCAAGTGATCCTCCTGCCTCAGCCTCCTGAGGAGCTGGGGCTATAGGCTTGTGCCACTGCACCAGCTAAACAAATCTGTCATTTCACAATTCTGGAGGTCAATCTGACATGGGTCTTACTGGGTCAAAACAATGGTTTCAGCAGGGTTGTGGGAGAGAATGTTTCCTTCATTTTCCAGCTCCTAGAGGCTGCCCACACTCCTTGACTCTAGGTCCTCCACTTTCAAAGCCGACAATGGCAAATTAAGTAGTATTCATATTGGATCTCTCTGCCCGCTCTTCTTCCACTTTTACAGACTTGTGATTACACTGGGCCCACGATTCACTCCAGAATAATCTCCCCATCTTTTTCCACGAGAAAGGGGAATTAGAAACGGCTGCAGTTGAGGTAGCTAAGCACCATCAACTGATTAGTGAACTTAACTGCAGCCGACTTGCACTCCCCTTTCTCATGGGACCTCACCCAGGGCAGTAGCTCCAGGGGTGTTTTACAATTTAAGTTCTATTATTATTCAAACACTGTGGGGCTGACAGGTCAGGAGAGGACTGCCATTGAAAAGAGGATTTGTTACTCAGAGTCCTCCGGAGAAGGAGCTGGCCACATCTACTGCTGTGGGAGGGGGAACATAGGGGAGACCAGGGTCCTAGGAGGCAAAGACCAGGGTTAGAGGAGGGAGTCTTTTCTGTGCCTTCCATGGGAAAGAACAGGAGAAAGCGGGGTAAGCAGGCGTAGAATCCATTAGTTTGAATAACCTCTCGGTAGACCCTGGGACAAAGGGCTGTCCCCAGCTGCCTGGTGGCTGGACCTGGGGTGATGAGAGCAGGTGCACAGTGGATGAAACATGGAGGGGGCCAAGGGTGTGGACGTTGGATTGCGTGGCTTGCACACGGAAAGCATGCTGCAACAATGCTGTTTGCTATCTCTAGGAATTATCTAGCCCTGGGAGGGCCTGTCCCTCAGGAGGCAGCAAGGCTCCAGATGTCAAAGCACCAGAAAACAGAAAATAAAAAGACATCCTTAGTGCAGGACTGAATAAGCAGGAACTGACTTAAGATGTCACTGCTTGCAGTAGTTGGGAACAGAGCCAAGAATGACAGACACCACCCTCCCTCCTTCTATGAGTTCTCCAAGTCCCAAGGGCGCATTATGAAAGAATTCCCATTAAGTCTGGCCAGATGCTTTACAGAGAAATTAACACAGGATAGGAAACTAAAAGGAGAAATAGAGAAAAAGACCAGAAACGGAGGAATTTAACCGTGATCAAGGAGCAGCGAGGTGCAGCTGCAGGACTGAGCTCAACTCTGGCTCTCACCTCCATGCGAGAGAGAACCTGAAGGTCTCTGTCAGCGTGGCCTCCTGGCCCCCAAACATGCTCCCCGTGGATGTGAAAGACCACAAGCAGCAACCAGACTTCTACGGAATGAATCAAACTTTCCATCCTGCTTAAAAGCAATGATTTTCTTTCCAAAAAAAAAGAAATGTGTACATGGAAAATATTACAATGCAAGTCACAATGAGAGTTAAATGCCGGGAAAAGACACACACATCTGGTTTGACTAAAGTGTGTCCTGGCAAAATGAATAAATAAAATAATGACAGTGATAACGATGGCACTATGAAATGTCATTACCTAGGTTTCTACCAATTAATTATGAAGGACAAGGCATACATAACTAAATATAATTAAATCATGCAGGTCGATAAGATCACCCTTTTTGAGAAAATAATTACATGCCACGTATATTTTGAAACTGTTCAGTGAAGGTGAACAATTGTAGCCCATTATGTATATGAGACATTCTGGAAAACATCGCTTTGAGTTATGTTCAAAAATGGTTGGTTTGTTCAGAGAGAAACGGCGTCAGCGGGGGGCACCCAGCAGGACAGGGGCTTCCCCAGCTCGCTCTCGCCCTGCCTCGTCTTTCCTCTCACAATGCTCTTGGTTTTCTGAGTCAACCACGCTCCTGGGCCACGGTGCAGCACTGGAGATGACCGAGACAGACGGCGTGGATGCGTTTTGTAACTGAAACAAAACTGTTTTCCAACTTGGCGAAAAGCAGCAGGAGAGGCCCCAGCTGTGTCTGCTACCGCCTCAGCCGAGCCCTGGAGGGAAAGGCCCAGAAAAAGGGATGTGGCCACACCCTGGGGGCCAGCCCACAGGCGAGGCGAGTCCCCAGGCGCCACCCTACGCGGCGGCCAGTTTTGGAGAACTGGAACCGTAGGGCGCCGGGCTGCAGCGGACCCAGCGCTGCTCCTTCCTCCCTCCCTCCCCCGTCCCCCGCCCCGGTGACTCACTCCGCGGCCCGGGCAGGGCGAGACCACGCCCACCGCCCCCCGGGACCGGCCGCGCTCACCTCCCCTCCTGCACAGAGCACCTAAGGACTCCAGGGTCACATCTGAACAAAGGATGGAACTTGGAAGCTACATTTACCTTTCCTGCCCCTGACTTTTTAAACTGTTGTTAGAAGTATACAAAAACAAAAGGCAGGACACCATAGTAGTGAAATGTTTTAAACTCTGCAAAGGACTCAGTTCAAATGTGCGGTGACAGCTCGGGTTTCCTGCCGTTTCGTTAACCCCTCGTGTACTGGATTCTTTTAGGAGCAGTAGTTTCCAGGCCAAACATCACTTCTTGGGGGAAGCAAAGCAGACAGAGGCTGGGGAGGGATGAGTAGGGATCTCTCGCGGACTCCGCCAAACTCGGGGAGGAAGCCTTGTCAGGCCTGGCCTGGCCCACGCTGAGGTCCGTTCGCACCCCAGGACCTTTCTAGAAAAGTCCTAGATGCCTGTACAAGAGGCAAATCTGATGCTGAAACAGAAATACGGCAGACCCCTGAGCGGATCTGAAGTTCCCTACTATGCAAAAGCCCACGGGCCTCCAAAGCACCCACTAAGCTCCTTTCTGAGAAGACTCGCATGGAGGCGTCTGTTCCAAGGTTCTCCATTCCTGCCACAGGTTGTTTCCTTTTGAAAACCAGTACTCACTGTAGGTTTTTTTTTTTTTTTTAATTGTTATAACTGTTGATAAACAAAAATGAATCAAATACATTAAATGAGCCAATGAATTTAACTGATTTTATGTTTTCAAAACCTTCCTCCAAAAAGGTTATTATCAAATCCAATTTCATTTACAATATACGCCACATTGTCATTTAAATAAAGAATGCTTTAATTTTACCATTTCCCCAGAGTGCTTCTTCTAGTGAGGTACATTTCTCAGAAGACATTTGCGCCAACAGAGGGTATCTCTGGATCCTTGGTGGTCCTTAAAATTCTCAATGGGGGTCAGATCTATTCCCAATATTTCAAAATTCTTTCCAAAAGCTGTCCATTTACTCATGGTACAAGTACACAGCTAAATGACACCTAAAGTTCTTTAGGCTTGGAGGTACAACTCAGTGTCTTAGCAATGTGGACAGGCCAGGTGTGGTCCCAGTATTTTGGGAGGCTTGAGGTGGGAGGATTGCTTCAGGCCAGGAGTTCGAGACCAGCCTGGGCAATATTGCAAGACCTCATCTTTAAAAATAAAACTATTTTAGAAATTAAAAAAACTGAGGAAGTTTATTTTGATCAAAAGATCTTAGTAGTAATAATGATAGCAGTAGTAACAGTAATAATAATGAGTTGCAACTAACCTTTTCAAATTCTTACCTGCCTGCCTGGCATTGCATTATTTCACGTATTCCTCACAGCACACCAGAGGCTGCTATCCTCTCTCTTCCCCTCCCTCTAATTAAATGCCATTCTCCCTCCTGTTGAATGCCACCCTCCTTCCAATTTAATGTTATCCTCTCTCCAATTTGATGCCACCCTCCCTCCAATTTAATGCCATCCTCTCTCTATCCTCCCTCCTGTTAAATGCCATCCTCCCTCCTATTGAGTGCCATCCTCCCTCCTGCTAAATGCCATCCTCCCTCCAAAGTAATGTTATCCTCTCTCCTATTGAATGCCATCCTCCCTCCAATTTAAATGAGAACACTGGGATGAAGAGAAATGCATTCTGCCTAGCATCCAACTGCTGGCAAGGGTCTGACCTCATTGAGGGTGTTGGGGCTCAGGAACCAATACCCCAAAATATGGCACTTTGACGTGCTGAACGGAAGAATCCTCAGCGGCTCTCTAACCACGCCCCAACCCCACCTCTCAATCCTCTGTCTCACCCAAAGCCCAAGATGAACTCCTCTGAAGTTCCCTTCTCTCCCTAAAATCCAGACACTCCAAAGAGGAAAACAAGTTTGTATTAACTGAATTCACATTGTGGGAAGAAAAACTGAAGTCTGTCAACACGGCTGGGCAGGCTTTTGTCACAAACCACTGTGTGCTCTGCAGGCCTGAAAGCCTGTGGCCCAGACTCTGCTGTGTTCTTCAAGCACAGTGAATTCCCCTAAAACCCATTTACTACTCCCCTAAAATCATCCCCACTTCCCATCTCCCTTTCCCCTAAGAAAGAGGGTATAGAACCCTCCATACTCCACTGAGATTGGGCAATCATTCTCCTACAATTCTTCTGTGCTATGCATGTTAATAAATGTGCATGCCTTTTCTCTTATTAATCGGACTTTTGTGAATTGATTTCCAGCAAACATTCAGAGGACAAAGGAAAAGTTTTCCTTTAGGCCCTACAAGGGCGTTTTCATTGTCTCTAACTTAAAATGAGGATAAAAATTCTTAATTGCCTAATAAAAATAGTTTGGTAGGCAAAGTATTCCAAAATACAGTATCCCCAGTGGAAAAATAACCACAAGGTATGTGCAGGGGAATTCGTACAAACTGCACTCCGGGAAAATGCAAAACAAGTAAACACAGAAAGTCAGGCTAAGAGTCTTCTAAAAAAGCAGAAATCAAAATAGCTCTTCATATTTCCTGTCAATTCTGTCACTGTGCTAAATATGGCAAGGTGAGTTTTATACAAAGGTGCACAGTGGGCTCCCCTGCTGCAGGAGTTCAACAAGAAGCTGGAGCACCACGTTGTGACCAGCAGGAGTCTAACAGTCACCCTGCCCCTTCTCAACCTTCCCAAAACGTGGGGAAGCCCTGTCTTTAAAAGGTTCTTCCAAACATGCTTCTCAGTGAAGGCCTGACTGGCCTTTGGGAAAGGCAGGTGGGGGCATCACATATCAACCAGCAAACGCGGCTGTGAGTACCAGTGCCAGGGACACTGCCAGTCACTGTGATTGTTAAATGTCTGCCAACACATCGGAAAGGAAGCACTCCCCCCCAGATGAGACCCCTGACCCCTACCTTGCAGGAAGGATGGAACCTGAGAATTGACAATCATCACAAAGAAAGACCATTAAATGAGCACCATGCAGGCCATGGGATAGCACCTGGGAACAGACAGGTGGGGCTTCAAAGGCCACTGAAAGGTACAGAAGAACTGCATTAAAAATAGTAAGACCTGGTGGAATCCAAAAGAATCAACTAAAACAAAACAAAACAACCAAAAATAAGACGACTTGTGGTTCCAGTGAGCTATGATTGCACCGGTGCACTCCAGCCTGGGCAACAGAGTGAGACTCTGTCTCAGAGAAAAAAAAAAGACTCAGGAGACAACTTGATTGGTTCCTACTGACCAAAGAAATCAATTACAATAATAACTACAATGAACCAAAACCAATAAATTATATTTAAATCTGCAAATTCATAATAATTTTTTTTTAGAAAAGTTATATAGCCCGCAGGAGAAGTGGTTGATTCTAGAGCTGGGGCAGCCAAAATAGATGAGCCCGGAACATCTCATGTAGTCAGAGAGAAAGGGGGAGTCAAGAAAGAAGAAAGGCTGGGGCCTGTGAAGGACAGGAGAGCCAACCTGAAAGAGCTCCCAAAGGCCACAGCTGGAACAGTGTGAGCAAAAGGATCAATTACATTCATATCCACTGATCATCCCCAGAATAAAACAAATTTCCATTAGACTACAATGACATCAGTCATAGAGTATACTAATCAATGAGAAAGAAAAGCAGCTATTCTAAGAATTCTAGTTAATAATAGAGAAGGAATGGGGGGAAAGAAAATCGCTTTTAGACCACATCACAATAATTACTACAGACTTCATGGAAATAGAAAGGATTACAAGCGCATACCATCAGCAACTCTACAACAACAAATTATGTAACTCAATGAAATGGACAACTTCCTAGAAAGATACAACTATCACGACCAACTTGAGAAGAAAGTAAATCTCAGCAGACTCATAACAAGTAAATGGGTTACAATAGTAATTTTTAAAACTCCCCACAAAGAAAAGCCCAGGCTCAGACTGAAGCTATCTTCAATGTTGAATTACTCCAAGCATTTAATGAAAAATTAATACCAAATCTTCACAAAATCTTCCAAAAAAGAAAACAGGCCAGGCGTGGTGGCTCACGCTTGTAATCCCAGCACTTTGGGAGGCTGAGGAGGATGGAACACCTGAAGTCAGGAGTTCGAGGCCAGCCTGATCATGGTGAAACCCGGTCTCTACTAGAAAAATACAAAAATTAGCCAGGTGTTGTGATGTGTGCCTGTAATCCCAGCTACTCGGAGGCTGAGGCAGGAGAATTGCTTGAACCTGGAAGGCGGAGGTTGCAGTGAGCTGAGCTTGCCCCATTGCACTCCAGCCTGGGCAACAAGAGTGAAACTCCGTCTCAAAGAAAAAAGAAAGTAGTGGAAACACTCCCCAACTCATTCTATGAGACCAATGCAGTACTTTTCTGATATCAAAACCAGACAAAGACACACACACTGCCCCCAATCCCAAATATCACATATGAATGCAAACGCAAAATTCTCCAACACATTCTAGTCAATGGAATCCAGCAAAATATAACAACAGACTGTACACACCATGACCACATAAGTTTTATCCCAGGAATGCAAGATTGGTTTAACATTTGAAAATCAATCAGTGAGTATATGTCATATTAATTGAACTACACATAAAAGCCACATGATCATTCCAACAGACATAGGAAAAGCCTTTGGCAAAATCCAAAATCCTTTCATGATACAAAAACGCTCAATAAAGTAGAAACAAAAGGGAAATTCCTCAACCTGATAAAGAGCAACTATAAAATCCCACAGCTTGAAATCTCGATATTGATTAAAACACACACACACACACACACAGAGCTAGCATCATACTCAATGGCAAAAGAGAATGCTTTCCCCCTAAGATCAGTAACAAGAGGAGGATATCCATTTTTGCCATTCCTATTCAACATTATACTGGAGCTTCTAGGCAGGGCGATCAGGCAAAAAAAAGAAATGTAAGATATCAGGTTAAAAGGGAATACGTAAAACTATCTCGGATTACTGATGAATGGTTCTATACAAAAAAGGCTAAGGAAGCCACCAAACAATTATTAGATACAATAAATGAGTTAGCCAGGTGACAGGACACAAGACCAACATGTAAACATACTGACCAAAACTTACAAATGCATTAATGGAAAACCGTTTAGATCTAAATAAAGAATGTGACTTAGTGAATAGTTTTGTACTCATGTTATTTTCTTGGTTTTTGAAAATTATAGTGCAGTTAAATGTTCAAATTAAAAGAAGGTGGGTAAGGGGTATGCATCTGTACTATTTTTGTAACTTTTCTGTTAAGTCTAAAACGATTTCAAAGTAGAAAGTTTAAGAATTTTAGAAAGCTAATTGGTTACTGATACGGTCTGGCTCTCTGTCCCCACCCAAATCTCACCTTGAATTGTAATAATCCCCAAGTGTCAAGGGCAGGACCAGGTGGAGGTAACTGAATCATGGGGGCGGTTTTCTCCATGCCGTTCTCGTGATAATGAGTGAGTCTCACGAGATCTGATGGTTTTGTAAGTGTCTGGCATTTCCCCTGCTGGCACTCATTCTGTCTCCTGCCACTCTGTGAAAAGATGCCTTCTGCCATGATTGTAAGTTTCCTGAGGCCTCCCCAGCCATGCAGAACTGTAAGTCAATTAAACCTGTTTACTTTATAAATTACCCCGTCTCAGATATTTCTTCATAGCAACCTGAGAATGGACTAAAATACAGTTAGCGTTAGAAGATGTTAGTGATCCAATATCAAGCACTTATTTCTCTTTTACTATATAGGCTGGACCACTGCAGAACCAGGTAGTAGATGAGGGGAAGTGTCTCTTTATAAAAGTATTTCCTATCATAAATTAGGACACCACCATTTTACAACCTCTAATAAATCAATGGATATAGGCAATGATCATCAATCACTGTCAACATCACAAAAAGACAAGTGAGCACACGTGTCTCCTAATGGAAGTGCAGAACACCACCTACGAATGCGGAGACCAAAACAACAACAACAACAACAATTCAAACCTGAGCCTGATGAAACGCTGAGGAAGTGTGCGGTCCGCCTACCAACTCACAGGAATTACAGTAGAAAAGAACATGTTACCTGAAACCACACAGAATCATCAGCAGTATTCAGGCCCTGGAAAACCCCACAGGACAAATCACCCAATTTCTTCAAAATAAATTGCAAGGGAAAAAAAGAAAGAGAATATAGAGTTTTCTGGGGGAAAAGTCTATAGATTAAAAGAGACTTAAAACATTTATCAGCCACTTGCTGAGTAGGCCTTATTTATCGCTAATTCAAACATACACATTGAAATGCACACATCCCATTTATGGGACAAGTGGAGATCTGAACACAGACTGAGTATTTAACAATATTAGGAAAGCAGCCCAGCACACTGGCTCAGGCTTGTCATCCCAGCCCTTTGGGATGGAAGACAGCTGGATCTCAGGAGTTGGAGACCAGCCTGGGCAACACAGTGAGACCTTATCTCTATGAAATTTTTAAGAAAAATTAGCCAGGTGTGGTAGTGTGCACCTGTGGTCCCAGCTACTCAGGAGGCTGAGGCAGGAGGATCACTTGAGGCCAAAAGATGGAAGCTGCAGTGAGCCGTGATCACGCCACTGCACTCCAGCCTAGGCAACAGAGCAAGACTCTGTCTTAAAAATAATAATTTTTTTTTAGGTATGATAATGGTATTTACAGTTTAGTTTTAAGAAGAGTCATGCTTTTCTAAAGACAAATACCAATGCATTTACAGGCAAAACGTCATGATGTCTGGAATTTGCATCAGAATGACAGAGGAGGAGGGAGTAGGTGGGAATACAGATAAAATAATGTTAGCCATGAGTTGCTAATTGTTGAAACTGGATGATGGTACATGGCGGTTTGCTACATGTGCACATTTCTATGTATGTGAAATCTTCTAGAATAATTATTTTAATGAGGCCTGTTGTTCTTGGGGTGGGAATAGCAAGTAAGGTAATAACTGTGAACACGGGATCAGAGCAGTGTAGATCTGGGCTCAAATCACGGTACTGCCATCCCCTAAGAGCATGACCTTAGGCAAGCTATTGAACCTTGAAGCCTCAGTTTCCTCATCTGTGGAATGGGGGTGTGGAAATGACATGATCGCTGGGAGGATGAAATGGAGTTGTGCATATACAACTTTTGGCTCATATTAACAAGCAGAAGAAGAACTGCCTCACAAACCAGCCTTTGGATGACAGCCAAGGTTTTCGGAAAAGAAATGTTCTTTTTCCACTGCAACGTGACCTCGTGAGCCCAGTAATATATGACATGTAACAGGTACCAAAAACTATTTCCAACAAACATGTGAATGGTAATGTTGAAATAATATTCCGCAAGCGCCCAGTGCTCTAACCTACCTACAGGAATGTCAACCTTGCTTAAGAAGAACTGGCATGGTCCCTGCGCGTTCCTAACTCCTGGTGTCTCTGCTTTTGCAAACCTTTTACTCAAATGACAGAGATGCTGTGCTTCCCAGGGGAAAGATGTGTTGAATGCTGGCCTCTTGTTGCATTAAGAGGGAGGGATGGAGGGAACATGCCCCGAAAGAGCCAAGGACGCCGCAGAGGAAGACACGAGGCTCACCTGGAAGGGAAGGGAAAGAGGCACGGAGGAGGAATGGGAGAGGGGAGACGAGAAACAAAAGCCCCGGCAGAAAAGAAAACAAAAGGTGGACTTTGTTCAGTGAGAATCTCACCATCTCATCTGCTCAGCTTTTCCGAAACAACAAAGCATGAAGGGCAGGGGACACAGGTTGGATAAATAACCCTGGTGGACTGGGAAAATGGAGTGAAAATCAGAGTGAGGGGAAGAGACCAAAGGTAGGGCAATTCCAAAATAAGCAGAGAACACCTCCTGACTACCTGTTTCCCAAAAGATGACGGAAAGACACTGAGACACCGCCCTCAGACCCAAGCACAGAGCCCAGAAGATTCAGGGAAAAGTCGCCTCCGGTTATTTCCTGCGGAAACACTGCTGGTTACATCATCCTGGGGGCAGACACTGAAAGGTGTCAATAAGGTTATATTCAAGTCATCACAATGGACGTATAAGCAAAAGGGAGAAAATGGAAAAAAAGAAAAGATAACAATAGCCCAGGCAGGCTTTGGGGGAGAGAGGAGGTCACTGGCCCAGGTCCTCCTCCAGCAGCACCCTTGCCAGGCACACTCCATTTCTGGGAGCAGGGCGCCAGGTCTGCTGATTGAAGGTTTCCCCCAACCACTGCTGTGGAAGAGGTGGATGAGCGTGCTTTCTGCAAGGCACACAGTCTTCCTCTGATAGGCGATCTCTGCTTCCCGCCTGCAGAACGGCCCGCCACTCTCCCAGCCTGGGCTGAGTCCCTGTGCCCTTCTCCTTCCCCTCTCCTCCTCCAGCCTGGCCCGGCAGGAGCCCTGAGGTTGCTCTGCTGCCCCCTCAGCCCTCAGCCCCCAGGGATACGCACCCTGTTCCAGCTGCACACTCAGTGTGGGACACCGATGTCAGCTCACGGGAAGTCCGAGCCCCACACGAAAGCCCGAGGCCACATCACCCTAGACTCTCACCAGGGCTCCCTGAGTGGCAGGGTCTCAAGCGCAGGGAGCCCCTTTCTTCCCACCTAGGGCTGTGGGAAGATGGCTTCTCTGAACGGACTTAGCCAACACCGAGGTCCATATGACCAGAGGGGCTTCCCACACCCTCCTCATCCCACTGGACCACAGCCTAGTGATGCTGGGTGGGTGGGCCCTTCCCCTCCACAGGCACCACAGGCAGGACCTAACCCCCAGAATCACCCCGCGCTCCTCCAGCCTGCTGAGTGTGGCTCACGAGGGTTTTCCTACATAGCGAGTGAGATCCATGAGGAGAAAATGGGTTCAGGAGGAGGAAACAGAGCACTGCTTCTCAAGTACCCTGGCCTAGGAAGCTACATTTCTAACAGGCTCCATAGGGGATTCTCACAGAAAGGGGCCCAAGGATGGTGTCACTGAAAAACAGCACATAAAGAATCACATAAATGATGACACACTACAGGCTGCACATCCACATACAAGGGAATGTCCAAGAAGTCACTTCCGGGACAGTGGCAGCAGGTAAGACTTCTAGCTAAAGTCTGCTCATCCTCTCCGTGAACAACGCGTTGCACGCTTGGACCGACGCTCCTATACACAGCAGCTAGAGCAGCAACACTTGGAGGAGGCGCCACACAAAACACACCTAGACAGTTCACAGTCCTGCTTCTGATCTTCTCTGCAGTCAACCAAAGGCACTGCACAGACCTTGGCCTGACAAGAAGTCGTTTCCTTGGCTCCTCTGTGCTGTCTGGGTGCCAGGTCCCGAGAGCCAGGGCTTCATGTCGATGCTTCACCCCAGTGTACCCTAGAACGTGTTCTCTAGCTCTGTGCCATGACCCTGTCAACCCCCCGCCCCCGATCTCTCACTGCAGCACTGGGCCTCTGCCCCACCTTGCTTGGCAACATTTTCCCAGCCTCACACCACCGTCCCTGACTCTTGTCCTGCGCTGGGAGGCCTCACCTGACATGGAGCCTGCATCCCAGGGCTGGGAGCCCCATCCAGGACTTTACCTGGTAGACATGCCCTACGGTGCCATCTGTCCCTACAGTAAACTCTGGGTGAAACCAGCCTCCTCCTCCTTCTATTCCCAGGGCCTGGCACCACCTCTTACAGCCTTTCTGGGACTGGAAGAATTTGACCTGCCTTCCCAGGGAACAATAAACAGAAATGGGGCATTGGGGCCACTGTCCTCAAGGCAGCTGGGAAGTGAATGAAAAACACTGACAGTTCCTTCACTAGGGAAAAAGACAGAGTCTGAGGGAGAGTTAGGATGCCTGGCGTCAAGGGCAGAGTGGAAGGGGACGGGGACATACATGAGTGTAGTCTAAGTGGAAGCTGAAGTTTCAAAGTCCCATGAAGCCTTACAAGGTCATAGAGGCAAGAGAATAGCTTTTAGATCCCAGCCTCAGTTTCCTTATCTGCAAGATGAGTGTGATAGTTACTGTAAGGATCAAGTGACATAATGGGTTCAAAACACTTTGCCAACCGAAAATAAACTATATTTCTCCTGAGGCATAAGTACTTCTAAAAAGGAGGCTACAGGAGTTTACAGGCTCAGTAATAACAGGAAGTGGTATCTGTGCAAAGGCTTAAAACTGTTGAGCCCCAACAGGGCTATGTGGTGGAGGCCTCGCGCGGGGGACACTGAGGGCATTTGTGTAAGGGGTGCCACTCTTGTCGCTGCTCAGGCTTCTGGTGAACAGGTGCCAGGAAATCCCACAGCCCGCTCCAATGACAGTGACGCTTGCTGAATGGCCAAAGGGCAAGGCTTGGGAGCAGGCAGAGAGGTGTTTCTGAAAGTGTGAGCCGTCATAGAAGAGTCACCTGCACACTAATCTAATACATTCCTGGGCTCAATCCCAGGCCTGCTGAGTGAGACACTTTGGAAAACTGTTATTTTAACAAGCGTCTCCAGTGACTCTTAGAAAAGTTTCACAGGAGCACAGAAATATTCGAAAAGCTGTGCAGTCGGGAAGACCTGGGTCAAATCTGAGTACCACGACCTTGCTGCTGTGTGACACTGGGCAGGTTTACTTAACTTCTCTGAACCCGTTTACTCTGTTTACATAAATATGGAGCATAACCACTGCAGTGTTGCTGGGAGGGAGAAAGGCACTCAGCTACAGAGGTAGCATCCATGGCTTCATCCAAGCCATGAGTGCCTGTGTCTAAGGCATTCATGAATGCCTGCCTCTAAGAGGCAAGAACCACTATGACCCTCTTCTTTTAGGGGAACAATCTGCCACTAAGAGGGAATAGGGCTTCCTAGGGTCTCCCCATGCATGATGGAAGCCAGATACCGCTAATGTTCTATTCAGAAGCCCATCTCAGTCCCTGTACCAGGGTCAAGCAAGGTGAGGCAGGAGGTAAGGATGGGCTGAGCTTTGGAGGAAAGCTAAGATGACCAACCTTTCTCAGGGACAGGGCCTTGAGGTGGTCCAGGCTGCTGCACACAGCTCCAAGATGGATCTACCAAGGGGCTCTCTTGGGGTGGAGAGCATAAAGGCTGAAAAGGCTGCAGGCCTCTGGACAGGCCCGCCCGAGACTCTAAAACTCAGGGAGGGAAGAGCAGGAGAGGTCCATCGCAGGGTCACCCCAGTACTGCCTGTAGCAGGGCTCACAAACCCCCCACAGCCTCTTTCCCTGAGGAAGCAAGTTAAGATGAAAAAAATTAGGCAGGCAGCTATCGGGCGGTGCCTGGCTGGCGGCTCATGGCTCACAGTGGAGGATGGACACTGCTGTTATTTTCCCTGCCCTGGTACCTGAGCTGTGCCAGGCACATCGGGACTTGGCGGCAGTTTCACTTTGCTGCTGTCCCGAGCCGAGCTGTTATCAGACCGAGCTCTACTGTCCGGTGCCGGCTGTTCCCAGACCACTGTGCCCGGCCGAGGACTGAGGCAGGGACTTGGTGCCGGCTGTTCCCAGACCACTGTGCCCGGCCGAGGACTGAGGCGGGGACTTCAGGCCAGGGGGCCAGGCTGGCTTTCCCTGCCTTTCACTTCAGATGGGGGCGGCTGCGGATGGGGATGTCCAGCGGCCGTCGGTTTCTAGCCCTGGGATCATTCTGGCTCCGACACGGAGTGACAGGGGATTCCCCACGCGTCCCCGTATCCAGGGCGTCCCTTTAGCCGCGGCCGGGGCGCAGAGGGGCCTTAGCGGCGCTGTGGCTTCGGCTGGCACCAGGTCCCGCGCAGCGGGGCCCTCCACCCTGAGTGGAGCTGCCCTCCAAGCACCCAGCCCCTGCCAATCACCGCGCCCAACACCGAGTGACAGGGGATTCCCCACGCGTCCCCGTATCCAGGGCGTCCCTTTAGCCGCGGCCGGGGCGCAGAGGGGCCTTAGCGGCGCTGTGGCTTCGG
>NW_012102332.1:660436-688803 GCF_000951045.1 Mandrillus leucophaeus
GCCCTCGCTCCGCGCCCGGACTGGGCCACGCCGGATAGCGGGAAACAAAAAAAGCCCGAGCTGGAAACTTCAGAGAGGTTTAGTTTCGTTTCCCAGAAGCACCAGTCCGGTCCCAAAACACTGCAAACGCGCGCTGGCTGCAGCAGGAGAGAGGAAACCGCGAAGCGCGAGAAAAGGCGCCGCCGTCCCCAAGCAGCCCGCGCGCCCTTCCAGGGGCCAGATCTGCTTCATCCTGGACGGCGAAACGACCTGGGAGACCCCGGTTAGGACCCTACTCCGGGGATCAACTGGAATCAGAATCCAAAGGAGCCATGGCATCCAGTGCTCCAATTTTTAGAATCTTTTTTACGGAGGACCTCCGTTCCTAGAGAGCCCTGGGAAGGGCGATTCCGCGTTGCCTCTGAGACCTTCTTCCCTACCCCCCTGCCCAGCCCCCACCACCACTTTCAGATTCCGTTCTTGGGTGAACTAGACAGTTTCCTTTCCACCATCATCATCACTGTCCTTCCTCTCCTAAATTCTTTTTCTTTTTTCTGTTCTTTTTTTCGTGGAAAGGAGAAATATATCGCTATAGCAAAGATAGGATTTGGTTTGCAGGTATTTGAGTCTCTATTTCCCTCCCTGGGAAATCATGAGGACCGAAACGCTCCTTGTGCGCTGTAGCTCTGAGGTGGCTGTCATGGCCCAGACGGCGGGGGAGGCGAGGATGGTTGTGGGGAAAAGAGGGGAGGGTCAGGAGTGTGTCCCAGAAGTGTGGGGCGAAGGGCTTCCGTCCGTATCATGGGGCATCCGAGAGGGGGCAGGAGAATAAGCTCCGCGTGGAAAAAGGAGCTGGGAGTCCCCCATGTCCGCAGTGAGACCCCACAGATGTCCCACGGCTATGACTGTTTGCCTCCCACTCAAGAAGTACAGAGATGAGAAGCAGTTATTTCTTGCCCAGGAGGCCGTGGCTGGAGGGTTGGCCCTGGTCCCAGGCTCTTCCTGGGGGTGCCTGCTAACAAGGCCCTGCCCTGGATGGACTCAAATCACTTAAGTCTTCCCCAGGACCCTGGCTTGGGGAGGCCCTCTTCTCCCGCACCCTGGCTTACCCGGGTCCAGTTATGACATTCTTACAGTTACCCAGTTTTGCCACCATCCACAATGTTCCCCAGTGTTAGAAGGTAGAGTGGTGACAGGTATGAAGAAAATAATCCCGTCCCCCAGTCACAGGGGTGTGCTTTTAAGATGTAGAGGCCCAGATCAGGGAAGAGTTTGGCTGAAATCTGCATTGTCAGGGAAAGGAGTCAGGTCTCACAGTCAATCAGCAGCAACCCAAACGGAGCATCAACTGTGAATGAAGGCCCACAGCACCCGCAGCCTCGCAGCCTCACATCTCATGGCTCCCTGTTTTCCTCTAGCAGCCCACCCGGTGACCCCCGAGGCCTTCGGCCTCCCTGTACTTCCACAGTGGCCTCCTGTCTTCACAGGCATCCCCTGTGGACCCTTGGCCCAAACCCTCCAGGGGTGTCGGCGCCTCCCAGACTGCTAGCTTCAGCCAGTCCACACTGTTGCCAAAGTAATTACCGCCTCATTCCATTTGCTTACCCTGGAGCTTCCAGGAGTATCCTGGTGCTTACAAAGCCAAATGCTGATTCCTCAGGCAGAGGTCCCTTGAGGCCCTGAGGGGAACTGGCACCAACTTGCTGATTTTCTTCAGCCCCTCCCTGGTTCAGATCCAGCCCCAAGGCAAGAGGTCTCCTTATCCTTCTCAGAACAGTCCTTGCTCATCCCATCCACATTCCACCCTAAGGTTCCCAGATTCTGTGAGTCACAATGGTCCCCAAGTCTGGAATATTCTTCCACCTGCTCTTCCCCAGTCCAAAGTCAGGATTTCCAGGAGTGCCTAGCTCAGCTGCTCACCTCCGGAAAGGTCTCCACGCTGTGTGATCCAGGGAAACTTGGAGGGGTTTTGAGCTCAGGTGTCTTCTGCCAGCTGGACTCTAAGACCCTGGCCTGTCGGGACGAGGACAAGGCTCTGATGTGGTCTGGTCAACTCAGGGCTGGCCATCTGCACCGCAGGTCTCTAACAAGGGCTTGCCGTAGGCCCTGCGAACCATTGTAACTGTCCTTGTTTGGCAAATACCTACTCATCACCTGCCTTATGCTCAGCAATGTTCCAGGCACAGGAATTCATCGGAGGGCTAGGGAAGACAAGACGTTGTCATGGAGCTGCAGCAACCGAACAAGAAACCATGACACCCCAGTGGAGGGCTTAGGGAGGGCGTTTCCAAAGAGGGGCATTGAAGTTGAAACCTGAATGGGACAAGATCAGGTGCAAGAAGCTTCCAGACAGAGGGGGAAGCTCTGTCAAAAAGGCCCCAAAGAAGGAGAAATCGCCATATGTTTAAGAAACAGGTGGGGCCGCTGCCTCACACTCATTCCAAAACCTTCAACCCACAGCTTCTGCTTTAGGCGATGGGGACACCTGGGAAATACAGCAAGTCTCTGCTCCCCAGAACACTAAGTCCTCACCTGGGAATACCAACAAAGACGGCTCAGAAACTGAAGGGACACTTGAAACCAGGGCTGGGAGGGGTGGGCTCCTGCTCCTGTCAATAGGGTGGTCCGAGGAGGCTTCCCCGCAACATGAGCGGAGGCCTGGGGGCACAAGCCGTGCAGGCATCTAGGGAAAAAATGGCAAGCGTGGGGCGGGGTGGGGGTGTGTTCAGGGATTTCAGGCTCAGCAGGGAAGCCGGGGTGGCTGGAGCTGAGTGGGAGATTGGAGACGTGGCCTCGAGTGGGGTCACGTGGGGCCTTTTGGATCCTGGTGAGGATTTTAGCTTTTGAGCGAGAGCGAAAGCCTTGGGAGGATTTTGAGCAGAGGCATCAAGTGGCTTTACCTAGGTTTCCAGAGATCACCCCTGCTGCATTGTAAATAGAATGTAGAGGGCCAGAGCAGAAGAAGGGAGACGTCTTGGCGAGCGGTCACTGCAGTGATCCTGCAAAGGCGCTGAGGCTCAGGCTGGGTGGCCATGGTGGAGGTGGGACATGGCCTCAGAGCATGCGGGACATGCTGTTGGACTGGTTGTGAGATGTGCCAGAAAGGAGGTGAGGGTGGCCCAGCAGCTAAAAACCCAAGTTTCATCTACTGAGCTGGGAAGATAGAGGATGAGGCAGAACTGGACGTGCTCACCAGCCCTCAGGAGCAGGAGTCATGCTGGCAGTGGTGCAGGAATCTGACGTCAGGGGAGAAGCTTAGCTGGAGATGTAGTCTGGGGTCAAGAGCAGGTCTGGGTGCAGGAAAGGGTAGTCATAAGGAACAGCGGAGTGGCTAGCGTTTGGGGCTTCACTGGCCTTTGGAAGGAACAAGTCTCTAGATTTGCTCCAAGTGCAATAGGAAGCCAGGGGCTGCCCCAAGCAGAGAGGCATGAGATGAGAGGATCTTATATTCTCTTTTAATAGATAGAACATCGATTCAGAGCACAGCTGGAGCAGGAGAGGTGTAAATTAAGAGGTGGCTTAGACCTGGCAGTGGATAGACACACATAGACAAATTGGAAGTACGTCTTCCAAGTAGAGCTAATGTGACTGGCCAATAGGTTGGATGTTTCAGTGAGGAAAATAAATGAACAGGTTTAAGGAGAAAATGCAAGCTCAGCATCAGCCATGTTAAGTGTGAGACGGCAAGTGGGCAGTGGCATATCGAAGACTCAGACATGACAGCAAAGGTCTGCACTGGTGACACAGCTGTGGGGGATGCTGGGAGACACCTGCGGTTTAGAGCTATGTGATGAGATCGCACCCAGATGCACCAGATGCGCACAGGGCATAAACAGAGCATAGAGAAGACACTCTGGGTGTTACTTTCCAACTAAGAACTGAATGAGACAATCATCAAGATTGTTTCCAGTTTTCAGGTACCAAGAAGCAGTACCTCTAATGGCTGGTGAAATAAGTAATTATGCAATAAGAATCACAGTCTAAAACATTTTAACCTGACAGCATTGTTTAATATTTACTCTAGTGATTGCCCTTACAAATAGGCATAACAGATTCTGACATTTTTAAATTTTTCATTTTAAATGTTTTTAATTTTTTGGCTGGGCATGGTGGTCCATTCCTGTAATCCCAGCACTTTGGGAGGCTGAGGTGGGTGGATTACTTGAGGTCAGGAGTTCAAGACCAGCCTGGCCAACATGGTGAAACCTCGTCTCTTCTAAAAATACAAAAATTAGCCTGGCATGGTGATGCACACCTGTAATTCCAGTCACTTGGGAGGCCTAGGAAGGAGAATTGCTTGAACCAGGGAGGTGGAGGTTGCAGTGAGCCGAGATTGCACCACTGCACTCCAGCCTGGGTGAGAGAGCAAGACTTCATCTCAAAAATAAATAAATGAATAATTTCCATTTTTAATTTTTAGAAAGAGGCAGAGTCTCCCTATGTTGCCAGGGTGGCCTCAAACTCCTGGGTTCAAGCAATCCTCCTGCCTGGGTCCAGCCAGATTCTGAAATTTGTAATATGAAAAAGCAGGCACAGATGCTATCTATTAATTAATTAATATGACCTCTGCATCACCCAAAAAGTTCCAAAATACAGAGCTGTGGAATTTTAGATAAAAGTAATTGACTAATGATTGAATAAGCCCATCTCCGCTAAAAATACAAAATTAGCCGGGTGTGGTGGCGCATGCCTGTAAACCCAGCTACTCAGGAGGCTAAGGCAAGAGAATCGCTTGAACCAGGGAGGTGGAGGTTGCGGTGAGCCAAGGTTGCACCATTGCACTCTTGCACTCCAGCCTGGGCAACAAGAGTGAAACTCCGTCAAAAAAAAAAAAAAAAAAAAAAAAAAGCTAGAGAGATAAGCAAAGATTTATATATTTTATTTTTAAGCTTTTCCTTACCCCACATACCATTGTTTCTAAGGAATTCATATTTTGAAATGCCTGCCTGAGATAATTTGTTCTCCCTTTTTCCAAACTAAATTTCCTTTAAAAAGACACGATATTTTCCAGCGGCATCCATGTCCCTACAAAGGACACAAACTCATTCTTTTTTATGGCTGCATGGTATTCCATGGTGTATATGAAACCATCATTCTCAGCAAACTGTCTCAAGAACGGAAAACCAAACACCGCATGTTCTCACTCATAGGTGGGAATTGAACAATGAGATCACTTGGACACAGGAAGGGGAACCTCACACACTGGGGCCTATTGTGGGGAGCGGGGAGCGGGGAGGGATAGCATTAGGAGATACACCTAATGTAAATGACGAGTTAATGGGTGAAGCACACCAACATGGCACATGTATACATATGTAACAAACCTGCATGTTGTGCACAAGTACACTAGAACTTAAAGTATAATTTAAAAAAGAACAACAACAAAAAGATATTTTTCAAAAAGATAAATGTACAGTTGTGCTGAGGAACTGGGGAAGAGCACCTTCAGAAGACGAAAAGATATCTCAGAAGATATTGAGGGATATCAGGAATATGTAAAACTGATGAACGCATCAGCGGGAAAGTCTAACACATAGAAGAAAATGTATCGTCAATGCACCGTGGCCCACGCCTGTAATCCCAGCACTTTGGGAGGCCGAGGCGGGCGAATCACAAGGTCAGGAGTTCCAGACCAACCTGGCCAACATGGGGAAACCCCGTCTCTACTACAAATACAAAAAATTAGCTGGGCATGGTGGCAGGTGTCTGTAGTCCCAGGTACTCAGGAGGCTGAGGCAGGAGAATGGTGTGAACCTGGGAGGTGGAACTTGCAGTAAGCCGAGATCATGCCACTGCACTCCAGCCCGGGAGACAGTGCGAGACTCTGCCTCAAAAAGAAAAAAAAAAAAAAGAAAAAAGAAAACACATTACAGAGTTAAGTAGACAAGGATGCTTTTTTTTAAAAAGTGAGTTTTTCCAGTAGATCCTTTGAGAAGGCTCAAAATCAGAGAAAGCAGGCTGTTCTAGGATGAGGCGCAGTTGGGAGAATGGCGAGGCCGCTATGTTGCTACATCCCGGATGCCACTCCAAGTCCCACGCTGGTCATTTCAAGTGGTTGCTCTTAAGACCGGCCGCTCGTTAATGTTACCTGATGAGCTTCTAATGCCCAAGCAATGCCCAAGCCTCGCTCCAGACTCCGTACACATGGGGACCTGGCCCCAGCACCCAAATTTTTTAAAAGCTGCTTGCGTGATTCCAATTGCAGCCGGGTTTAAGGACCTCTGGTCTCTGTCTGCCATGATACGCATGAATGTATATTATAGTCAAGAGTCACTGGATTGTTTTAGAACAACTGGTAGCATGAAAGAAAAAAGCAAACTTCACCCAAGTGAATTCCCCCTCTCTGAGAAAAAAGAGCCAATGCAGAACACAGACAATAATATTAGAAATCACCATTACTGTCCTTAGATATCCAGCAGACCAGCCCATCCATAAAATTGTCATGGAAAAGAAGTAAATGAGGAACAGCCAAAAAGTCTTGGAAGTAGAAAGCATAGCAGGTAACAAATTTAAAAAACACACACACACAAAGTGGCAACATTAACAATCTAGATGATCATATCGGGGAATTCTTTCAGAATATAGGGCATAAAATAAAGAAACGAAAATATATAGAAGAGGCTGGCAAAAATGAGAGGGTGGATCCAGAAAAATGCCTCTTGCTTCTGCCTGTGCTAATAGCAGACCAAGAAAATTGGGATAACCCTTCAGGAGACATCTAGGAAAGATGGACAAAATGCTTACAAAAAATATATTTTAAAGCCATGGGGAACTAACAGGGCAACTAAGATGATGAAACCAAGACCCGGCAGAAGGAAGACACCAGAGAGCTGAGCCCAGCGGGGGTTGCAACTCTCCAGGCACCTCTTCCTACACCACCCACCCAGGGCTCCACATCCACTTCCAGGCAAGCAAAGACTCAGAGAGACAACACTTGTGCTTGTGTGCTGAAAGAAAAAGTATTTACCTTGATATCACGATCATGTATTTATATAATAAAATATAAATTAATAAGGAATAAGCATATATTTTGAATAGATTAACAATCTCCAGAAGATCTTGAACGGGTCCTCAGAGTCTCATCCTCCAAAACCACGCAATGAAGAACATTTGACAAAGTTTACAAAATGGTTTATTCCTCAATTTTATTTATAACGTAGTACAGAAAGACATTGAAACCCTCTCAATTGATTCTGCAAGGTTAACAAAACCTGCTGTTAACACTGGATAGCATAATTGCAAGGGAAAATAGTTTATTTGTAGTTTTCTTTTTTATTCTATAGTAATATTTATAGGTATAAAGGCCAAATCTATCACTATTTGCAACTTTGTGAGGTTTTTTTTTTTTTTTTTTTTGAGACAAGATCTGGCTTTGTCATCCAGGCTGGAGTGCAGAGGCGCAATTATGGCTCACTGCAGCCTTGACCTTGTGGGCTCGAGTGGTTCTCCCACCTCAGCCCTCCAAGTAGCTGGGACTACAGGCATGCCACCACGCCCAGGTAATAAACTGTGGTTTTATCAGGGAAGTGGTTAGTAATGAGGCTAACTATATGATAAAGATGTACAAATCAGTAAGTTACTCCCATGCAAGCAACAGGCAATTAGAAAATGCAATAAATGAACAAAATGGTCTCTTTTTTAGAATAAAATATTTAAGGAAAAATAACAAAAACCAGTTCAAGATGTTTGCAAATAAGTATAGCAAACAACAGCAGCAGTAATATTTGGCCTGTGTGGCACATGTAACACCAGCCAGGCATGTGCTTTTCATTTTAGTCATTTTCTCCACCCTACTGGCCATTCGTTGAGGCAGAAGAATGTTTATCCCAATATTATAGATGAGAAGTATGTTGTCACATGACTAGTCAACTTAAAATTTTACTGAATGTGATAAAGATCCCAATAGTATCTATAAAATATGCCATGTCCCTAAATGGAACTCTGAAAGTAATCAGTTCATTTTATACATTTTCCAAACTAATATTCCAGCTGGATTTATTTTTTCAACTCAAGAAATTAACTATAAAATAGCTGTATTAGTCAGGATTCTCCAGATAAACAGAAAGAAGATAGATATTAATAGATAGAAAGATAGAAATAATAGATAGATGACAGATAGATAGACAGATAGATAGATGGATAGATAGAAGGATAGACAGATGATAGATGGATGGATAGATAGAAATGATAGGTAGATGGATGGATAGATTAGATAGATGGATAGATAGATAGATAGATAGATAGATAGATAGATAGATATTTAAATGGACGGATAGATATGATAGATGATAGATGGATGGATGATAGAGATGATAGATTAGATAAATAGATAACAGATAGGTAAATAGATAAATGATAGGTAGATAGATGATTGATTGATGGATAGAGACGATAGGTAGATGGATGGATAGATTAGATAGATTAGATAGATAGATAGATAGATAGATATTTAAATGGATGGATAGATATGATAGATGATGGATGGATGATAGAGACAATAGATGATAGATTAGGTAGATAGATAACAGATAAATAAATGATAGGTAGATAGAGGATAGATAGATAGATAGATAGAATAGATAGGTAGATGATGATGGATAGAGATGATAGATGGATGGATGGATGGACAAATGGATGGATGGATGAGAGGGGACTGACTGTGGGAATTGGCTACAAGGATTATGGAGACTGAGAAGTCCCATGATGTGTCCTCTGGAGAATGAAGGAAGCCAGCGGTGTGGCTCAGTCCAAGTACTGAGGTCTGAGAGCCAGGGAAGCTGAAGGTGTAGCTCTCAGCCCAAGGTCAAAGGCCTGAGAACCCGGTGGGCCACTGCTGTAAGTCTTGGTGTGTGAAGGCTAGAGAACCTGGAGTGCTGATGTCCAGGGCAGGAGAAGATGGATGGCCCACTTCAGAAGAGAAGGTGATTCGCCTTTCCTCTGCCTTCTTGTTCTATCCAGGCCCTCAGCTGATTGGATGGTGCCTGCCCACATCAGATGAGGGCAGATCTTTCTTGCTCAGTCTGTTGATTCAACTGCTAGTCTCTTCTGGAAACACCCTCACTAAACAGACCCAGAAATTGCATGAGCATCATGGTTCATGCCTGTAATCCCAGCACTTTGGGAGGTCAAGGCAGGAGGATGGCTTGAGCCCAGGAGTTTGAGACCAGCCTGGACATTTTAGCGAGACTCATCTTCACAAAAAGTAAACAAATTATCCAGGTGTGGTGCCATGCACCTGTGGTCCAGGCTACTCAGGAGGCTGAGGCAGGAGGATCACTTGAGCTCAGGAGTTTGAGGTCATAGTGAGTCATGATTGCACCACTGCACTGGAGCCCGAGTGACAGAGTGAGACCTTATCTCAAAAATCATAAAACATAACATAATATATAAAAATAAAATAGAAATAATGCCTTTCCAGCTATCCGGATATCCCTTAATCTAGTCAAATTAACATTTAAAATTAATCTTCACAAATCTACCCCTTGTCAGTTTAGCACCCATATGCATTTCCTTAAACCATCCCTTCTCCAGAAGAGGAGGTAGAGTCCTTGAGTAATGTTTACTCTTCTCCTGATAACCATGTATGTATGTATGTATGTATATACGTATGTACGTTTATAGAAACAGGGTCTCACTATGTTGCCCATGCTGGTCTTGAACTGCTGGGCTCAAGAGATCTTCCTGTCTCAGGCTCCTAAAGTGCTGGGATTACAGGCATGAGCCATTGGGCCCAGTCAATATCCCATAATTTAAATAGTATTATGTAAAATTAGCAATACTTAAATATTGATACACAGTCAAAATATTTTTTCTTCTTAATAGAGATAGGGGTCTCTCTAGGTTGCCCAGGCTGGTTTCAAACTCCTAACCTCAAGCCATTCACCTGCCTCCATCTCCCAATGTGTTAGGATTACAGATGTGAGTCAAGGCACCTGGCTCAATATATCTTATAGTTACATGATAAGGGAATAAGAGAGGAAAGAAAACAAAGGTATGTCATTTGCTTGATATATTTATATATACACACAAACATGTTCTTCTTTTTTTTTTTGAGACAGGGACTCACACTGATGCCCAGGCTGGTGTGCAGTGTCATGATCTCAGCTCACTGCAGTCTTGACTTCCTGGGCTTAGTACAGATGGTGTCTCACTATGTTGTGTTATACACGACAACATGGAGAAATCTGGGAAACATTATGTTGGATGTAGGTCCCAGATGACCACGTGCAGTACAATACTATTTTTGCATAGCACTAATACTACTAGCAATACGAAGCACAATATTGTTAAGCATACTTATGAATGTGATAAAGTAGTTTCTTGTAAAACTAAACATGTGCTTACCGTACAACTCAGCAATTGTACTTGTAGGCATTCATCCTAGAGAAATTAAAACACATTCACACAAAACTTGTACGTAAATGTTTATAGCAGCTCTATTCATAATAGAACTGGAAACAAGTTAAATGCCTCCAACAGGTGAAAGGATAAAAAATTATGGTGCATCCACACTGTGGAATTAACTACTCAACAATAAAAAGACACGGTCTATTGAGGCACACAACTTGGATGGATCTTGAGAGACTTGTGCTGAGTGAAGAAAGCCAATCTCTAAAGTCTGCATATCATACAATTCCATTAATGTAGCATTCTTTTTATTTTCTGTTTTTTTGAGACAGGGTTTCACTCTGTCGCATGGAGGGGAGTGCAGTGGAGTGACCTCAGCTCACTGCAGCCTCGACTTCCTAGGCTCAACTGATCCTCCCGCCTCAGGCTCCCGAGTAACTGGGACTACAGATACAAACCACCACGCCCCGCTAATTTTTGTATTTTTTGTAGAAACAGGATCTTGCCATGTTACCCAGGCTTTTCTCAAACTCCTGGGCTCAAGTGATCTGCCTGCCTTGGCCTCTCAAAGTGCTGGGATTACAGGCATGAGCCACAGTGCCTGGCCTAATGTAGCATTCTTGAAACAGCAAAACAACAGAGATGGAGGGTAAAGTAGTTGGTGGTGCCAATTTTCACAAAGTGGGGAGAGAGGGAGATGGCTGTGGCTGTAAAGGGTGGTGGAAAAGATCCCTATATGGACTCCTGTATTGAATCTGAGTGGGGTTCACAGGAAAAATTGCATAGAACTAAATATACATACACACACAGTACATGGTGAAACCTAAGTTGATTATTTTATTAATTTTAATGATTAACACATTTTGATATAAAATATATTATTTAACTATAATTATTTAAATATATTAACATTATATTGTAAATATTACTTGAAAAATCATTATTTTAATTTTGTTAATGTTAATTTTCTCATTGTAATATATTTGCATAGTCATTTGCTTTATAACTAGCATATATCTAACACATATATTATATGATATTATACGTATATAGATATGTTATCGATATAGACATATGTATATATACACATATATATAATATATGTATATTTATATATACATGTATCTAACATATAATAATGCTTGTATTCCAAATGATGTATCTTAAAGGTGGGCCGCACACACACACACATACACCCACACACACACAGAAGCAATGTAAATTCCACTATCAAAATATAATCATGAGAGAGAGAGATCTACTCTGTCAATTAAAGATACTATTTCTGGTGGCTTTCACGCAGGAATGCACACCAGGGACAAAAATAAGAACTCAGCAACATTTCTGTGTGTATGGAAATTTAGTCTGTGATGAAACGTGGAGTTTGAAATCAATGGAGTGAACAAAGTACTGTATAGTATATGGCATTGAAAATATGGACAATTTGGGTGGAAAAGTCAAATCCTTATTTCACATCATAAACTAAAATTAAACCTAGGGTGTTTATTATTAAAACATTTTAACAAGGGGAAATACCAGAGAAGTATGTGTTATATTTGTGTTAGAGGGGGAAGATTTTTCTAAACAAGGACAAAACCCAGAAGCCACAAACAGCAAATGAACGACATAAAAACGTCCTATTTCTGTGGCATGAAAGCCTAACATATTATCATATTAAAGGTAAATAACATTTGAAAATTCTTTTTGCTTTTATTTCTTCTCCCTTTTTTTTTTTTTTTTTTTGAGGCAGGATCCCACTCTGTTGCCCAGGCCAGGGTGCAGTGGTGTAATCTCAGCTCACGGCAGCCTCAACCTCCTGGGTTCAACTGATCTTCCCAACTCAGCGTTCTGAGTAGCTGGAATTACAGGGGCATACCATCATGCCTGGCTAATTCCTGCGTGAAAGCCATCAGAAGTAATATCTTTAATTGACACAGTAGATCTCTCTCTCATGATTATATTTTGATAGTGGAATTTAAATTGTGTGTGTGTGTGTGTGTGTGTGCGCGGCCCACCTTTAAGATATATCATTTGGAATACAAACATTATATGTTAGATATATGCTAGTTATAAAGCATATGAATATATAAATATATTACAATGAGAAAATTAACATTAATAAAATTAATAAATTAAAATAATCCTGATTTTTCAAATAATATTTATAATATACTAAATGTTGATATATTTAAATAATTATAGTCAAATAATATATTTTATATCAAAATTTATTTAAAATATAAACATATAATTAAATAGTAATTAATCATTAAAATTAATAAAATGACTTAGATTTCAACATTTACTATGTGTGTATGTATATTTAGTTCTATGTAATTTTTCCTGTGAACACCACTCAGATTCAATACAGGAGTCCATCATAGGGATCTCTTTTAGTTTTTTTAGTACAGACAGGATCTCACTATGCTGCCCAAGCTGGTCTTGAACTCCTGGGCTCAAACAATCCTCTCTCCTCAGTCTCCCACAGTGTTGGGATTATGGGCGTTTGCCACCTCACCTGGCCACAACATTTTAACAGAGAAAAGATAAGTCCATAGTATGTGTCCATTAAAATGTTTTAAAAATAATTGGCACATAATTGTACATGTTTATGGGGTACAGAAAAATGAGGTAGAATGGAATGTGCTGGCAAAGAAAGATGTCCACACATTCCTGAGTGAAGAAAGGAAGCTGGAAAAGGATAAGTGTGGCCACATGTTAGGCCCCATTTGTGGGATATGAACCAAGTGTGTAGAATACACTCCTGTATCGTTCACCAGGGCTGCTGTACAAAGCACCACCAACAAGATGGCATGAACAGAAACGAGGTGTCTCACAGGCCTGGAGGCCGAAAGTCTGAAATCCAGGCTCCAGTAGAGTTGGCTGGTTCTAAGTACTGGGAGGGAGACTCTATTCTTGGTCTCTCCCCTGTCTTCTGTGGTTTGCTGCTCATTTTTGGCATTTCTTGTCTTGCAGAGACATCACTGCAGTATCTTCCCCCATGGTCACATGGCATTCTCTCTCTCTCTCTCTCTCTCTCTGTGTGTGTGTGTGTGTGTGTGCGCACGCGCGCGTGCATGTATGTGTCCACATTCCCCCTTTTTGTAAGGACACCAGTCACATTGGATTAGGGCCCACCTGCTCCAGCATGACCTCATCGTAACTTAATGAATTACATAAGCAACAGCCCTATTTCCAAATAAAGTCACATTCTGAGATACTTGGGTTTAGGACTTCAACATATAAATTTGAGAAGGACATAGCTGAATCCATAGTAATCCCTAAGAAGCAAGACTGATTAAGTCATTTGTTGAGTCAGTGTTGCTATGACCAGCTGCAGGAGGATAGTGGATAGCAAGACAAGGAAGACAAAAGGGACATTCAATTTTATCTTATTGAATAATCAAATCATATTTGGACAAATAATATATTATTAGATGTATAAGATAGATGGAGACAGAGAAAGAGGGTGATAGCAAGAGACAGCAATGTGCTATTATATTTTACTGAAGAAGGAATTAAGAAAGGAAAGTGATTACCGATGAGAAGAGAGAAGATCCACTCTCCTGAGAAGGCCTGAGTCCTCTCATGATTGTTCTAAACCTCAACTCGTTCACGCAAATAACTATTTCACAAAGAGAATGCCATGAAGCACCCACTATGTGCCATGCTGTGTAATAACCCCCAGGAGTGCAACGATGCACACAGTCAGTGCTACTTCAGGTGTGGTCTGCAGACCGCTTGTGACTGCTTGTTAGGAAAGACACTCTCAGGGAAGGAAGCAAGGAAGCAGTGTGTGTGTTCGCTTTACGTTCTGAGAAGTTCCAGACAAGCAACAAACAGTGGTGGATATGCTGCCTCAGCCGTGCTAAACAGGGCTATGTCTCTGGCCTCTGGAGCCATGTTGAGCAGAGGAGACACGTGTGTTACAACAAAACATCACCCTCCCCAGCCACATTCAAGTGTTAAGTCTGAAATTTTCCCTTCACACCCTCTGTTGCCCCTTTAGGAGTCAAGAAGCCCATCCTTGTTTTAGAAAGACACAGATGCGTTCTGGGCCGTTGCCCGGGAAGGGATGTCTACCAGGGCAGTTCTGAGAAGGCTCAGCATCATATCTAGACACAGGAAAGGAATTCCCTGTCGGAAAGTTCAGGATGACAACTGCGGGCAGCAAGCCAAGGAAAAAGGGCAGAACGCGGAGCAGCATTCGAGGCTCCAGTCAATTCCGGCCTGTCTGCAGGCACTGCCTGCCTCCACGGCTTTCAGGTGTCGCCCCCAGGAGCTACACAGGGTGAGGCTAGGCAGGTTTTCAGTGTCAGCTGTGGTCTCCTCAACAGCCCACAGGCCAGAGGCCCCGCCCAGGCCACCTCCTCCACTCTCCCTGCCGTGGGGTGGTCTTGGGTGGTCTCGCTCTCCCTCCCACTGCATTTCCATCTCTGCTGTAATATACCACCTCAGCCCTTCCTTTTTGATTCCCAAGGGTTCTGGAAGTCAGAGAACTGTTAATACTACCCAGAGAGGGCTGGGCGCGGTGGCTCACGCCCATAATCCCAGCACTTTGGGAGGCCGAGGCGGGTGGATCACGAGGTCAGGAGATCAAGACCATCCTTGCTAACATGGTGAAACCTCGTCTCTATTAAAAATACAAAAAATTAGCCGGGCATGGAGGTGGGTGCCTGTTGTCCCATCTACGAGGCAGGCTGAGACAGAAGAATGGTGTGAACCCGGGAGGCGGAGCTTGCAGTGAGCTAAGATCTCCTACTGCACTCCAGCCTGGGCAACAGAGCGAGACTCCATATCAAAAATAATAAATAATAAAAAATAATAATAATATACGCAGAGAGAGGTAGTCGAGAGGCCATCCTTGACTGGGTTGTAAAAGGAGAGTAGGAGCTTGCCACTCAGAAACAAGAAGGCGGCGCGGCAGAGAGAGTGGTGGAAGCAAAGCGTAAGATCACCAAGTATTTTTGCAAGAGTTTCAGTGTGTCTGGAATTTAGGTGTGGTAAGGAATAAGCACGGACGGAGGCAGTGGGCCAGGTAAAAGAGGCTCTTGTTTGAGTTATGTCAGTGTGTTAGTGCTGTATCCTAGATGTGGTGAGGCGTTACATGATTCTACCAACTTCCTTTGCTCTTCAGCTACCCAAACATAATTTTACACCTATTATCTGACAAGTTCTAGATCCTAAATGCTTTCCCCATCTGGCTGCAGATAATCTAGACATGAAACATGTTTGCTTCGTTAGAGGCAGTTAGAATAAAGAGAAATGGCTTCCATACCACAAAGGCAACTTTGATGCAACTTTGAGCGTGGGTGCCGTGGCTCATGCCTATAATCCCAGCACTCTGGGAGGCTGAGGCAGGAGGATCACTTGAGGCCAGGAATTCAGAACCAGCCTAGGCAACAGAGGGAGAATCTGTATCTACAAAAAAATTTTAAAAACAAAGAGACTAGCTAGGCATGGTGGCACACATCTGTAGTCCAGCTTCTTAGGCTGAGGCAGGAGAATTCCCTGAGCCCAGGAGTTGCAGGCTGCAGTGAGCTATGATTATTTCACTGTACTCCAGCCTGGGAAATAGAGCAAGAGTCTGTCTCTATAAGAAAAAAGTAACTTTGAGTAAAAGTAATGCACATATATTATATACTTTAGCTACTCATGTAGAAAACTGAATATTTCATGCTCTTTTTCTTTTGTCCGTAGTTATGATCTTCTGGCTTGGCTGAAACTTTTAACTTTTTTTTTTGAAATAAAACTTGGGTTACAAAGGATTATAAATCATTCTACTATAAAGATGCATGCACACATATGTTTACTGCAGCACTATTTATAATAGCAAAGACATGGAACCAACCCAAATGCCCATTAATGATAGACTGGATAAAGAAAATGTGGCACATATACACCATGGAATACTATGCAGTCATAAAAACGAATGAGTTCATGTCCTTTGCAGGAACATGGATAAAGCTGGAAACCATCATTCTCAGCAAACTAACACAGGAACAGAAAACCAAACACCACATGTTCTCACTCATGAATGGGAGTTGAACAATGAGAATACATGGACACAGGGAGGGAACATCATACACCAGGGCCTGTTGTGGGGTAGAGGTCAAGGGGAGGGAGGGTATTAGGATGAATACCTAATGCATGCAGGGCTTAAAACCTAGATGATGGGTTGATAAGTGCAGCAAACCACTATGGCACATGTTCATCTATGTAACAAACCTGCACATTCTGCACATGTATCCCAGAACTTAAAGTAAAAAAAAAAAAGAACCTTAGGCTATATTTTCCAGTAGAATTGAGAGGGCTTTTTTTGTTTTTTGTTTGTTTGTTTGTTTTTTGAGACAGAGTCTTGCTCAGTCACCCAGGCTGGAGTGCAATGGCGCGATCTCGGCTCACTGCAACCTCTGCCTCCTGGGTTCAAGCAATTCTCCTGCCTCAGCTTCCCAAGTAGCTGAGATTACAGGCAGAATTGAGAGTTTCAGTTAAAAAAAAGTGAAAGTTTAGATTTAGCATTTTTATTATTAGAATGACGACTCTGGCAAGTGCAATAATTAATAAGCTCCAAGGAAATGAGAGGGCTGCAGAAGACAAAAATAAAAAAACATAGGTACAGACTGGAGTAAATCGTGCATTTTTAAACTGTTTCTTTTATTAACATTACACATCTATTTCTCAGCTGTGTCTACCAAATGCACTTAGATCCCAGCATCCAGGCACTCTGCTGGCGTGACGGAAGGTAGTGTAGCAGCACCGCCAGCAGACAGCATCCGGGGACTCTGCTGGCGTGGCGGAAGGTAGTGTAGCAGCAACGCCAGCAGAAGACATGTCCATGGCTCTGCTTTCCTCAAAATGAATTTTTTGAAAACCAAGCTACTTAAAAATCTGTTTCCTTACTTCATATTTGTTGAAGTGTTTTTTTGTTTGTTCTAAAAGTTGGACAACATGTTGTAAAATATAACCAGTATATGATGATGTTTGTAAATCATTAAAGTACAAATTTAAAAAGACAATGAAACTCTTGGCAATTTACTTTCATTTCTTGCCATATGATGGAGTCACTGATACCAGACTAACCTTTCCACCATCGACAACTATAAATATGGGCAAAATAGATGAGACATTTTGTTTCTTTGAGACAGGGTTTCACTCTGCAGCTCGGGCTGGAGTTCAGTGGTTACGATCACAGCTCACTGCAGCCTTGACTTCCGGGGCTCAAGTGATCCTCCCACCTCAGCTTCCAGAGTAGCTGGGACTACAGGTATGTGCTGCATAGCCACCTAATTTATTTATTTACTTTATAGAGATGAGTTCTCACTATGCTGTCCAGGCTGGTTTCCTGGCCTCAAGCAGTCCTCCTGTCTCAGCCTCCCAAAGTGCTGGGATTACAGGCATGAGCCATGGTGACCAGCCAAGGCAATTGTTTCTGAGCACCGGGCAACAGCAAGATTGAACTGTGATCCCTGAAAGAGGAGGAAAGTGTAGGGTGGGCACCAAAACTGCCTCTGTTTGCCACCTGAGGGCATTTTCCAAACTGCAGCTGGAGGCGAGAGGAAGTGGAATCCACCCAGAGCATGATCGATGGTCTCACTGCATAATAGAGGCCTTGCTTGGAGCTCAGGGTGGCAATTTGCAGGACAGGGTATCAGAAAGAATGGGAAACTGCGCAGAGAAGGAGTTTAAAAGTCCGCACAGTGTCCACTTAAGTGGCTAGATGCTAAGCTATGCTTATGTGTAGGTCAATTGCAAGAACTGGCAGTGAGCAGTTGCTAGATTGAACGGAAATTCCAGAGACTGTAGAGTGCGTGGAGAGCTGGGAGACACAGGAGTTCTGCCTTGCCAGAAACAGAATGCTGAACACTCTGAGTATTCAAGTGAGACCACAGCAAGGCCATGCCTGAGCGACAGGACTATATCAGTCAAAGAGTAAAGGCTACTCAGCCAGGGGCGATGGCTCATGCCGTAATCCCAGCACTTTGGGAGGCCAAGGCAGGGGGATCACCTGAGGTCAGGAGTTCGAGACCAGCCTGGCCAACATGATGAAACCCTGTCTCTACTGAAAATATAAAATTAGCCAGGCATAGTGGCACGTGCCTGTAATCCCAGCTACTTGGAAGGCTGAGGCAGGAGAATCACTTAAACCTGGGAGGCAGAGGTTGCAGTGAGTCAAGATCACGCCACTGCAATCCAACCTGGGCAACAGAGTGAGACTCCGCCTTAAAAAAAAAAAAAAAAAAAAAAAAAAAAAAAAAAAAAAAAAAAAAAAAAAAAAAAAAAGGAAGAAAGAAAGAGTAAGGGCTACTTTAGACCCACAATATCAATGTCAAAGTCCAGAAGCAAGCCTCAGCTGGATCAAGCTGAACCACCGGTACATTAACTGATGGCCAGAATAAAACACACAGATCTAAAAGAAGACCAAAAAGAAAAAGACTCTCAGCAACCTAGCATACATAATGGTCATAATAAATTTTTTTTTTATTTTTTTATTATTATTATACTTTAAGTTCTAGGGTACATGTGCATAACGTGCAGGTTTGTTACATATGTATACTTGTGCCATGTTGCTGTGCTGCACCCATCAACTCGTCAGCACCCATCAACTCGTCATTTATATCAGGTGGTCATAATAAATTTTAATAAAGGGGACATCAGTGGAAAAAGTAGAAACTGTAAAAAGAACTAAATGGATATTCTAGAACAGTAAAATGTATGAAATGAAGATTTCACTGGATGGACCTAACAGTAGATTGAAGATGATCAAAGCATACTCTGCTTACATTCATATAGATAAATGCAAATTATCCAATCTTAATATTAGGGAGAAAAAGTATGCAGAGATTCACTGATCTGTAGGACAATATTCAATAGTCTAACATATGGAGAGATGGAGTCTTAGAAGGAAAACAGAAAGAGAATGAGTCGGAAACATGTTTTGAGAAAATAATGGCCAAATATTTCCCAAATTTGGTTAAAATATAAGCTTCCATAAGCCTCCAAGAAGCTCAGAAAACTCCAGACAGGATAAATAAAACAAAAATACAACTAGGCCCAGTAGAGTCAAACTGCAAAAAATCAAAAGAGGAGAAAATCTTTAAAGTAGCCAGAGAAAACCAGACATGTTACATAGAGAGGAATGACATATAAACTCAGCTGCTTCTCATCAAAACCCATCAACCCATAATTCTATATCCAGGAAGAAATATCTGTCAAAAATCAATGTGAAATAGGACAGTTTAAGATAAACAAAGCTGAGAGAATTCACCACCAGCTGACCTGAATTAAAGGAGAAGCTAAAAGTTCTTTCAGGTGAAAAGAAGTGGAGAAAACTGGATATTGTAAATATAAAACAAAAAAGATACTGTATTATATTTAATTTCTTAATGTCTTTGAAAAGCAAACAATTGTTCAAGCAAAAATTATACCAATCTATTGTGAGGTTTCTAACTTATGCAAATTTAAAATATATGACACTGATAGCAAACAAGTGGAGGTTGAATGAAATTACACTCTCACTACAACGCTACAAAGTATAGTTATTAAAACAATAACAAGTTAACATAGTGGAGACTTCTAATACATTCAACAAATTAGATGTTACGGGATATTTCTTTGAAAAACAGAGTTCACCAAAACCAGTGCAAGATGAAGAGAAAATTTGAATAGCTCTATATCAGTTAAAGATATTAAATTCAAAATCTAAGTCCTAGGCCAGATGCAGTAGCTCACGCCTGTAATTCCAGCACTTTGGGAGGTCAAGGCTGTAGGATCACTTCAGCCCAGGATTTCAAGATTAGCCTGGGAAACATAGTGAGATCTCATCTCTCTTAAAAAAAAAAAAAAAAAATTAGCCGGGCATGGTGGTGAACACTTTTAGTCCCAGCTTCCTGGGAGGCTGAGGCAGGAGGACTGCTTGAGCCTGGGAGGTTGAGGTTGCAGTGAACCATGATTGTGTCACTGCACTCCAGCCTGGGCAACAGTCCAAATGTCCATTTCAAATTTAAAATGAATAAAAATAGAAATAAAAACAAAATCAAAGTCCTTCCCCTAAAGGAAACTCCAGGCCCAGGTGGTACAACTACACACACATTAGAATGGCTCAAGTGAAAAGGAATGATACCACCAAATATTGGCAAAGAATGTGAAGCAGCTGGAAGTCTCATGCATTGCAGGTGGAAGTGTAAAGCTGGTACTGAGGTGGGAGGCGGGACTTGACTCCAGAGGCGGGGCTCAGACTCAAGACCAGATTGAAGACTAGCGGAAACAGGCAACAGGCAAAACCACCTCTCCATAAGACATGCCCACCAGTGCCATGTCAGTTTACCATTGCCATGGCAACACCCAGACGTTACCACCACTTTCCATGACAATGACCTGACAACCCAGAAGTTACCATCCTTTCTAGAAATTTCTGCATAATCCACCCCTTGATTTGACTGTGATTAAAAGTGGGTATAGAATCACTGCAGAACCCCCCTGAGCTGTTACTCTGGGCACACTGCCTGTGGTTAGCCCTGCTTCACAAGGAGCAGTACCCCTGCTGCTGCTGCTGTGCACTGTGCTGCCATCAAAGTTGCTGCTTAACACTGCCAGGTCACCCTTGAACTCTTTCCTGGGTGAAGCCAAGAACCCTGCCAGGCTAAGCCCCAATTTGGGGGCTCGTCTGTCCGGCATCAGCACAACCACTCTGGAACTCTGTGTGGTAGTTTCTGTTTTAATGAAATATATTTATCTCTGATCAGCAATTCTAGTCCTAGTCATGTACTCTAGATAAATGAAAATGTATGTACATAAAAGGGTTGTTTATTGCAGCTTTATTCAAAATAGCCAAAAACTAGAAACCACTGCAATGTCTATTGACAGGTGAACAGATAAACAAAATGTGTTATTTCCATATGATAGACTATTATTCAATAATATTAAGGATACATTCAAGAACACAGATGAATCACAATGCATTAAGCTGAGTGAAAGAAGCCAGAAATAAAAGACTCCCTAATGTTTGATTCTACTTAGTTGAAGTTCACGGATAGGCAAAACTAATGTAGCTTGGAAAACAGCCTATAATGGTTGCCTCTGGTATTGAGGGGTGGAAGATGATTGGAAAGGGTCCTAAGGAAACTTTGTGGGGTTTTGTAATATTCTGTTAGCTGAATAGCATGCGTTACCTGGGTTTTTGCATTTCTTTTTACTTTTGTGTTTACCTTTAAGAAGGAAAGGTGTCAGTGGCTGGGGAAAGCATAAGGGATTTTCTGTAGTGTTGGCAGTGCTCTACTTCTTGGCATGACGGTATTTACTTTGTGGTAATCCTTTAACTACATTATGATGTGTGCATTTTCTCGAATGCGCAGTATGCTTTTATAATAAGTCAAAAATCAGAAGCCCTTTGGGCGACTTACTGTCCATATATGCTATCCTCCCACAGTGTAGTTACACGTGGCATCTGCACGGTCAGGCTCAGACACTCTTTAGCCACCCCTGAAACCTGTCTTCCATGCTTGATCAAATACTTCCTAATCCTGAGAGCTGTCAGGGTTCACTTGAATTCTCTGGCACGGTAGGAATCATTGTGCCTTTCCCAGAAGGAAACTGACCTAATTGGCTTAATGAAGCCAAGAACCTCTTATTCAACTGTCTTTTCTTTGGTTAACATGGTATTATTTATTTTAATTATGGACTATCACAGGGAAATTGCTGACTTATTCTAGCTCCATTAAGTGGACACACTAAGATGAACCAAAATACATATACAAAGCTCACAACCACCCCCCATGCCTGCCTCTGCTGCCTGCACTCAGTCTCTGTGGTCCTTGCACCTCCCCTTCCCAATTTGGCTCTGCTTCTTGGTTTGGCTTTAACAGTCTGCCTAGTGCATGCCTCTGTAGCTCCTAGGTCCTGATCTGAGAGAGTGTGCATCTGGCCGAGTGCTTTCAGAGGGAGCATGAGGAGCCTGCCCTGCCCTCTCTTGGCCCCTTATTGGGAGACGCCCTTTGGCTGTGATGGATATCCTTACTTTAATGCGGTTGCTGTACACAGCATATTGGATTCCACCTTATAATAATCTGTAGATCTGCGAGTCTGAGCAGTTGATGCCTAACTGCCACTGTCACTGCATTAGGCTGTCAGCTTTCTCAAAGACCTTTCCTAATGCACGGACATTCAAGTCAGTCTGTTTTTATTTTATTTTGTTATTACTTTTTAGAGACAGGGTCTCTCTCACCCCAGCCGGAGTGCAGTGGCATGACCATGGCTCACTCAAGCCTCCAACTCCTGGTCTCAAGCAATTCTCCTGCCTCAGCCTCCCAAAGTGCTGAGATTACTGGCATGTACTTTTTTGACACTTCTCCAGTTGTGTTTGGCAGCTTTCTTCTTCCAGACTGACTTATCTTCAGAACCTTCATCACCATCTGGTGTTATGGTCTATGTGTTGATACCATTTTTACATCACCCCAGCCTATTTGAATATGAGGTCCATGAGAGGGAAAGGAAAGAAATCGTGTTTACTTTGTCCACCAGTGCCTGCAACAATGCCTGGCGCATAGATTATCCATAAATATTTGAAAAATGAATACATGAGACAATTGGGAAAAGAAAATGAGAAACTGAGAAACATTTGGTGTGCACATATAATAATGATAATAATAACGATAATAATAATAGTAATAATACAGATGCTCCTTGGCTTACGATGCGATTACGTCACAATGAACTGGGGGTCAATGGAAAATATCTTAAGTAGAAAGTGCATGTGATGCATCTGACTTGCTGAATATCCTAGCTCAGCCTAACCCACCTCACCCATGTTCAAAGTGCGTACATTCACCTTCAGTTGGGCAAAGTCATCTCACACAAAGCTTATCTTATAATCAAGTGTTGAATATCTCAGATAATTTATTGAATATGGTTGAAAGTGAAAAACAGAGCAGTTGTGTGTGTTCTCCAGCTACCATTTCTTTCTTTTTTTTTTTTTTGTAAGACAAGGTCTTGCTCTGTGGCAGCCTTGACCTCCGAGACTCAAGCTATCTTCCTATCTTAGTCTCCCGAGCAACTGAGACCACAGGTGCCCGCTGCCACCATGCTTGGCTAATTTTTATATTTTTGGTAGAAATTAGGTTTCACCATGTTGCCCAGGCTGGTCTCGAACTCCTGGCCTCAAGGGATCCACCCCGCTCGGCCTCCCAGACTTGTGGGATTACAGACATGAACCACTATGCCTGGCCTCAAAGTACTGTTGCTATTGAGTGTGTATTACTTTCACACCACAGTAAGTTTGAAAAGTCTAAGTCAAACCATTGTACGTCAGGAACTGTCAGTTCATATAAAAAAGGTATATGATTTTGAGAAAAAGGGAGGCAGAGGAGTTGAGAAGAGAGGTTATAGGACTGATGAAAGATAGTGAAACCAATACAGCTATAACAAAACACTGAATCAAAGGGAACCAAGACTGTGGTGGGCAGAAGCCAGGAAGGGACTGGGCCAAGTGAGAGGGAAAGGAAAAGGGAGTTCCCTCTGCTCCTCCTCGCTCAGTCAGTCAGGCCTGTGGGTGCAGGGCAGGACACTAGGCCCCCTGCCGTGTAGAATGCTCTGTGTTGGTTTTCTCCTTTCCTCCTTCCCTGGACTCTGGCATCTTTGTCAAGTCTGGGATGAAGTGGGTGAGAGGAATGCCTTTTCCTCATGAGCTTCCCTGAGGCCTCTCTTTCTCCCCATGAAGTTTCAAAAGTCTATTTTGGAATGCAAAGGCTGAGAACTCCAACACTAGGTCTCCCCTCCTCTCCCAGCCAACATTCGAGAGCTGGTAAGACAAGACCTCGAGTAGCTGCCGAAATGAAATAAGGCCATGGGGAAAGATGGAATGATAAACATGTCGGTTCAGATCAACATGCTGTCTCACCACTCGGGTGTTTGTTAGGAAATGAATGTGTTTGTTCTTCTCCGTCAATCAGGAGCAGCAGGGAACATGGAGGGGTGGAGGGATGGTCAGCGGGCTTGTTTTGAAGAAAAAGGCCAGTGAGAGGGGAAGTTCAAGGCCTCTAGTCAAGTCACCCATGCTTTCTCCCAGGCCCTCATCTCTGTGCCGTTCCCACACAGTCTTGCCCAACCTCCCCATTCTGTGCCAGCAGATCTGGGTGCTTATGCCTGGCTTGGGGAAGTGTCTGCCTGGGAGGTGAAAGGGTGTGGGGACTTCACTTGTATGCACAGTACAGCAGATTCCACAGAGCCTCTGGAGCCCAGGGTTTTTATCATTATGTTTCTTGACTTATGTAAAAATTGTACTTTGTTGCTTTTTTATTTGCTTGTTACTTGCAGCCATTTTTCCAAATGGCTGTTGTTCTTGAATGTTAGCTGTGCTCACACTTTCCTCATTATTGGTTCCTTAGTGAGCTTTCCTTTTCTTTATCCCTTCCTCCCTCCCTCTCTCCCTCCCTCCTTCCTTCCTTCCCTCCCTCCCTCCTTCCTTCCTTCCCTCCCTCCTTCCTTCCTTCCATCCCTCCTTCCCCTCCCTCCCTCCCTCCCTCCCACCTTTCCTTCCTTCATCTTTTAAACAAGATCTTGCTCTGTTGCCCAGGTTGGAGTGCAGTAAGTAGTGTGATCTTGGCTCACTACCGCCTCAATCTCCCGGACTCAAGAGGTCTTCCTACCTCAGCCTCCTGAATGGCTGAGACCACAAACACTCACCACCATGCTCAGCTATTTTGTTTTTTTCTAGAAACAGGGTCTTGTTCTCTTGTCCAGGCTGGTCTCAAACTCCTGGTCTCAAGCAATTCTCCTGCCTTGGTCTCCCCAAAGTTCTGGGATTACAGACATGAGCCACTGCACCTAGCCTGTCCACTGTATTTTTTGTTTTTAAAATATTTATCCTTTCTTTCTTTTTTTAGGCCTCGATGTATAACTGTTATTTTCTAGATTTGATCTGAGATGGAATCATGGCTCTTCTTTGTATTTGGGAATGAAAGAGAGGCGTGAGCCAGGGTAACATTCTGCAGGGAGAACGTTACTGGGCTGAGGCAAGGATGTGAGACACAGTCCAGTTGCTACTCTGAAACCTGTCCTTGAGGTTGCTGAGGAGTCTGGTGCCATGATTCTATGGAGGGTGGTGTTTACACCTTGGGAGTCCATACGGCTGAACTACAAAAGCAGCATGTGACCCTGGTCTTTGCTTATCATATAACAGCAGAAGTACAATACGGCGAATCTTTCTTTGCAGGCTGTATGGATCTTACCTTTCATGGTAGCTCTGTTGCATTCTCTAGCAAAGTGTTTTCAAAACCTTCTTGACCGGTGACATACTGATAAGCATTTACATCATACAAGTGGTTTTCTATTGCAAACAATATGACCCCAAACACAGATTACACGTATACCTCTGTGCACTGACTGAATTGATACAGGCTAGATTCCTAGAACTGGTGTCTCTGTCAAAGGAAACACGCATTTGAATTTGAATAGATGAAGTCCTTCCAAAATGCTGTGCCACTGCATGGAGTTTGTATCTGCCACCGCATGGAGTGAGCTATTTCCCTACATCCAAACCAATAAGATAATATCCATTTGTCTCTTTTGCTCATCTGATGGGGAAAACTGGTACTTCATGGTTCCTAAATAATTTTGAACAGTAGGGGATTTTGACTTTGAAGCTTCCTTCCTTCCCAGAGTTTTCATAATGACAACATGGAAAGTAGACTAAGGGGAAGATAATGACGGTGGGATGTACATCAGAGAGGGCAAAGGAAGCAACTCATTATCCAGGTAGGAGGAAAAGAGGGCAGGATTTAGCGTGTAAGGGAAGACGTAAGAAACTTGTAGGGAGCCATCTCCTTGCCAGTGCCTTCTCTCCATGCCCATCATGACTTTTTGCAAGTTTTGTTGTTGTTGTTGTTTGTTTGTTTGTTTTTAGAGACAGGGTCTCTCTCTGATACCCAGGCTGGAGTGCAGAGGCCTGATCCTAGCTCACCAGTCTTGAACTCCTGGGCTCAAGCAAACTCCTGCCTCAGTCTTCTGAGTAGCTGGGACTACATGGACATGCCACCATGGCTTGATAATTTAAAACAATTTGGTTTTTGTTTGTTTTTTAGAGACAGAGTCTCATTATGTGGCTTAGGCTGGTCTCAAACTCCTGGTCTCAAGTGACCCCCAGCCTCAGCCTCCGGAGTAGCTGGGTCTATAGGTGCAAGCCATCATGCTCGGCTTACCTTTTGCAAATGTGAGTACAGATGCCCTTCTGAGACTTAGCTGCAGAGGGGCATGCACAGGAAGGAAGACCTAAGGCTTGATCTCTTCCGAGGCATCCAGCCTCTGAGAGATTCACATCACCCACTAAGGTCACCTGCTGCCTCCACAGTCCTGTGGAACTAAGTGTGAAGAGCTTTTGATCTTGGGTGGAAATAAGGCAGAATTTATTATGTCATGAGAATCTTTTTTGTTTGTTTGTTTTAAGACGGAGTCTCGTTCTGTTGCCCAGGCTGCAGGGCAGTAGTGCAATCTCGGCTCACTGCAAGCTCTGCCTCCTGGGTTCACGCCCTTCTCCTGCCTCAGGCTCCCAAGTAGCTGGGACTACAGACACCAGCCACCACGGCTAATTTATTGTATTTTTAATAGAGACAGGGTTTCACCGTGTTAGCCGGGATGGTCTTGATTTCCTGACCTCGTGATCCACCCGCCTCAGCCTCCCAAAGTGCTGGGATTACAGGCGTGAGCCACCGCGCCTGACCACTAGAATCTTTTTAAGGTCTCCAAGGCAGAGGAACATGTGCAGATTCATAAGTTGCCAAGATTTAAGAAATAAGAAAAGTTAGTTATGTGGAAAATTCAGATAGGATCCTAAAACTACTACCTTCAATTTACTGCTTTTGAGTTGGGAAAGGAAATAAAGGATTTGGAAGCATTAGGGGGAAGGTGTTTAGGCTAGAAAGGAAATGCTTATTCATATTGTTTCTGCATTGGGTGGACCAAGCTATGAGCCACGTCTGTCTTTGCAGGAATAAGAAATCATGAGATGGTCAAATTACGCAGCTTGCATTTCTGCATAACATACCTCCCACTTAATGAGCACATAACCATTTCTCTAACACATTCTGTTTATCAACAAAATCTCATTTAAAAAAAAATATTTTATCTTTTTACAGAGTTTTAGGTTCACAGCAAGAAGAGCAGAGGGTCCTCACACAAGCATAGCCTCCCCGGCTGTCCACATTCCCAGCAGAGCGGCACCTTTCTTTATGATCGATGAAGTCACATTGATACATCGTTACACAGAGACCACAGTTTACATTATGCTTCACTCTTGGTGTTGTATATTGTGTGGGTTTGGACCAATGTATAATGCCCTGTATCCACTGTTGCAGTATTGTACAGAGTAGTTTCATTGCCCTAAAAATCCCCTGTGCTCCTCCTACCCATCCCTCTCTCTCCTCTAGCCCCCAGGAACCACTGATCGTTTTCCTGTCTCCATGGTTTTGCCTTTTCCAGAATGTCGTTCAGTTGGAACCATACAGCGGGTAGCCTCTTCGGATTGACTTCTTTGACTCTGTGACATGTGTGTCACTTTCCTCCATGTGTTTCCATGGCTTGATAGCTCATTTCATTTTACTACTGAATGATATTGCATTCTCTGAATGTACCACAGTTTATTTTGCCACCCGCTTGCTGAAAGACATGGTGGTTGCTTCCCAGTTTTGGCAGTTATGAATAAAGCTGCTATAAACATCCCTGTGCAAGTTTTTGTCTGGACACAAAGCTTTTACCCATTTCACGTATTCATTTGCATGGCTGCTGCTTTTCAGTGCCAGGGGCGAGTGGGTGGGGATTTTGTGGGGGCTGTGTGTTTTGGCTGCGAAAGACATCTAGCAGTCCTAGTAATGCCCTAGCTCCCATGAGCAGTGCTTCCTAAGGGCTCAGAGAGAGAGAGAGAGAGAGACTTTGGGGCTATTCAGTACTGAAAAGGCAAGAGGTAACTCAAGCTGTAGCAACACATTTCACTGCAGTTGCATGCCGGCAGCCAGGGACAATGCCAGCTGAAGTGGATGCAGCCAGGGGACGTC